>NW_027362769.1:193902269-194356106 GCF_046119375.1 Phyllobates terribilis | reverse complement strand
TATCCTCGAATATGGGGCAGATCGGGCATTTATCATCAGATATGGGGCAGATCGGGGCATTATCCTCAGATATGGGCAGATCGGGGCATTATCCTCAGATATGGAGCAGATCGGGCATTATCCTCAGATATGGGGCAGATCGGGGCATTATCCTCAGATATGGGGCAGATCGGGGCATTATCCTCAGATATGGGGCAGATCGGGGCATTATCCTCAAGATATGGGGCAGATCGGGGCATTATCCTCAGATATGGGGCAGATCGGGGCATTATCCTTAGATATGGGGCAGATCAGGACATTATCCTCAGATATGGGGCAGATCGGGGCATTATCCTCAGATATGGGGCAGATCGGGGCATTATCCTCAGATATGGGGCAGATCGGGACATTATCCTCAGATATGGGGCAGATCGGGGCATTATCATCAGATATGGGCAGATCGGGGCATTATCCTCAGATATGGGAGCAGATCGGGGCATTATCCTCAGATATGGGGCAGATCGGGGCATTATCCTCAGAATATGGAGCAGATCGGGGCATTATCCTCAGATATGGGGCAGATCAGGACATTATCCTCAGATATGGGGCAGATCGGGGCATTATCATCAGATATGGGGCAGATCAGGACATTATCCTCAGATATGGGCAGATCGGGGGCATTATCCTCCAGATATGGGGCAGATCGGGGCATTATCCTCAGATATGGGGCAGATCGGGGCATTATCCTCATATATGGGGCAGATCGGGGCATTATCCTGAGATATGGGGCACATCGGGACATTATCCTCAGATATGGGGCAGATCGGGGCATTATCCTCAGATATGGAGCAGATCGGGGCATTAATCATCAGATATGGGGCAGATCGGGGCATTATCCTCAGATATGGGGCAGATCGGGACATTATCCTCAGATATGGGGCAGATCGGGGAATTATCCTCAGATATGGGGCAGATCGGGGAATTATCCTCAGATATGGGGCAGATCGGGGCATTATCCTCAGATATGGGGCAGATCGGGGCATTATACTCAGATATGGGGCAGATCGGGGCATTATCCTCAGATATGGGGCAGATCGGGGCATTATCATCAGATATGGAGGCAGATCGGGGCATTATCATCAGATATGGGGCAGATCGGGGCATTATCATCAGATATGGGGCAGATCAGGACATTATCCTCAGATATGGGGCAGATCGGGGCATTATCCTCAGATATGGGGCAGATCGGGGCATTATCCTCAGATATGGGGCAGATCGGGGCATTATCCTCAGATATGGGGCAGATCGGGGCATTATCATCAGATATGGAGCAGATCGGGCATTATCATCAGATATGGGGCAGATCGGGGCATTATCCTCAGATATGGGGCAGATTGGGGCATTATCCTTCAGATATGGAGCAGATCGGGGCATTATCCTCAGATATGGGGGCAGATCGGGGCATTATCCTCAGATATGGGGCAGATCGGGGCATTATCCTCAGATATGGGGCAGATCGGGGCATTATCCTCAGATATGGGGCAGATCGGTGCATTATCCTCAGATATGGGGCAGATCGGGCATTATCCTTAGATATGGGGCAGATCAGGACATTATCCTCAGATATGGGGCAGATCGGGGCATTATCCTCAGATATGGGGCAGATCGGGGCATTATCCTCAGATATGGGGCAGATCGGGGACATTATCCTCAGATATGGGGCAGATCGGGGCATTATCATCAGATATGGGGCAGATCAGGGCATATCCTCAGATATGGAGCAGATCGGGGCATTATCCTCAGATATGGGGCAGATCGGGGCATTATCCTCAGATATGGAGCAGATCGGGGCATTATCCTCAGATATGGGCAGATCAGGACATTATCCTCAGATATGGGGGCAGATCGGGGCATTACCATCAGATATGGGGCAGATCAGGACATTATCCTCAGATATGGGGGCAGATCGGGGGCATTATCCTCAGATATGGGGCAGATCGGGGCATTATCCTCAGATATGGGGCAGATCGGGACATTATCCTCAGATATGGGGCAGATCGGGGCATTATCCTCAGATATGGGGGCAGATCGGGACATTATCCTCAGATATGGAGCAGATCGGGGCATTATCCTCAGATATGGAGCAGATCGGGGCCATTATCCTCAGATATGGGGCAGATCAGGACATTATCCTCAGATATGGGGCAGATCGGGGCATTATCCTCAGATATGGAGCAGATCGGGGCATTATCCTCAGATATGGGGCAGATCAGGACATTATCCTCAGATATAGGGCAGATCGGGGCATTTTCCTCAGATATGGAGCAGATCGGGGCATTATCCTCAGATATGGGGCAGATCGGGGACATTATCCTCAGATATGGGGCAGATCGGGGGCATTATCCTCAGATATGGGGCAGATCGGGGCATTATCCTCAGATATGGGGCAGATCGGGGCATTATCCTCAGATATGGGGCAGATCGGGGCATTTATCCTCAGATATGGGGCAGATCGGGGCATTATCCTGAGATATGGGGCAGATCAGGACATTATCCTCAGATATGGGGCAGATCGGGGCATTATCCTCAGATATGGGGCAGATCGGGGCATTATCCTCAGATATGGGGCAGATCGGGGCATTATCCTCAGACATGGGGGCAGATCGGGGCATTATCATCAGATATGGGGCAGATCGGGACATTATCCTCAGATATGGAGCAGATCGGGACATTATCCTCAGATATGGGGCAGATCGGGACATTATCATCAGATATGGGGGCAGATCGGGGCATTATCCTCAGATATGGGGCAGATCGGGACATTATCATCAGATATGGGGCAGATCAGGACATTATCCTCAGATATGGAGCAGATCGGGGCATTATCCTCAGATATGGAGCAGATCGGGACATTATCCCTCAGATATGGGGCAGATCGGGGCATTATCCTCAGATATGGAGCAGATCGGTGCATTATCCTCAGATATGGGGCAGATCAGGACATTATCCTCAGATATGGGGCAGATCGGGACATTATCCTCAGATATGGAGCAGATCGGGGCATTATCCTCAGATATGGGGCAGATCGGGGCATTATCCTCAGATATGGAGCAGATCGGGACATTATCCTCAGATATGGAACAGATCGGGGCATTATCCTCAGATATGGGGCAGATCGGGAAACTATCCTCAGATATGGGGCAGATCGGGGACATTATCCTCAGATATAGGGCAGATCAGGGCATTATCCTCAGATATGGGGCAGATCGGGGCATTATCCTCAGATATGGGGCAGATCGGGACATTATCCTCAGATATGGGGCAGATCGGGGCATTATCCTCAGATATGGGGCAGATCGGGGCATTATCCTCAGATATGGGGCAGATCGGGGCATTATCCTCAGATATGGGGCAGATCGGGACATTATCCTCAGATATGGGGCAGATCGGGGCATTATCCTCAGATATGGGGGCAGATCGGGGCATTATCCTCAGATATGGGGCAGATCGGGACATTATCCTCAGATATGGGGCAGATCGGGGCATTATCCTCAGATATGGAGCAGATCAGGACATTATCCTCAGATATGGGGCAGATCGGGACATTATCCTCAGATATGGGGCAGATCGGGACATTATTCTCAGATATGGGACAGATCGGGACATTATCCTCAGATATGGGGCAGATCGGGACATTATCCTCAGATATGGGGCAGATCGGGGCATTATCCTCAGATATGGGGCAGATCGGACATTATCCTCAGATGTGGAGCAGATCGTGGCATTATCCTCAGATATGGGGCAGATCGGGACATTATCCTCAGATATGGGGCAGATCGGGACATTATCCTCAGATATGGGCAGATCCGGGCATTATCCTCAAATATGGGGCAGATCGGGGCATTACCCTCAGATATGGAGCAGATCGGGGCATTATCCTCAGATATGGGGCAGATCGGGGCATTATCCTCAGATATGGAGCAGATCGGGTCATTATCATCAGATATGGGGCAGATCGCGGCATTATCATCAGATATGGGGCAAATCGGGGCATTATCCTCAGATATGGGGCAGATCGGGGCATTATCCTCAGATATGGGGCAGATCGGGGCATTATCCTCAGATATGGGGCAGATCGGGGCATTATCCTCAGATATGGGGCAGATCGGGGCATTATCCTCAGATATGGGGCAGATCGGGGCATTATCCTCAGATATGGAGCAGATCGGGGCATTATCATCAGATATGGGGCAGATCGGGGACATTATCCTCAGATATGGGGCAGATCGGGGCATTATCCTCAGATATGGAGCAGATCGGGAACATTATCCTCAGATATGGGACAGATCGGGGCATTATCCTCAGATATGGGGCAGATCGGGACATTATCCTCAGATATGGGGCAGATCGGGACATTATCCTCAGATATGGGGCAGATCGGGGCATTATACTCAGATATGGGTCAGATCTGGGCATTATCCTCAGATATGGGGCAGATCGGGGCATTATCCTCAGATATGGGGCAGATCCGGGCATTATCCTCAGATATGGGGCAGATCGGGGCATTATCCTCAGATATGGAGCAGATCGGGGCATTATCCTCAGATATGGGGCAGATCGGGGCATTATCCTTAGATATGGGGCAGATCGGGACATTATCCTCAGATATGGGCAGATCGGGGCATTATCCTCAGATATGGGGCAAATCGGGGCATTATCCTCAGATATGGGGCAGATCGGGGCATTATCCTCAGATATGGGGCAGATCGGGGCATTATCCTCAGATATGGGGCAGATCGGGGCATTATCCTCAGATATGGGGCAGATCAGGGCATTATCCTCAGATATGGGGCAGATCGGGGCATTATCCTCAGATATGGGGCAGATCGGGGCATTATCCTCAGATATGGGGCAGATCGGGGCATTATCCTCAGATATGGGGGCAGATCGGGGCATTATCATCAGATATGGGGCAGATAGGGGCATTATCCTCAGATATGGGGCAGATCGGGGCATTATCCTCAGATATGGGGCAGATCGGGGCATTATCCTCAGATATGGAGCAGATCGGGACATTATCCTCAGATATGGGACAGATCGGGGCCATTATCCTCAGATATGGGGGCAGATCGGGACATTATCCTCAGATATGGGGGCAGATCGGGACATTATCCTCAGATATGGGTCAGATCGGGGCATTATACTCAGATATGGGTCAGATCCGGGCATTATCCTCAGATATGGGGCAGATCGGGGCATTATCCTCAGATATGAGGCAGATCGGGGCATTATCCTCAGATATGGGAGCAGATCGGGGCATTATCCTCAGATATGGGGCAGATCGGGGCATTATCCTCAGATATGGGGCAGATCGGGTTCATTATCATCAGATATGGGGCAGATCGGGGCATTATCATCAGATATGGGGCAGAATCGGGGCATTATCCTCAGATATGGGGCAGATCGGGGCATTATCCTCAGATATGGGGCAGATCGGGGCATTATCCTCAGATATGGGGCAGATCGGGGCATTATCATCAGATATGGGTAGATCGGGGCATTATCCTCAGATATGGGGGCAGATCGGGGCATTATCCTCAGATATGGGGCAGATCGGGGCATTATCCTCAGATATGGGGCAGATTGGGACATTATCCTCAGATATGGGGCAGATCGGGGCATTATCCTCAGATATGGAGCAGATCGGGGCTTTATCCTCAGATATGGGGCAGATCGGGGTATTATCCTCAGATATGGGGAGATCAGGGCATTATCCTCAGATATGGGGCAGATTGGGGCATTATCCTCAGATATGGGGCAGATCGGGGCATTATCCTCAGATATGGGGCAGATCGGAGCATTATCCTCAGATATGGAGCAGATCGGGGCATTATCCTCAGATATGGGGCAGATCGGGGCATTATCCTCAGATATGGGGCAGATCGGGGCATTATCATCAGATATGGGGCAGATCAGGACATTATCCTCAGATATGGGGCAGATCGGGGGCATTATCCTCAGATATGGGGCAGATCGGGGCATTATCCTCAGATATGGGGCAGATCGGGGCATTATCCTCAGATATGGGGCAGATCGGGGCATTATCCTCAGATATGGGGCAGATCGGGGCATTATCCTGAGATATGGGGCAGATCGGGACATTATCCTCAGATATGGGGCAGATGGGGCTTATCCTCAGATATGGAGCAGATCGGGGCATTATTCCCTCAGATATGGGGCAGATCGGGGCATTATCATCAGATATGGGGCAGATCGGGGCATTATCCTCAGATATGGGGCAGATCAGGGACATTATCCTCAGATATGGGGCAGATCGGGGCATTATCCTCAGATATGGGGCAGAATCGGGGCATTATCCTCAGATATGGGGCAGGATCGGGACATTATCCTCAGATATGGAGCAGATCGGGGCATTATCCTCAGATATGGGGCAGATCGGGGCATTATCCTCAGATATGGGGCAGATCGGGGCATTATCATCAGATATGGGGCAGATCGGGGCATTATCAGATATGGGGCAGATCAGGACATTATCCTCAGATATGGGGCAGATCGGGGCATTATCCTCAGATATGGGGCCAGATCGGGGCCATTATCCTCAAATATGGGGCAGATCGGGCATTATCCTCAGATATGGGGCAGATCGGGGCATTATCATCAGATATGGAGCAGATCGGGGCATTATCATCAGATATGGGCAGATCGGGGCATTATCCTCAGATATGGGGGCAGATCGGGGCATTATCCTCAGATATGGAGCAGATCGGGGCATTATCCTCAGATATGGGGCAGATCGGGGCATTATCCTCAGGTATGGGGGCAGATTGGGGGCATTATCCTCAGATAAGGGGGAGATCGGGGCATTATCCTCAGATATGGGGCAGATCGGTGCATTATCCTCAGATATGGGGCAGATCGGGCCATTATCCTTAGATATGGGGCAGATCAGGACATTATCCTCAGATATGGGGCAGATCGGGGCATTATCCTCAGATATGGGGGCAGATTGGGGCATTATCCTCAGATATGGGGCAGATCGGGACATTATCCTCAGATATGGGGCAGATCGGGGCATTATCATCAGATATGGGGCAGATCGGGGCATTATCCTCAGATATGGAGCAGATCGGTGCATTATCCTCAGATATGGGGCAGATCGGGGCATTATCCTCAGATATGGAGCAGATCGGGGCATTATCCTCAGATATGGGGCAGATCAGGACATTATCCTCAGATATGGGGCAGATCGGGCATTATCATCAGATATGGGCAGATCAGGACATTATCCTCAGATATGGGGCAGATCGGGGGCATTATCCTCAGATATGGGGCAGATCGGGGCATTATCCTCAGATATGGGGCAGATCGGGGCATTATCCTCAGATATGGGGCAGATCGGGGCATTATCCTCAGATATGGGGCAGATCGGGCATTATCCTGAGATATGGGCACATCGGGACATTATCCTCAGATATGGGGCAGATCGGGGCATTATCCTCAGATATGGAAGCAGATCGGGGCATTATCATCAGATATGGTGCAGATCGGGGCATTATCCTCAGATATGGGGCAGATCGGGACATTATCCTCAGATATGGGGGCAGATCGGGGAATTATCCTCAGATATGGGGCAGATCGGGGCATTATCCTCAGAATATGGGGGCAGATCGGGGCATTATCCTCAGATATGGGGCAGATCGGGGCATTATCCTCAGATATGGGGGCAGATCGGGACATTATCCTCAGATATGGGGCAGATCGGGGCATTATCATCAGATATGGAGCAGATCGGGGCATTATCCTCAGATATGGAGCAGATCGGGGCATTATCCTCAGATATGGAGCAGATCGGGCATTATCCTCAGATATGGGGCAGATCGGGGCATTATCATCAGATATGGGGCAGATCGGCAGATCGGGGCATTATCCTCAGATATGGGGGCAGATCAGGACATTATCCTCAGATATGGAGCAGATCGGGGCATTATCCTCAGATATGGGGCAGATCAGGACATTATCCTCAGATATGGGGCAGATCGGGGCATTATTCTCAGATATGGGGAGCAGATCGGGGCATTATCCTCAGATATGGGGCAGATCGGGGCATTATCCTCAGATATGGGGCAGATCGGGGCATTATCCTCAGATATGGGCAGATCCGGGCATTTATCCTCAGATATGGGGCAGATCGGGGCATTATCCTCAGATATGGAGCAGATCGGGGCATTATCCTCAGATATTGGGGCAGATCGGGGCATTATCCTCAGATATGGGGCAGATCGGGACATTATCCTCAGATATGGGGCAGATCGGGGCATTATCCTCAGATATGGGGCAAATCGGGGCATTATCCTCAGATATGGGGCAGATCGGGGCATTATCCTCAGATATGGGGCAGATCGGGGCATTATCCTCAGATATGGGGCAGATCGGGGCATTATCCTCAGATATGGGGCAGATCGGGGCATTATCATCAGATATGGGGCAGATCGGGGCATTATCCTCAGATATGGGGCAGATCGGGGCATTATCCTTCAGATATGGGGCAGATCAGGGCATTATCCTCAGATATGGGGCAGATCGGGGCATTATCCTCCAGATATGGGGCAGATCGGGGCATTATCCTCAGATATGGGGCAGATCGGGGCATTATCCTCAGATATGGGGCAGATCGGGGCATTATCATCAGATATGGGGCAGATAGGGGCATTATCCTCAGATATGGGGCAGATCGGGGCATTATCCTCAGATATGGGGCAGATCGGGGCATTATCCTCAGATATGGAGCAGATCGGGACATTATCCTCAGATATGGGACAGATCGGGGCATTATCCTCAGATATGGGGCAGATCGGGAACATTATCCTCAGATATGGGGGCAGATCGGGACATTATCTTCAGATATGGGTCAGATCGGGGCATTATACTCAGATATGGGTCAGATCCGGGCATTATCCTCAGATATGGGGCAGATCGGGGCATTATCCTCAGATATGAGGCAGATCGGGGCATTATCCTCAGATATGGAGGCAGATCGGGGCATTATCCTCAGATATGGGGCAGATCGGGGCATTATCCTCAGATATGGGGCAGATCGGGTCATTATCATCAGATATGGGGCAGATCGGGGCATTATCATCAGATATGGGGCAAATCGGGGCATTATCCTCAGATATGGGGCAGATCGGGGCATTATCCTCAGATATGGGGCAGATCGGGGCATTATCCTCAGATATGGGGCAGATCGGGGCATTATCATCAGATATGGGGTAGATCGGGGCATTATCCTCAGATATGGGGCAGATCGGGGCATTATCCTCAGATATGGGGCAGATCGGGGCATTATCCTCAGATATGGGGCAGATTGGGACATTATCCTCAGATATGGGGCAGATCGGGGCATTATCCTCAGATATGGAGCAGATCGGGGCATTATCCTCAGATATGGGGCAGATCGGGGTATTATCCTCAGATATGGGGGAGATCAGGGCATTATCCTCAGATATGGGGCAGATCGGGGCATTATCCTCAGATATGGGGCAGATCGGGGCATTATCCTCAGATATGGGGCAGATCGGGGCATTATCCTCAGATATGGAGCAGATCGGGGCATTATCCTCAGATATGGGGCAGATCGGGGCATTATCCTCAGATATGGGGCAGATCGGGGCATTATCATCAGATATGGGGCAGATCAGGACATTATCCTCAGATATGGGGCAGATCGGGGGCATTATCCTCAGATATGGGGCAGATCGGGGCATTATCCTCAGATATGGGGCAGATCGGGGCATTATCCTCAGATATGGGGCAGATCGGGGCATTATCCTCAGATATGGGGCAGATCGGGGCATTATCCTGAGATATGGGGCAGATCGGGACATTATCCTCAGATATGGGGCAGATGGGGGCATTATCCTCAGATATGGAGCAGATCGGGGCATTATCCTCAGATATGGGGCAGATCGGGGCATTATCATCAGATATGGGGCAGATTGGGGCATTATCCTCAGATATGGGGCAGATCAGGACATTATCCTCAGATATGGGGCAGATCGGGGCATTATCCTCAGATATGGGGCAGATCGGGGCATTATCCTCAGATATGGGGCAGATCGGGACATTATCCTCAGATATGGAGCAGATCGGGGCATTATCCTCAGATATGGGGCAGATCGGGGCATTATCCTCAGATATGGGGCAGATCGGGGCATTATCATCAGATATGGGGCAGATCGGGGCATTATCAGATATGGGGCAGATCAGGACATTATCCTCAGATATGGGGCAGATCGGGGCATTATCCTCAGATATGGGGCAGATCGGGGCATTATCCTCAAATATGGGGCAGATCGGGGCATTATCCTCAGATATGGGGCAGATCGGGGCATTATCATCAGATATGGAGCAGATCGGGGCATTATCATCAGATTTGGGGCAGATCGGGGCATTATCCTCAGATATGGGGCAGATCGGGGCATTATCCTCAGATATGGAGCAGATCGGGGCATTATCCTCAGATATGGGGCAGATCGGGGCATTATCCTCAGATATGGGGCAGATTGGGGCATTATCCTCAGATATGGGGCAGATCGGGGCATTATCCTCAGATATGGGGCAGATCGGTGCATTATCCTCAGATATGGGGCAGATCGGGGCATTATCCTTAGATATGGGGCAGATCAGGACATTATCCTCAGATATGGGGCAGATCGGGGCATTATCCTCAGATATGGGGCAGATTGGGGCATTATCCTCAGATATGGGGCAGATCGGGACATTATCCTCAGATATGGGGCAGATCGGGGCATTATCATCAGATATGGGGCAGATCGGGGCATTATCCTCAGATATGGAGCAGATCGGTGCATTATCCTCAGATATGGGGCAGATCGGGGCATTATCCTCAGATATGGAGCAGATCGGGGCATTATCCTCAGATATGGGGCAGATCAGGACATTATCCTCAGATATGGGGCAGATCGGGGCATTATCATCAGATATGGGGCAGATCAGGACATTATCCTCAGATATGGGGCAGATCGGGGGCATTATCCTCAGATATGGGGCAGATCGGGGCATTATCCTCAGATATGGGGCAGATCGGGGCATTATCCTCAGATATGGGGCAGATCGGGGCATTATCCTCAGATATGGGGCAGATCGGGGCATTATCCTGAGATATGGGGCACATCGGGACATTATCCTCAGATATGGGGCAGATCGGGGCATTATCCTCAGATATGGAGCAGATCGGGGCATTATCATCAGATATGGTGCAGATCGGGGCATTATCCTCAGATATGGGGCAGATCGGGACATTATCCTCAGATATGGGGCAGATCGGGGAATTATCCTCAGATATGGGGCAGATCGGGGCATTATCCTCAGATATGGGGCAGATCGGGGCATTATCCTCAGATATGGGGCAGATCGGGGCATTATCCTCAGATATGGGGCAGATCGGGACATTATCCTCAGATATGGGGCAGATCGGGGCATTATCATCAGATATGGAGCAGATCGGGGCATTATCCTCAGATATGGAGCAGATCGGGGCATTATCCTCAGATATGGAGCAGATCGGGGCATTATCCTCAGATATGGGGCAGATCGGGGCATTATCATCAGATATGGGGCAGATCGGCAGATCGGGGCATTATCCTCAGATATGGGGCAGATCAGGACATTATCCTCAGATATGGAGCAGATCGGGGCATTATCCTCAGATATGGGGCAGATCAGGACATTATCCTCAGATATGGGGCAGATCGGGGCATTATTCTCAGATATGGGGAGCAGATCGGGGCATTATCCTCAGATATGGGGCAGATCGGGGCATTATCCTCAGATATGGGGCAGATCGGGACATTATCCTCAGACATGGGGCAGATCGGGACATTATCCTCAGATATGGGGCAGATCGGGGCATTATCCTCAGATATGGGGCAGTTCGGGACATTATCCTCAGATATGGAGCAGATCGGGGCATTATCCTCAGATATGGGGCAGATCGGGGCATTGTCCTCAGATATGGGGCAGATCAGGACATTATCCTCAGATATGGAGCAGATCGGGGCATTATCCTCAGATATGGGGCAGATCAGGACATTATCCTCAGATATGGGGCAGATCGGGGCATTATCCTCAGATATGGAGCAGATCGGGGCATTATCCTCAGATATGGGGCAGATCAGGACATTATCCTCAGATATGGGGCTGATCGGGGCATTATCCTCAGATATGGAGCAGATCGGGGCATTATCCTCAGATATGGGGCAGATCAGGACATTATCCTCAGATATGGGGCAGATCGGGGGCATTATCCTCAGATATGGGGCAGATCGGGGCATTATCCTCAGATATGGGGCAGATCGGGGCATTATCCTCAGATATGGGGCAGATCGGGGCATTATCCTCAGATATGGGGCAGATCGGGGCATTATCCTGAGATATGGGGCAGATCGGGACATTATCCTCAGATGTGGGGCAGATCGGGGCATTATCCTCAGATATGGGGCGGATCGGGGCATTATCCTCAGATATGGGGCAGATCGGGGCATTATCCTCAGACATGGGGCAGATCGGGGCATTATCATCAGATATGGGGCAGATCGGGACATTATTCTCAGATATGGGGCAGATCGGGACATTATCCTCAGATATGGGGCAGATCGGGACATTATCATCAGATATGGGGCAGATCGGGGCATTATCCTCAGATATGGGGCAGATCGGGGCATTATCCTCAGATATGGGGCAGATCGGGGCATTATCCTCAGATATGGGGCAGATCGGGGCATTATCCTCAGATATGGGGCAGATCGGGGCATTATCATCAGATATGGGGCAGATAGGGGCATTATCCTCAGATATGGGGCAGATCGGGGCATTATCCTCAGATATGGGGCAGATCGGGGCATTATCCTCAGATATGGAGCAGATCGGGACATTATCCTCAGATATGGGACAGATCGGGGCATTATCCTCAGATATGGGGCAGATCGGGACATTATCCTCAGATATGGGGCAGATCGGGACATTATCCTCAGATATGGGTCAGATCGGGGCATTATACTCAGATATGGGTCAGATCCGGGCATTATCCTCAGATATGGGGAGATCGGGGCATTATCCTCAGATATGGGGCAGATCCGGGCATTATCCTCAGATATGGGGCAGATCGGGGCATTATCCTCAGATATGGAGCAGATCGGGGCATTATCCTCAGATATGGGGCAGATCGGGGCATTATCCTCAGATATGGGGCAGATCGGGTCATTATCATCAGATATGGGGCAGATCGGGGCATTATCATCAGATATGGGGCAAATCGGGGCATTATCCTCAGATATGGGGCAGATCGGGGCATTATCCTCAGATATGGGGCAGATCGGGGCATTATCCTCAGATATGGGGCAGATCGGGCATTATCATCAGATATGGGGCAGATCGGGGCATTATCCTCAGATATGGGGCAGATCGGGGAATTATCCTCAGATATGGGGCAGATCGGGGCATTATCCTCAGATATGGGGCAGATCGGGACATTATCCTCAGATATGGGGCAGATCGGGGCATTATCCTCAGATATGGAGCAGATCGGGGCATTATCCTCAGATATGGGGCAGATCGGGGTATTATCCTCAGATATGGGGGAGATCAGGGCATTATCCTCAGATATGGGGCAGATCGGGGCATTATCCTCAGATATGGGGCAGATCGGGGCATTATCCTCAGATATGGGGCAGATCGGGGCATTATCCTCAGATATGGAGCAGATCGGGGCATTATCCTCAGATATGGGGCAGATCGGGGCATTACCCTCAGATATGGGGCAGATCGGGGCATTATCATCAGATATGGGGCAGATCAGGACATTATCCTCAGATAAGGGGCAGATCGGGGGCATTATCCTCAGATATGGGGCAGATCGGGGCATTATCCTCAGATATGGGGCAGATCGGGGCATTATCCTCAGATATGGGGCAGATCGGGGCATTATCCTCAGATATGGAGCAGATCGGGACATTATCCTCAGATATGGGACAGATCGGGGCATTATCCTCAGATATGGGGCAGATCGGGACATTATCCTCAGATATGGGGCAGATCGGGACATTATCCTCAGATATGGGTCAGATCGGGGCATTATACTCAGATATGGGTCAGATCCGGGCATTATCCTCAGATATGGGGAGATCGGGGCATTATCCTCAGATATGGGGCAGATCCGGGCATTATCCTCAGATATGGGGCAGATCGGGGCATTATCCTCAGATATGGAGCAGATCGGGGCATTATCCTCAGATATGGGGCAGATCGGGGCATTATCCTCAGATATGGGGCAGATCGGGTCATTATCATCAGATATGGGGCAGATCGGGGCATTATCATCAGATATGGGGCAAATCGGGGCATTATCCTCAGATATGGGGCAGATCGGGGCATTATCCTCAGATATGGGGCAGATCGGGGCATTATCCTCAGATATGGGGCAGATCGGGCATTATCATCAGATATGGGGCAGATCGGGGCATTATCCTCAGATATGGGGCAGATCGGGGCATTATCCTCAGATATGGGGCAGATCGGGGCATTATCCTCAGATATGGGGCAGATCGGGACATTATCCTCAGATATGGGGCAGATCGGGGCATTATCCTCAGATATGGAGCAGATCGGGGCATTATCCTCAGATATGGGGCAGATCGGGGTATTATCCTCAGATATGGGGGAGATCAGGGCATTATCCTCAGATATGGGGCAGATCGGGGCATTATCCTCAGATATGGGGCAGATCGGGGCATTATCCTCAGATATGGGGCAGATCGGGGCATTATCCTCAGATATGGAGCAGATCGGGGCATTATCCTCAGATATGGGGCAGATCGGGGCATTACCCTCAGATATGGGGCAGATCGGGGCATTATCATCAGATATGGGGCAGATCAGGACATTATCCTCAGATAAGGGGCAGATCGGGGGCATTATCCTCAGATATGGGGCAGATCGGGGCATTATCCTCAGATATGGGGCAGATCGGGGCATTATCCTCACATATGGGGCAGATCGGGGCATTATCCTCAGATATGGGGCAGATCGGGACATTATCCTCAGATATGGAGCAGATCGAGGCATTATCCTCAGATATGGGGCAGATCGGGGCATTATCCTCAGATATGGGGCAGATCGGGGCATTATCCTCAGATATGGGGCAGATCGGGGCATTATCATCAGATATGGGGCAGATCAGGACATTATCCTCAGATATGGGGCAGATCGGGGCATTATCCTCAGATATGGGGCAGATCGGGGCATTATCCTCAGATATGGGGCAGATCGGGGCATTATCCTCAGATATGGGGCAGATCGGGGCATTATCCTCAGATATGGGGCAGATCGGGGCATTATCCTCAGATATGGGGCAGATCGGGCATTATCATCAGATATGGGGCAGATCGGGGCATTATCCTCAGATATGGGGCAGATCGGGGCATTATCCTCAGATATGGGGCAGATCGGGGCATTATCCTCAGATATGGGGCAGATCGGGACATTATCCTCAGATATGGGGCAGATCGGGGCATTATCCTCAGATATGGAGCAGATCGGGGCATTATCCTCAGATATGGGGCAGATCGGGGCATTATCCTCAGATATGGGGGAGATCAGGGCATTATCCTCAGATATGGGGCAGATCGGGGCATTATCCTCAGATATGGGGCAGATCGGGGCATTATCCTCAGATATGGGGCAGATCGGGGCATTATCCTCAGATATGGAGCAGATCGGGGCATTATCCTCAGATATGGGGCAGATCGGGGCATTACCCTCAGATATGGGGCAGATCGGGGCATTATCATCAGATATGGGGCAGATCAGGACATTATCCTCAGATAAGGGGCAGATCGGGGGCATTATCCTCAGATATGGGGCAGATCGGGGCATTATCCTCAGATATGGGGCAGATCGGGGCATTATCCTCACATATGGGGCAGATCGGGGCATTATCCTCAGATATGGGGCAGATCGGGACATTATCCTCAGATATGGAGCAGATCGAGGCATTATCCTCAGATATGGGGCAGATCGGGGCATTATCCTCAGATATGGGGCAGATCGGGGCATTATCCTCAGATATGGGGCAGATCGGGGCATTATCATCAGATATGGGGCAGATCAGGACATTATCCTCAGATATGGGGCAGATCGGGGCATTATCCTCAGATATGGGGCAGATCGGGACATTATCCTCAGATATGGGGCAGATCGGGGCATTATCCTCAGATATGGGGCAGATCGGGGCATTATCCTCAGATATGGAGCAGATCGGGGCATTATCATCAGATATGGGGCAGATCGGGGCATTATCCTCAGATATGGGGCAGATCGGGGCATTATCCTCAGATATGGAGCAGATCGGGGCATTATCCTCAGATATGGGGCAGATCGGGGCATTATCCTCAGATATGGGGCAGATCGGGTCATTATCATCAGATATGGGGCAGATCGGGGCATTATCATCAGATATGGGGCAAATCGGGGCATTATCCTCAGATACGGGGCAGATCGGGGCATTATCCTCAGATACGGGGCAGATCGGGGCATTATCCTCAGATATGGGGCAGATCGGGGCATTATCCTCAGATATGGGGCAGATCGGGGCATTATCCTCAGATATGGGGCAGATCGGGGCATTATCCTCAGATATGGGGCAGATCGGGGCATTATCATCAGATATGGGGCAGATCGGGGTATTATCCTCAGATATGGGGCAGATCGGGGCATTATACTCAGATATGGGGCAGATCGGGGCATTATACTCAGATATGGGTCAGATCTGGGCATTATCCTCAGATATGGGGCAGATCGGGGCATTATCCTCAGATATGGGGCAGATCCGGGCATTATCCTCAGATATGGGGCAGATCGGGGCATTATCCTCAGATATGGAGCAGATCGGGGCATTATCCTCAGATATGGGGCAGATCGGGGCATTATCCTCAGATATGGGGCAGATCGGGACATTATCCTCAGATATGGGGCAGATCGGGGCATTATCCTCAGATATGGGGCAAATCGGGGCATTATCCTCAGATATGGGGCAGATCGGGGCATTATCCTCAGATATGGGGCAGATCGGGGCATTATCCTCAGATATGGGGCAGATCGGGGCATTATCCTCAGATATGGGGCAGATCGGGGCATTATCATCAGATATGGGGCAGATCGGGGCATTATCATCAGATATGGGGCAGATCGGGGCATTATCCTCAGATATGGGGCAGATCGGGGCATTATCCTCAGATATGGGGCAGATCGGGGCATTATCCTCAGATATGGGGCAGATCGGGGCATTATCATCAGATATGGGGCAGATCGGGGCATTATCCTCAGATATGGGGCAGATCGGGGCATTATCCTCAGATATGGGGCAGATCGGGGCATTATCATCAGATATGGGGCAGATAGGGGCATTATCCTCAGATATGGGGCAGATCGGGGCATTATCCTCAGATATGGGGCAGATCGGGGCATTATCATCAGATATGGGGCAGATCAGGACATTATCCTCAGATATGGGGCAGATCGGAGCATTATCATCAGATATGGGGCAGATCAGGACATTATCATCAGATATGGGGCAGATCGGGGCATTATCCTCAGATATGGGGCAGATCGAGGGCATTATCCTCAGATATGGGGCAGATCGGGGCATTATCCTCAGATATGGGGCAGATCGGGGCATTATCCTCAGATATGGGGCAGATCGGGACATTATCCTCAGATATGGGGCAGATCGGGGCATTATCCTCAGATATGGGGCAGATCGGGGCATTATCCTCAGATATGGGGCAGATCGGGGCATTATCCTCAGATATGGGGCAGATCGGGGCATTATCCTCAGATATGCTTGTGATCATGCAATCGTCTGGGAGATCCTGCCGGCCCAAATAATTTATCAAGTTCAAATGTTGTTTGGTTACCTCAGGTCTCATTGTCCATGTCACCCTCAGATTGAGGATGAAGCATGGCTTAATCATGAATTGAAGGAAAAAAGCTCACACTGTATATGTCCTCCGTGAAGCTGAGACCCCATGCTGTGAACAGGTCAATAAAGTGGGTTATCTGATGGATCGCAGACACAATTCCAGCAACTGCTTGCTGAAGAATTAGGGATGCAATAGATTTATGGCCTGTGGAAGATGTCTTATCCCTACATCCCTACATGCCTATTGCATTCATATGTTCAAAGAACTACAAGTAAACACTTCACAGCTAAAGTCCAGTTATGAATATTGGGGCTTATAGGACAGACATAGGTCCTATAGTTATGGGAGACATATTTTCGGCACCATGACGAAGTGGCGAACGTAATGCAATCACTTACATTAATGTGTAACCTGCCGATCAGTCTCAAATTAATATCAGACAGAGGGTTAACATTATATATGCTATGTTTTGTATCTATGGAAAGCTAAAATCATGATAGGGAAATATTGCATTAATATCTCCTGCCTGGGACCATCAGGGGTGAAGATATCCTGAAAGTTGGGGATCCACTGATTTTCTAAAGACCTAGCCACATCCCATGACCAGCCCCAATATGAGCTCACCAAGGGGAGGTATGTGGGCGTAACTTTTATCTAAGTCTTGTCCTTGTGTAATTGTCCTGATGACTGGATGCGCCGGAGTGCGGGTTCATGACAAACTGGTACGAGCCGGGAGATCTGCGGGATCCCTTGGCTTGGTTCTTCCGTGACAGTCCAGATAGGACAATTCAGCCTTTGAGTATTTACAGGAAAGCAGACACTATGAATCTGTGGTTTTCGCTCATTCGGGTGACTCAGGACCCTACAAACAGCCGCCACTTAGGTGCTCACTAATGTGTTATATTCAATTTGATGTAAACACGAGAAGGACCCCGACTAATCCACATAATTACTGTACAGAATTGCGGAGCTCACGCAGACTGTAATTTAGTCTCCAGCATCTGACACCGCAATCCTGACAATAATTATTCATTGATATTGTGCAATGCTCCGGCTGCAGAGGGCGACTGCGGCACACAGCTCAGGAAAGTGCTCCGGCTGCAGAGGGCGACTGCGGCACACAGCCCAGGAAAGTGCTCCGGCTGCAGAGGGCGACTGCCGCACACAGCCCAGGAAAGTGCTCCGGCTGCAGAGGGCGACTGCGGCAAACAGCCCAGGAAAGTGCTCCGGCTGCAGAGGGCGACTGCGGCAAACAGCCCAGGAAAGTGCTCCGGCTGCAGAGGGCGACTACCGCACACAGACCAGGAAAGTGCTCCGGCTGCAGAGGGCGGCTGCGGCACACAGCTCAGGAAAGTGCTCCGGCTGCAGAGGGCGACTGCCGCACACAGCCCAGGAAAGTGCTCCGGCTGCAGAGGGCGACTGCGGCACACAGCTCAGGAAAGTGCTCCGGCTGCAGAGGGCGACTACCGCACACAGACCAGGAAAGTGCTCCGGCTGCAGAGGGCGGCTGCGGCACACAGCTCAGGAAAGTGCTCCGGCTGCAGAGGGCGGCACACAGGTCAGGAAAGTGCTCCGGCTGCAGAGGGCGGCACACAGCTCAGGAAAGTGCTCCGGCTGCAGAGGGCGGCACACAGCTCAGGAAAGTGCTCCGGCTGCAGAGGGTGGCACACAGCTCAGGAAAGTGCTCCGGCTGCAGAGGGCGACTGCCGCACACAGCTCAGGAAAGTGCTCCGGCTGCAGAGGGCGGCACACAGCTCAGGAAAGTGCTCCGGCTGCAGAGGGCGGCACACAGCCCAGGAAAGTGCTCCGGCTGCAGAGGGCGGCACACAGCTCAGGAAAGTGCTCCAGCTGCAGAGGGCGACTGCCGCACACAGCCCAGGAAAGTGCTCCGGCTGCAGAGGGCGACTGCGGCAAACAGCCCAGGAAAGTGCTCCGGCTGCAGAGGGCGACTGCGGCAAACAGCCCAGGAAAGTGCTCCGGCTGCAGAGGGCGACTACCGCACACAGACCAGGAAAGTGCTCCGGCTGCAGAGGGTGGCACACAGCTCAGGAAAGTGCTCCGGCTGCAGAGGGCGGCACACAGCTCAGGAAAGTGCTCCGGCTGCAGAGGGCGGCACACAGCTCAGGAAAGTGCTTGGTGTAGGAGCCCTCACTCTACGGGGCTGGACGGCTCCCACCAGGTGCTCAACCTTACACTTAATTAATTTGGAATCATCTGTACGAAAGGACCCATGTGGTGGCCAAGTGTGAGGATGACTACCCCTAGTGGTTGACTCCAGTGTCTCTCAGGAGAGAACCATATCCCATCATCTATTAAACCTGGACCATCATATGATCCCACATACACAGTGTTCCAAATTATTATGCAAATTGGAAATGTGTTGTGGCGCCCCGTGGGCCGGTTGCCACAATAGTGCTGCCTCCTTCACCGGAGGTGATATTACGCTTGGAAGCAGGAGGAGCGCCCCACGTCAGGTAAACCCCACATGCACACACAGGTTCTGATCCCTGACCTGAAGGGGGAGCTCTACACCCTATTTTGGGGCGCTGCCTTTTCCGCCTGGGGGAGGAGTTAGTGAGTGAGTGTGAGAGGGAAGGAGAGGGGGAGAAAGCAGCAGAGGGAGAAGGAGAAAGTTCTGGGGAGCAGAGCACATGAAGAGCTCACCCCAGGCAGCGGAGCAGGGGACGCCAGAGTCCTGGTTTGTACGGGCATTGCACGTCCCAGCAACCGAATCTGGGGGACAGGAGACTGCAAGTTTCCTGGCCACAAGCAGGGGCCCTGCAGCACAGCGGTATGACTAGAGCCCGGAGCTGCACCCAAGACGGCAGTACCCGTTATAGGTTCACACCGCCTGCTAGTACGGAGCTTAGGGCAGGAGTGAAGAAAAGGGACCGCATGATAGCTCACAGGCAGCGGGGCCCGCAACGAAGAAGTGTAGCAGGCCTCCAAACCCACCTGACGGGGCGGACCCCGACTGCTTCCAGGCTGACCGGACCCCCCTGGACCTAGTGACCAGCGCCCCGGACTCCACAGCTTTCTCTCCAGTAACCGGACTGCATTCCTCGTGTCTGTCTTCTCCTTCTGCACCTCCCCGCAGCTGTGCTGCCACCGCGACTATCATCACTGCTGCCACCCTGCTCTCTGCCGCCATCCTTCATATCAGCTCTCTCAGTCCCTGGGGGTCCGCTTCACCCGTGGGAAGTGTTTCATCCCAGCTGCTACACCATCTATCCCCCCAGAGTCCACACAGCAGTGCTGGTGATCCCTGACCAGGCACCACAGGTGGCGTCACATAGAGACTACGAATCCCCTGTAAATACTCCCTTCATCTGCTCGGCCAGGGCCACGGAGCTGGGCCACTGCCACCGTGACCTCCCTGGAAGACTGCCGGCCCGGCTACCAAGTACACTAGGCCCTTACGGCCGCTGCAGTGTCACAACGATGTAATTTTTTGTTTTTCACATAAACTCATGGGTGGTTTGCAGTAAGTCGCAATTAAAGCAAAATGACTTAAGAAGGACTTCCACATTATTAAGCAGCTGCAGCAATATGGGAAAGAAGGATCTCTGCTGCGGAAAAGGGTCACAGAGTGCAATGCCTAGGACAACGTATGAAAACGTTTCATATTTCACGAAAACTAATGTGTGACCATCGTACTGTGAAGAGATTTGTGGCAGATATAGAGCACAGGCAGGATTGTGCAGATAAAGGCAGAATAAGGAAGGATTCTGCCAAAGAAATCCAGCAGTTTAAGAGAGCAGCTTCTAAAATCCCATTACAAAGCAGCAAACAGATATGTGAAGGTGCTGGAGCCTCTGGAGTCAGAGAACCCCAAGGAGTAGGATCTACCAGAGGCTGCAGATGACAGTTAGATGTGATCATAGAAGAGAGGTTAGCAGTAAGGATAGGTGTTATTATAGGTGTGAGGATAGCAGTACGGATAGGTGTTATTATAGGTGTGAGGATAGCAGTAAGGATAGGTGTTATTATAGGTGTGAGGATAGCAGTACGGATAGGTGTTATTATAGGTGTGAGGATAGCAGTAAGGATAAGTGTTATTATAGGTGTGAGGATAGCAGTAAGGATAGGTGTTATTATAGATGTGAGGATAGCAGTAAGGATAGGTGTTATTATAGGTGTGAGGATAGCAGTAAGGATAGGTGTTATTATAGGTGTGAGGATAGCAGTAAGGATAGGTGTTATTATAGGTGTGAGGATAGCAGTAAGGATAGGTGTGATTATAGGTGTGAGGATAGCAGTAAGGATAGGTGTTATTATAGGTGTGAAGATAGCAGTAAGGATAGGTGTTATTATAGGTGTGAGGATAGCAGTAAGGATATGTGTTATTATAGGTGTGAGGATAGCAGTAAGGATAGGTGTGATTACAGGTGTGAGGATAGCAGTAAGGATAGGTGTTATTATAGGTGTGAGGATAGCAGTAAGGATAGGTGTTATTATAGGTGTGAGGATAGCAGTAAGGATAGGTGTTATTATAGGTTTGAGGATAGCAGTAAGGATATGTGTTATTATAGGTGTGAGGATAGCAGTAAGGATAGGTGTTATTATAGGTGTGAGGATAGCAGTAAGGATAGGTGTTATTATAGGTGTGAGGATAGCAGTAAGGATAGGTGTTATTATAGGTGTGAGGATAGCAGTAAGGATAGGTGTTATTATAGGTGTGAGGATAGCAGTAAGGATAGGTGTTATTATAGGTGTGAGGATAGCAGTAAGGATAGGTGTTATTATAGGTGTGAGGATAGCAGTAAGGATAGGTGTTATTATAGGTGTGAGGATAGCAGTAAGGATAGGTGTTATTATAGGTGTGAGGATAGCAGTAAGGATATGTGTTATTATAGGTGTGAGGATAGCAGTAAGGATAGGTGTGATTACAGGTGTGAGGATAGCAGTAAGGATAGGTGTTATTATAGGTGTGAGGATAGCAGTAACGATAGGTGTTATTATAGGTGTGAGGATAGCAGTAAGGATAGGTGTTATTATAGGTTTGAGGATAGCAGTAAGGATAGGTGTTATTATAGGTGTGAGGATAGCAGTAAGGATAGCTGTTATTATAGGTGTGAGGATAGCAGTAAGGATAGGTGTTATTATAGGTGTGAGGATAGCAGTAAGGATAGGTGTTATTATAGGTGTGAGGATAGCAGTAAGGATAGGTGTTATTATAGGTGTGAGGATAGCAGTAAGGATAGGTGTTATTATAGGTGTGAGGATAGCAGTAAGGATAGGTGTTATTATAGGTGTGAGGATAGCAGTAAGGATAGGTGTTATTATAGGTGTGAGGATAGCAGTAAGGATAGGTGTTATTATAGGTGTGAGGATAGCAGTAAGGATAGGTGTTATTATAGGTGTGAGGATAGCAGTAAGGATATGCGTTATTATAGGTGTGAGGATAGCAGTAAGGATAGGTGTTATTATAGGTGTGAGGATAGCAGTAAGGATAGGTGTTATTATAGGGGTGAGGATAGCAGTAAGGATAGGTGTTATTATAGGTGTGAGGATAACAGTAAGGATAGGTGTTATTATAGGTGTGAGGATAGCAGTAAGGATATGTGTTATTATAGGTGTGAGGATAGGAGTAAGGATAGGTGTTATTATAGGTGTGAGGATAGCAGTAAGGATAGGTGTTATTATAGGTGTGAGGATAGCAGTAAGGATAGGTGTTATTATAGGTGTGAGGATAGCAGTAAGGATATGTGTTATTATAGGTGTGAGGATAGCAGTAAGGATAGGTGTTATTATAGGTGTGAGCATAGCAGTAAGGATAGGTGTTATTATAGGTGTGAGGATAGCAGTAAGGATAGGTGTTATTATAGGTGTGAGGATAGCAGTAAGGATAGGTGTTATTATAGGTGTGAGGATAGCAGTAAGGATTGGTGTTATTATACGTGTGAGGATAGCAGTAAGGATAGGTGTTATTATAGGTGTGAGGATAGCAGTAAGGATAGGTGTTATTATAGGTGTGAGGACAGCAGTAAGGATAGGTGTTATTATAGGTGTGAGGATAGCAGTAAGGATAGGTGTTATTATAGGTGTGAGGATAGCAGTAAGGATAGGTGTTATTATAGGTGTGAGGATAGCAGTAAGGATAGGTGTTATTATAGGTGTGAGGATAGCAGTAAGGATAGGTGTTATTATAGGTGTGAGGATAGCAGTAAGGATAGGTGTTATTATAGGTGTGAAGATAGCATTAAGGATAGGTGTTATAGATGTGAGGATAGTAGTAAGGATAGGTGTTATTATAGGTGTGAGGATAACAGTAAGGATAGGTGTTATTATAGGTGTGAGGATAGCAGTAAGGATAGGTGTTATTTTAGGTGTGAGGATAGCAGTAAGGATAGGTGTTATTATAGGTGTGAGGATAACAGTAAGGATAGGTGTTATTATAGGTGTGAGGATAGCAGTAAGGATAGATGTTATTATAGGTGTGAGGATAGCAGTAAGGATAGGTGTTATTATAGGTGTGAGGACAGCAGTAAGGATAGGTGTTATTATAGGTGTGAGGATAGCAGTAAGGATAGATGTTATTATAGGTGTGAGGATAGCAGTAAGGATAGGTGTTATTATAGGTGTGAGGATAGCAGTAAGGATAGGTGTTATTATAGGTGTGAAGATAGCAGTAAGGATAGGTGTGATTATAGGTGTGAGGATAGCAGTAAGGATAGGTGTTATTATAGATGTGAGGATAGTAGTAAGGATATGTGTTATTATAGGTGTGAGGATAGCAGTAAGGATAGGTGTTATTATAGGTGTGAGGATAGCAGTAAGGATAGATGTTATTATAGGTGTGAGGATAGCAGTAAGGATAGGTGTTATTATAGGTGTGAGGACAGCAGTAAGGATAGGTGTTATTATAGGTGTGAGGATAGCAGTAAGGATAGGAGTTATTATAGGTGTGAGGATAGCAGTAAGGATAGATGTTATTATAGGTGTGAGGATAGCAGTAAGGATAGGTGTGATCATAGCTTTGAGGATAGCAGTAAGGATAGGTGTGATTATAGGTGTGAGGACAGCAGTAAGGATAGGTGTTATTATAGGTGTGAGGATAGTAGTAAGGATATGTGTTATTATAGATGTGAGGATAGCAGTAAGGATAGCTGTTATTATAGGTGTGAGGACAGCAGTAAGGATAGCTGTTATTATAGGTGTGAGGATAGCAGTAAGGATATGTGTTATTATAGGTGTGAGGATAGCATTAAGGATAGGTGTTATTATAGGTGTGAGGATAGCTGTAAGGATATGTGTTATTATAGGTGTGAGGATAGCAGTCAGGATAGCTGTTACTATAGGTGTGAGGATAGCAGTAAGGATAGGTGTTATTATAGGTGTGAGGATAGCAGTAAGGATATGTGTTATTATAGGTGTGAGGATAGCAGTAAGGATAGGTGTTATTATAGGTGTGAGGATAGCATTAAGGATAGGTGTTATTATAGGTGTGAGGATAGCAGTCAGGATAGCTGTTACTATAGGTGTGAGGATAGCAGTAAGGATAGGTGTTATTATAGGTGTGAGGATAGCAGTAAGGATAGGTGTTGTTATAGGTGTGAGGATAGCATTAATGATAGGTGTTATTATAGGTGCGAGGATAGCATTAAGGATAGGTGTTATTATAGGTGTGAGGATAGCAGTAAGGATATGTGTTATTATAGGTGTGAGGATAGCAGTAAGGATAGGTGTTATTATAGGTGTGAGGATAGCATTAAGGATAGGTGTTATTATAGGTGTGAGGATAGCATTAAGGATAGGTGTTATTATAGGTGTGAGGATAGCAGTAAGGATAGCTGCTATTATAGGTGTGAGGATAGCAGTAAGGATAGGTGTTATTATAGGTGTGAGGATAGAAGTAAGGATAGGTGTGATTATAGGTGTGAGGACAGCAGTAAGGATAGGTGTTATTATAGGTGTGAGGATAGTAGTAAGGATAGCTGTTATTATAGGTGTGAGGACAGCAGTAAGGATAGGTGTTATTATAGGTGTGAGGATAGCAGTAAGGATAAATGTGATTATAAGAGTTAACACAGGAATAAGGATAGCCATTATTTTTTAAAATCTTTTATTATAATTTTTTATGTTCCAATAAGGATATAGATATGAACAAACTACAAAGACATGTGAAGACCCGGGGGCTTCCGTGGGTGTAACACTACTCAGACAGCACAGGGAGAGGGTAACACAGCGTGGCAATACTTTATTGAACCACAAAGCGGACAATAAACAGATAGAACAATCCCAGCAAATGCCCAAGATGGTGGAACATTACACAGTCTCACCCTACCGCTGGCACGCCGGGAATAGACAGTCAGATATGTGACCAGGTGACCTGATTGACCCAACTTGGATTTCCTCATAACGTCTCTGAGAGTTCAGTGATATTCAGTGGAGCAGATCTGTATTCCTCTTGATGGAGCCATGTGTCCTCATTTCTGTCTTGGCTGTCTCTTTGTCAAGTCTCTCTGCTACAGAGGCCTTGTCCCTTAAATAGTTCACAATTGTTCTTTGAGGCACACATCCACAGGTCAAGGATTAGGGGTGATATTATTCCACAGGGCTCGAGTATCCACAGCTCATTTCCCAAGATTGACTGGCAAACACCCTACATTGGTATTTACCATATCTAACAAACATCCATTGTTCAGAGTCCCTGTATGGCAGACGATACATTGTAAGAGCTGATATAAGATGTGAATAGCAGCCATTCATCAATTACCAAATATCACCTCAAGTGATCAGCATTCAGGTTTATACGGACAATAGTCTGTGTTGAGCAACCAAAGAAGAACACAGGTTCAAAAGTCAACATAAAAACTAAGCTCATATCCATTGCGTCCACACACAGCATCCTCCGCATCCTGCGGATCCTGGAAGCTGATGAAGGCGAACGGTGCGGCTCCGCTTCCCCCATGACTCTTCAGCTGAATGGTACGGATCCGCCCGTACCAATGGAACAACTCCACCAGCTCCTTTTGCCATACACCGGACGGTAAATTGCCCACATAACTGTGCCCAATCCCCGAGCGCTGACCCCCAGCCTGGGAGATAGTCACTTGGCGGCCTGGTAAATGGGGTTCTGGGGGTGCAATATCTGAAATGGCTAGGGTGATGGAAGGCCCAATTTTCCGAGGTCCCTGGGCCTTGATATTACTGACCTTGACCGGCTGGAGGTGATTATGAAGGTTGGATGGGATACGGTGGTCAACCAGCCATATAGTGTGAACAGGGTATATCACTTCCTCCTCTGCTGGAGTATCCTGAGGGTAGTGTTCCTCAGACCCTGATGGTTCGTCTTGGCAGACCAGATGGGCTGGCAGACTGGCTCCAGGCATGGGGTCCCGGCCCTGTAGACAATCTTTGGCCATGGGTCCAAAGTGCCCGCACTTAAAACAGCTCTGTGAGTTGGGCAGATCAAGAGTCCTGTTTGTAAACCTTTGTCTTGATTGGGGGTCTGCTGGGTAGCAGGATAGTCCTGGCCAAATGGCTGGTGGCTGCTGGAATCCTTGGTTGAGGGGTTTCCTGGGATCGGTGGGCATATCGGGTCCCTAGTGGGGACGATTGGCTGTGAATTTGTCGGCCAATAGGGCTGCTTGCTCTGGGGTTTTGGGCTTCCGGTTGGCTACCCATTTTTGTATTTCTGGGGCCATTTTCTCCATAAGTTGCTCAAGAACGATCCTGTCCCAGAGGGCATCAGCAGAGTAAGCAGCTCGACCATCGAGCCAACGGTTGCAGTGTAGTTTGTGTTGACTCCCAAATTCTACTCAGGAGGCCCCCTGGCGAGACAAAGTCCGGAACTTAATGTGATATCTCTCGGGGGTGATGGTAAAAAGTGCCAACAGGGTATCCTTAACTGTCCAATAGTTCAGGCAAGTCCTGAGGCCCAAGCGACCAAGTGGCCCAATCAGCTGTGGGTACCTGGTGCATCAGCATCAGGGTCTCAAAATCTTGCAGATGTTTATGAACCTCTGTGTTGGACTCATTAAACACTGCCACATTTCTGTAGCAAAGATGATTGCCTTGGTTGTGCCAGACCATCATGGAAGTAAGGTCTGGCACTGGTGGAAGGGGTACTGGAACTCCCAAAACCAATTCTATAACACAAGCCCTTTCCTCACTTGAGGCTTCGGGTCCCAATACGATCAACAATTCCTGGATTTGAGCTGCTTGGGACTGGGTATTAGATTCCAGATTACCACTGGATCCTGGATTTGGCAAACATTAGGATTCCTCTAGGTCCACCTCAGTGGAGTTTTTATTGTCCTCCATGACATTCTGGGCATCCCAACGGACCAATACCTGTATGAAATCCGAAAGAGAGTTGGTGGCCCGGTATTCGACCCGTTGGAGCTGGTACAGCTCCTGTAGTCTCAATTTCTTATTGCGGTTGTATATCCGCTCCATTCCTCCTCCCAAGGCCGGACTGGTGAGGTTGGGCATGGTAGCATCCGAAACCTGCTGTGTATGCCTCACCTATGGACTGCTGGGTCGGTCTACAT
The DNA here is from genome assembly GCF_046119375.1 of Phyllobates terribilis. Taxonomy (NCBI): domain Eukaryota; kingdom Metazoa; phylum Chordata; class Amphibia; order Anura; family Dendrobatidae; genus Phyllobates; species Phyllobates terribilis. The sequence goes on along the minus strand of NW_027362769.1, from coordinate 194,327,611 downwards.
GACTCCCTAGTTGTGGAGCCCTTTGGATGTAGTCTGCGAACACCAGTCCCCTGCAGCTCCCCCAGATCCACTGGGCTGAGTAGTATCCCACTGTTGCCATGCCACCAAAATGTGAAGACACGGGGTCTTCCGTGGGCGTAATACTACTCAGATAAAACAGGGTGAGAGTAAAACAGCGTGGCAATACTTTATTGAACAACAAAGCGGACAATAAACACATAGAACAGTCCCAGCAAATACCCAAGATGGTGCAACATTACACAGTCTCACCCTTCCGCTGGCCTACTGAGAAGAGACAGTCAGATATGTGGCCAGGTAACCTGATTGACCCAACTTGGATTTCCTCATAACGTCTCTGAGGTCAAGGATTAGGGATGATATTATTCCACAGGGCTCAAAAATCCAGAGCTCAACCCCCAAGATTGACTGGCAAACACCCTACAATGGTATTTACCATATCTAACAAATATCCATTGTTCAGAGTCCCTGTATGGCAGACGATACATTGTAAGAGCTGATATAACATGTGAATAGCAGCCATTCATCAATTACCAAATATCACCTCAAGTGATCAGCATTCAGGTCTATACGAACAATAGTCTGTGTTGAGCAATCAAAGAAGAACATAGGTTCAAAAGTCAACATAAAAATAAAGGTATATTGTTCCTGGCCATCAGAAAGTATGTCTGGCATAATTAAGAAGAAAAGATGGGTTGTCACAAGGCACAATTTTTAATTGTGGCAAATCCAGCCCAAACACTTCTAAAGGCACTCAGGAATTTCAAAAACATCCACGCAAACAGACATACCCATGCACACACTCTAACACCCACTCATTCATTCATTCCCCTCCCTCTCACCTGCTTCATGTCATAGGCCAGGAGCACAAAGCGCTGGTCTGGAGACAGCGAGTATCCGGAGGCCTTGAAGGTCACCTACAAGAAATGTGAATATCAGAATCCTGGAAGATACAACGTGAAAGCAAGGATCCTGAAATGTCAGCCTTCCCCAATCTGTGTAGATTGTAAGCTCCTAGATCAAGAGCCTACTGAGGATCAATTTTACTGGGGGGTCGTTATCTGTGTCCTGACCCTGTGAAGACGTGAACCCCAATTTCATGACTATTAGGGGTCCATGTGAAATGTCATCTCAGCACATGAAGCTCCTGGAGCATACACCCATCATTCCATAGGGTCTTGTTTCTCTAAGAGTGCCAGGCTATACAGTAAGGGCAATGGGGGACTACATGACTGTACGCCATTAGTATGAGTGGACACATGGACGAGGCCTGGCTGATGGATGGTGACACCACACAGAGACGAGGGGGGACGTTTGGCAGGTTATACCCGCTGCCTCATCCCCAAGAGCTCCATGGCCATTAGATCTGACACCTAAAGATTTCTGGGTGTCCAGGTTCCTCTATCTTGATGATTGTCGCTCTATACTACAGGTCAGATGTGAGGTCAGGACCTTAGATTGTGAGCTCCTGCGGACAGAGACTGACCCGTGTACTGCGCTCCAGGTAAAGTTTGTGCGGCTGAAACAAAAGAAAGTAAATACTTACAAACGTGGAGTTTTCCAGGAGCGTGGTGGTATCATTGGTGTCAATGTTAAATTTGAAGACATAGCCATCCCTGTTCTTATATACAAGCTCATGTTCTGAAAGACAAAAAGAAAGGGGGACTGAAGAGAGGAGAGCGCAAGAAGACCCCAGACCTATGCACGCGCCGCACACACGTGGTCTGCCCCACTCATCAAGCATGGTCTGCCCCACTTATCACATGTGATGCTCCGGTCAACCATGATACATGGCCTGCTCCACTCGCAACCTACGCGGCCAGCACCACCCATCATGTGGTCAGCCCCACTCATCACCTACGCGGCCGGCGCCACCCATCACATGTGGCCTGCCTCTCTCTTCACACTCCCAGTCCGCACCACCTGTCACACGTGGTCTCTCCCCGTCACACTCGCGGCCCGCACCCTCTAGCACACGTGGTCTCTCCCCATCACACTCATGGCCTGCACACTCTGACACATGTGGTCTACCCCCCATCACACTCATGGCCTGCACACTCTGACACATGTGGTCTACCCCCCATCACACTCATGGCCTGCACACTCTGACACATGTGGTCTACCCCCCATCACACTCATGGCCTGCACACTCTGACACATGTGGTCTGCCCCCTGTCACACTCGCAGCCCACACCATCTGTCACACATGGGCTGCCCCCTCATCACACATGCGGCCCGCACCATTTGTCACACGTGGTCTGCCGCCCTCACCACACATGCAGCCTGCACCCTCCTTCACACGTGGTCTGCCCCCCTCGTCACACTAGTGGGCCGCACCATCTGTCACACGTGATGTGCACCCTCATCACACTCATGTTTCACACCCTCTGACAGACGTGGTCTGCCTCCTTGTCATACTCGCGGCCTGCACGCTCTGTCACAGGTGGACTGCCCCCCTCGCCATACTCCCGTACAGCACCACCTGTCAAACTCGTGGTCTGCCCCCTCGTCACACTCGCGGCCCGCACCCTCTGTCACACATGGTCTGCCCCCTCGTCACACCCGTGGCCCGCAAAATCTGTCAAACATGGTCTTCCCCCCTCGTCACACTTGTGTCCTGCACCCTCTGTCACACATGGTCTGCCCCCTCAACACACTCATGGTCCACACCATGACACACATGGTCTGCTCCCTCAACACACTCGTGGCCCACACCATCTGTCACACGTGGTCTGCCCCCTCATCACACTCGTGGTCCACACCCTGACACACATGGTCTGCCCTCCTCATCACACTCGTGGTCCACACCTTGACACACATGGTCTGCTCCCTCAACACACTCATGGTCCACACCCTGACACACATGGTCTGCCCCACTCATCACACTCATGGCCCGTACTCTCTGTCTCACGTGGTCTGCTCCCTCAACACACTCATGGTCCACACCCTGACACACATGGTCTGCCCCCCTCGTCACACTCATGGCCCGTACCCTCTGTCTCACGTGGTCTGTCCCCTCGTTACACTTGTGGCCCACACCATCTGTCACACGTGGTCTGCCCCCCTCGTCACACTCATGGCCCGCACCCTCTGTCACACATGGTCTGCCCCCTCGTTACACTTGTGGCCCACACCATCTGTCACACGTGGTCTGCGCCCCTCGTCACATTCATGGCCCGCACCCTCTGTCACACGTGGTCTGCCCCCTCGTTACACTCATGGCCCGCACCCTCTGTCACACGTGGTCTGCCCCCTCGTTACACTTGTGGCCCGCACCATCTGTCACACATGGTCTGCCCGCTCGTTCCACTTGTGGCCCACATCATCTGTCACACGTGGTCTGCGCCCCTCGTCACACTCATTGCCCGCACCCTCTGTCACACGTGGTCTGCCCCCTCGTCACACTCATGGCCCGCACCCTCTGTCACACGTGGTCTGCCCCCTCGTTACACTCGTGGTGTTAGAACCCTCCTGTTAGTTTTTTTTCTATTTTGTGGTCACGTGACCTGCTGCCTATTTATTCCAGCTCCGCCCTTCTGGCTTTGCTGGACTTCAGTGTTACTTTGACTCTCTATCTAGCCAGGTGCTTTGTACCTATCTCTATGGTTTGCTTGGTCCTTGGACCTCTAAGTATTTTTGTCTGTTTGTCTTTATGCTCCGCTACAACTTCTGCTAGGAGGTGTCCAATTTTGTCCCAGTCCTTAGTACTTTTAGGGACCCCTCCCTTATATCTATAGGTCTGCGTTCAGACTAGCTGAGGACGAAGGCGGGTCTGTTCACAAGGAACAGGTCCCCCGCTGCATCGTAGGGAATCAGCTTAGTCCTATTGTAGGGACAGTTTTCCTATCTTTCCTTAGTTCTTGTAGAAGATCATAACACGTGGCCCACACCATCTGTCAAATGTGGTCTGCTCCTTCGTCACACTCGCTGCCCGCACCATCTGCCACACATGGTCTGCCCCCCTCGTCACACTTATGGCGTGCACCCTGTGTCACACGTGGTGTGCCCCCTCATCACACTAGTGGCCCGCACCCTCTGTCACACGTGGTCTGCCCCCTCATCACACTTGTGGCCCACACTATGTCACACATGGTCTGTCCACTCATCACACTCGTGGTCTACACCCTGACACATGTGGTGTGCCCCCTCATCACACTTGTGGTCTACACCCTGACACACGTGGTGTGCCTCCTCATCACACTTGTGGTCTACACCCTGACACACGTGGTCTGCCCCCCTCATCACACTCACGGCCCGTACTCTCTGTCACACGTGGTCTCCCCCCTTGTCATACTCGCTGCCTGCACCCTCTGTCACATGTGGTCTGCCCCCCTCATCACACTCGTTCCCGCACCCTCTGTTACACATGGTCTGCCCCCCTCATCACACTCGTTCCCGCACCCTCTGTTACACATGGTCTGCCCCCCTCATCACACTCGTTCCCGCACCCTCTGTTACACATGGTCTGCCCCCCTCATCACACTCGTTCCCGCACCCTCTGTTACACACGGTCTGCCCTCTCATCGCACCCGAGGCCCGCACCCTCTGTTACACATGGTATGCACCCTATCACACTCGTGTCCCGCACCCGCTGTCACAATCCCTTTCCGCAGGTGCTCCCCCTCCCTAACCCTAACCCTCCCACCACTCTGAAAATCCCCCGGAGATCTCCATGACTGAAACGTGGGAGGTCTCACGCCCTCTAGTAATAAGTCAGTGACCTATGCCGGGACCCTCCCCACTTCTCATATGGAGGTTCCTGTACCCTTTTCTCCCACCTTCATTACATCAGCTTGGATGTCTCTACCTTTGGATTTTAGTTGTCTATGTACCGTGTTACCTACTATAGATCTTATCACTGCTGTATTTCCTAGATAACTTACCGGAGGACGGTTTTTATTAAGTTAACAATGAGATCTGTACTTAGGAATGCATCTGTATAATGATATGGATGAATCTATGCAGCAATCTGATTGCCTTTTTGTTTATATCCATTTATCCCTTTCCCTTTTCAGTTCTGATGAAGGTCTGTATCAGGACCGAAAACGTTTAACGCTATATGAATGCAAATAAAAGGAACTTATTTTCAAAGAGTGCCAAGTTTTTCTGCTCTATATGATATATGGGTTGGATACCCTCCTTGTGCACCCGAATCAGTTACTGCAAGAGTGCCATATATCATCATTTTCTAATTACTCTCCACAGTTTGCCTTTACCTGCTTCAACGTCAACAACTTATATGGACTTACACAATTGGTAATCAACATATTAGCAAACATTGACTGTTCAATTACCCTGCGTCCCTGTCATTCAAGAACGCAGGATGACAACACCATATGCTGCAACAAACTTCAACTCAAGAGTCAACGTTCAGGCTCATCTAAAAATGGCCTATGTGCCCACACCTGCTAAATAAACGTCTGTCATAATTAAGAAAAAAGCTGTGTCGTCACAGAAACCCAGTAGTAGTGCTGTGCTGTCTGGAGACATTGATCAGATACCCAGTAGTAGTGTTGTGGTGATGTCAGAGGACAGTGATCAGATACCCAGTAGTAGTGTTGTGGTGATGTCTGAGGACAGTGATCAGATATCCAGTAGTAGTGTTGTGGTGATGTCTGAGGACAGTGATCAGATACCCAGTAGTAGTGTTGTGGTGATGTCTGAGGACAGTGATCAGATATCCAGTAGTAGTGTTGTGGTGGTGTCAGAGGACAGTGATCAGATATCCAGTAGTAGTGTTGTGGTGATGTCAGAGGACAGTGATCAGATACCCAGTAGTAGTGTTGTGGTGGTGTCTGAGGACAGAGATCAGATACCCAGTAGCAGTGTTGCGGTGAGGTCTGAGGACAGTGATCAGATACCCAGTAGTAGTGTTGTGGTGATGTCTGAGCACAGAGATCAGATACCCAGTAGCAGTGTTGCGGTGAGGTCTGAGGACAGTGATCAGATACCCAGTAGTAGTGTTGTGGTGGTGTCTGAGGACAGAGATCAGATACCCAGTAGTAGTGTTGTGGTGATGTCTGAGCACAGAGATCAGATACCCAGTAGTAGTGTTGTGGTGATGTCTGAGGACAGTGATCAGATATCCAGTAGTAGTGTTGTGGTGGTGTCTGAGGACAGTGATCAGATACCCAGTAGCAGTGTTGTGGTGATGTCTGAGGACAGTGATCAGATACCCAGTAGTAGTGTTGTGGTGATGTCTGAGGACAGTGATCAGATATCCAGTAGTAGTGTTGTGGTGGTGTCAGAGGACAGTGATCAGATACCCAGTAGTAGTGTTGTAGTGATGTCTGAGGACAGAGATCAGATACCCAGTAGTAGTGTTGTGGTGGTGTCTGAGGACAGAGATCAGATACCCAGTAGTAGTGTTGTGGTGATGTCTGAGGATAGAGATCAGATACCCAGTAGTAGTATTGTGGTGGTGGCTGAGGACAGTGATCAGATACCCAGTAGTAGTGTTGTGGTGGTGTCAGAGGACAGTGATCAGATACCCAGTAGTAGTGTTGTGGTGGTGTCTGAGGACAGTGATCAGATACCCAGTAGTAGTGTTGTGGTGGTGTCAGAGGACAGTGATCAGATACCCAGTAGTAGTGTTGTGGTGATGTCTGAGGACAGTGATCACATACCCAGTAGTAGTGTTGTGGTGATGTCTGAGGATAGAGATCAGATATCCAGTAGTAGTGTTGTGGTGATGTCTGAGGACAGAGATCAGATACCCAGTAGTAGTGTTGTGGTGATGTCTGAGGACAGTGATCAGATACCCAGTAGTAGTGTTGTGGTGATGTCTGAGGACAGAGATCAGATATCCAGTAGTAGTGTTGTGGTGGTGTCTGAGGACAGTGATCAGATACCCAGTAGTAGTGTTGTGGTGATGTCTGAGGACAGTGATCAGATACCCAGTAGTAGTGTTGTGGTGGTGTCTGAGGACAGTGATCAGATATCCAGTAGTAGTGTTGTGGTGATGTCTGAGGACAGAGATCAGATACCCAGTAGTAGTGTTGTGGTGATGTCTGAGGACAGTGATCAGATACCCAGTAGTAGTGTTGTGGTGATGTCTGAGGACAGAGATCAGATATCCAGTAGTAGTGTTGTGGTGGTGTCTGAGGACAGTGATCAGATACCCAGTAGTAGTGTTGTGGTGATGTCTGAGGACATTGATCAGATACCCAGTAGTAGTGTTGTGGTGGTGTCTGAGAACAGTGATCAGATACCCAGTAGTAGTGTTGTGGTGATGTCTGAGGATAGAGATCAGATATCCAGTAGTAGTGTTGTGGTGATGTCTGAGGACATTGATCAGATACCCAGTAGTAGTGTTGTGGTGATGTCTGAGGACATTGATCAGATACCCAGTAGTAGTGTTGTGGTGATGTCTGAGGATAGAGATCAGATATCCAGTAGTAGTGTTGTGGTGATGTCTGAGGACATTGATCAGATACCCAGTAGTAGTGTTGTGGTGATGTCTGAGGACATTGATCAGATACCCAGTAGTAGTGTTGTGGTGATGTCAGAGGACAGTGATCAGATACCCAGTAGTAGTGTTGTGGTGATGTCTGAGGACATTGATCAGATACCCAGTAGTAGTGTTGTGGTGATGTCAGAGGACAGTGATCAGATATCCAGTAGTAGTGTTGTGGTGGTGTCTGAGGACAGTGATCAGATATCCAGTAGTAGTTTTCTGGTGGTGTCTGAGGACAGTGATCAGATATCCAGTAGTAGTGTTGTGGTGATGTCTGAGGACAGTGATCAGATACCCAGTAGTAGTGTTGTGGTGATGTCTGAGGATAGAGATCAGATATCCAGTAGTAGTGTTGTGGTGATGTCTGAGGACAGAGATCAGATACCCAGTAGTAGTGTTGTGGTGATGTCTGAGGACAGTGATCAGATATCCAGTAGTAGTGTTGTGGTGATGTCTGAGGACAGAGATCAGATACCCAGTAGTAGTGTTGTGGTGATGTCTGAGGACAGTGATCAGATATCCAGTAGTAGTGTTGTGGTGATGTCTGAGGACAGAGATCAGATACCCAGTAGTAGTGTTGTGGTGATGTCTGAGGACAGTGATCAGATACCCAGTAGTAGTGTTGTGGTGATGTCTGAGGACAGAGATCAGATATCCAGTAGTAGTGTTGTGGTGGTGTCTGAGGACAGTGATCAGATACCCAGTAGTAGTGTTGTGGTGATGTCTGAGGACAGTGATCAGATATCCAGTAGTAGTGTTGTGGTGGTGTCAGAGGACAGTGATCAGATACCCAGTAGTAGTGTTGTGGTGATGTCTGAGGACAGAGATCAGATACCCAGTAGTAGTGTTGTGGTGGTGTCTGAGGACAGTGATCAGATACCCAGTAGTAGTGTTGTGGTGGTGTCAGAGGACAGTGATCAGATATCCAGTAGTAGTGTTGTGGTGGTGTCTGAGGACAGTGATCAGATATCCAGTAGTAGTTTTGTGGTGGTGTCTGAGGACAGTGATCAGATACCCAGTAGTAGTGTTGTGGTGATGTCTGGAGACATTGATCAGATACCCAGTAGTAGTGTTGTGGTGATGTCTGAGGACAGTGATCAGATACCCAGTGGTAGTGTTGTGGTGGTGTCAGAGGACAGTGATCAGATATCCAGTAGTAGTGTTGTGGTGATGTCTGAGGACAGTGATCACATACCCAGTAGTAGTGTTGTGGTGGTGTCTGAGGACAGTGATCAGATACCCAGTAGTAGTGTTGTGGTGATGTCTGAGGATAGAGATCAGATACCCAGTAGTAGTGTTGTGGTGATGTCTGAGGACAGAGATCAGATACCCAGTAGTAGTGTTGTGGTGATGTCTGAGGACATTGATCAGATACCCAGTAGTAGTGTTGTGGTGATGTCTGAGGACAGTGATCACATACCCAGTAGTAGTGTTGTGGTGATGTCTGAGGACAGAGATCACATACCCAGTAGTAGTGTTGTGGTGATGTCTGAGGACATTGATCAGATACCCAGTAGTAGTGTTGTGGTGGTGTCTGAGGACAGTGATCAGATATCCAGTAGTAGTGTTGTGGTGATGTCTGAGGATAGAGATCAGATATCCAGTAGTAGTGTTGTGGTGATGTCTGAGGACATTGATCAGATACCCAGTAGTAGTGTTGTGGTGATGTCTGAGGACATTGATCAGATACCCAGTAGTAGTGTTGTGGTGATGTCTGAGGATAGAGATCAGATATCCAGTAGTAGTGTTGTGGTGATGTCTGAGGACAGAGATCAGATACCCAGTAGTAGTGTTATGGTGATGTCTGAGGACAGTGATCAGATATCCAGTAGTAGTGTTGTGGTGATGTCTGAGGACAGAGATCAGATACCCAGTAGTAGTGTTGTGGTGATGTCTGAGGACAGTGATCACATACCCAGTAGTAGTGTTGTGGTGATGTCTGAGGACAGAGATCACATACCCAGTAGTAGTGTTGTGGTGATGTCTGAGGACATTGATCAGATACCCAGTAGTAGTGTTGTGGTGGTGTCTGAGGACAGTGATCAGATATCCAGTAGTAGTGTTGTGGTGATGTCTGAGGATAGAGATCAGATATCCAGTAGTAGTGTTGTGGTGATGTCTGAGGACATTGATCAGATACCCAGTAGTAGTGTTGTGGTGATGTCTGAGGACATTGATCAGATACCCAGTAGTAGTGTTGTGGTGATGTCTGAGGATAGAGATCAGATATCCAGTAGTAGTGTTGTGGTGATGTCTGAGGACAGAGATCAGATACCCAGTAGTAGTGTTGTGGTGATGTCTGAGGACAGTGATCAGATATCCAGTAGTAGTGTTGTGGTGATGTCTGAGGACAGAGATCAGATACCCAGTAGTAGTGTTGTGGTGATGTCTGAGGACAGTGATCAGATACCCAGTAGTAGTGTTGTGGTGATGTCTGAGGACAGAGATCAGATATCCAGTAGTAGTGTTGTGGTGGTGTCTGAGGACAGTGATCAGATACCCAGTAGTAGTGTTGTGGTGATGTCTGAGGACAGTGATCAGATATCCAGTAGTAGTGTTGTGGTGATGTCTGAGGACAGAGATCAGATACCCAGTAGTAGTGTTGTGGTGGTGTCTGAGGACAGTGATCAGATACCCAGTAGTAGTGTTGTGGTGGTGTCAGAGGACAGTGATCAGATATCCAGTAGTAGTGTTGTGGTGGTGTCTGAGGACAGTGATCAGATATCCAGTAGTAGTTTTGTGGTGGTGTCTGAGGACAGTGATCAGATACCCAGTAGTAGTGTTGTGGTGATGTCTGGAGACATTGATCAGATACCCAGTAGTAGTGTTGTGGTGATGTCTGAGGACAGTGATCAGATACCCAGTGGTAGTGTTGTGGTGGTGTCAGAGGACAGTGATCAGATATCCAGTAGTAGTGTTGTGGTGATGTCTGAGGATAGAGATCAGATATCCAGTAGTAGTGTTGTGGTGATGTCTGAGGACATTGATTAGATACCCAGTAGTAGTGTTGTGGTGATGTCTGAGGACATTGATCAGATACCCAGTAGTAGTGTTGTGGTGATGTCTGAGGATAGAGATCAGATATCCAGTAGTAGTGTTGTGGTGATGTCTGAGGACAGAGATCAGAGACCCAGTAGTAGTGTTATGGTGATGTCTGAGGACAGTGATCAGATATCCAGTAGTAGTGTTGTGGTGATGTCTGAGGACAGAGATCAGATACCCAGTAGTAGTGTTGTGGTGATGTCTGAGGACAGTGATCACATACCCAGTAGTAGTGTTGTGGTGATGTCTGAGGACAGAGATCACATACCCAGTAGTAGTGTTGTGGTGATGTCTGAGGACATTGATCAGATACCCAGTAGTAGTGTTGTGGTGGTGTCTGAGGACAGTGATCAGATATCCAGTAGTAGTGTTGTGGTGATGTCTGAGGATAGAGATCAGATATCCAGTAGTAGTGTTGTGGTGATGTCTGAGGACATTGATCAGATACCCAGTAGTAGTGTTGTGGTGATGTCTGAGGACATTGATCAGATACCCAGTAGTAGTGTTGTGGTGATGTCTGAGGATAGAGATCAGATATCCAGTAGTAGTGTTGTGGTGATGTCTGAGGACAGAGATCAGATACCCAGTAGTAGTGTTGTGGTGATGTCTGAGGACAGTGATCAGATATCCAGTAGTAGTGTTGTGGTGATGTCTGAGGACAGAGATCAGATACCCAGTAGTAGTGTTGTGGTGATGTCTGAGGACAGTGATCAGATACCCAGTAGTAGTGTTGTGGTGATGTCTGAGGACAGAGATCAGATATCCAGTAGTAGTGTTGTGGTGGTGTCTGAGGACAGTGATCAGATACCCAGTAGTAGTGTTGTGGTGATGTCTGAGGACAGTGATCAGATATCCAGTAGTAGTGTTGTGGTGATGTCTGAGGACAGAGATCAGATACCCAGTAGTAGTGTTGTGGTGGTGTCTGAGGACAGTGATCAGATACCCAGTAGTAGTGTTGTGGTGGTGTCAGAGGACAGTGATCAGATATCCAGTAGTAGTGTTGTGGTGGTGTCTGAGGACAGTGATCAGATATCCAGTAGTAGTTTTGTGGTGGTGTCTGAGGACAGTGATCAGATACCCAGTAGTAGTGTTGTGGTGATGTCTGGAGACATTGATCAGATACCCAGTAGTAGTGTTGTGGTGATGTCTGAGGACAGTGATCAGATACCCAGTGGTAGTGTTGTGGTGGTGTCAGAGGACAGTGATCAGATATCCAGTAGTAGTGTTGTGGTGATGTCTGAGGACAGTGATCACATACCCAGTAGTAGTGTTGTGGTGGTGTCTGAGGACAGTGATCAGATACCCAGTAGTAGTGTTGTGGTGGTGTCAGAGGACAGTGATCAGATATCCAGTAGTAGTGTTGTGGTGGTGTCTGAGGACAGTGATCAGATATCCAGTAGTAGTGTTGTGGTGAGGTCTGAGGACAGTGATCAGATACCCAGTAGTAGTTTTGTGGTGGTGTCTGAGGACAGTGATCAGATACCCAGTAGTAGTGTTGTGGTGATGTCAGAGGACAGTGATCAGATACCCAGTAGTAGTGTTGTGGTGGTGTCAGAGGACAGTGATCAGATACCCAGTAGTAGTGTTGTGGTGATGTCTGAGGACAGTGATCAGATACCCAGTAGTAGTGTTGTGGTGATGTCTGGAGACATTGATCAGATACCCAGTAGTAGCGTTGTGGTGATGTCTGAGGACAGTGATCAGATACCCAGTAGTAGTGTTGTGGTGGTGTCAGAGGACAGTGATCAGATATCCAGTAGTAGTGTTGTGGTGGTGTCTGAGGACAGTGATCAGATATCCAGTAGTAGTTTTGTGGTGGTGTCTGAGGACAGTGATCAGATATCCAGTAGTAGTGTTGTGGTGGTGTCAGAGGACAGTGATCAGATATCCAGTAGTAGTGTTGTGGTGATGTCTGGAGACATTGATCAGATACCCAGTAGTAGTGTTGTGGTGATGTCTGAGGACAGTGATCAGATACCCAGTAGTAGTGTTGTGGTGGTGTCAGAGGACAGTGATCAGATATCCAGTAGTAGTGTTGTGGTGGTGTCTGAGGACAGTGATCAGATATCCAGTAGTAGTTTTGTGGTGGTGTCTGAGGACAGTGATCAGATATCCAGTAGTAGTGTTGTGGTGGTGTCAGAGGACAGTGATCAGATATCCAGTAGTAGTGTTGTGGTGAGGTCTGAGGACAGTGATCAGATACCCAGTAGTAGTGTTGTGGTGGTGTCAGAGGACAGTGATCAGATATCCAGTAGTAGTGTTGTGGTGGTGTCTGAGGACAGTGATCAGATATCCAGTAGTAGTTTTGTGGTGGTGTCTGAGGACAGTGATCAGATATCCAGTAGTAGTGTTGTGGTGATGTCTGAGGAAAGTGATCAGATACCCAGTAGAAGTGTTGTGGTGGTGACAGAGGACGGAGATCAGATACCCATTAGTAGTGTTGTGGTGATGTCAGAGGACAGTGATCAGATACCCAGTAGTAGTGCTGTGCTGTCTGGAGACATTGATCAGATACCCAGTAGTAGTGTTGCGGTGATGTCTGAGGACAGTGATCAGATACCCAGTAGTAGTGTTGTGGTGAGGTCTGAGGACAGTGATCAGATACCCAGTAGTAGTGTTGTGGTGGTGTCTGAGAACAGTGATCAGATACCCAGTGGTAGTGTTGTGGTGATGTCTGAGAACAGTGATCAGATACCCAGTAGTAGTGTTGTGGTGGTGTCTGAGGACAGTGATCAGATACCCAGTAGTAGTGTTGTGGTGGTGTCTGAGGACAGTGATCAGATACCCAGTAGTAGTGTTGTGGTGAGGTCTGAGGACAGTGATCAGATACCCAGTAGTAGTGTTGTGGTGGTGTCTGAGGACAGTGATCAGATACCCAGTAGTAGTGTTGTGGTGGTGTCAGAGGACAGTGATCAGATACCCAGTAGTAGTGTTGTGGTGATGTCTGAGGACAGTGATCAGATACCCAGTAGTAGTGTTGTGGTGAGGTCTGAGGACAGTGATCAGATACCCAGTAGTAGTGTTGTGGTGGTGTCTGAGGACAGTGATCAGATACCCAGTAGTAGTGTTGTGGTGAGGTCTGAGGACAGTGATCAGATACCCAGTAGTAGTGTTGTGGTGATGTCTGGAGACATTGATCAGATACCCAGTAGTAGTGTTGTGGTGGTGTCTGAGGACAGTGATCAGATACCCAGTAGTAGTGTTGTGGTGATGTCTGAAGACAGTGATCAGATATCCAGTAGTAGTGTTGTGGTGGTGTCAGAGGACAGTGATCAGATATCCAGTAGTAGTGTTGTGGTGAGGTCTGAGGACAGTGATCAGATACCCAGTAGTAGTGTTGTGGTGGTGTCAGAGGACAGTGATCAGATATCCAGTAGTAGTGTTGTGGTGGTGTCTGAGGACAGTGATCAGATATCCAGTAGTAGTTTTGTGGTGGTGTCTGAGGACAGTGATCAGATATCCAGTAGTAGTGTTGTGGTGATGTCTGAGGAAAGTGATCAGATACCCAGTAGAAGTGTTGTGGTGGTGACAGAGGACGGAGATCAGATACCCATTAGCAGTGTTGCGGTGGTGTCTGAGGACAGTGATCAGATACCCAGTAGTAGTGTTGTGGTGATGTCTGAGGAAAGTGATCAGATACCCAGTAGTAGTGTTGGGTGGTGACAGAGGACGGAGATCAGATACCCAGTAGTAGTGTTGCGGTGGTGTTTGAGGACAGTGATCACATACCCAGTAGAAGTGTTGTGGTGGTGACTGAGGACGGAGATCAGATACCCAGTAGTAGTGTTGTGGTGGTGTCTGAGGACAGTGATCACATACCCAGTAGTAGTGTTGTGGTGAGGTCTGAGGACAGTGATCAGATACCCAGTAGTAGTGTTGTGGTGGTGTCTGAGGACAGTGATCAGATACCCAGTAGTAGTGTTGTGGTGGTGTCTGAGAACAGAGGTCAGATACCCAGTAGTAGTGTTGTGGGGGTGTCTGAGGACAGTGATCAGATACCCAGTAGTAGTGTTGTGGTGGTGACTGAGGAAAGAGATCAGATACCCAGTAGTAGTGTTGTGGTGATGTCTGAGGACAGTGATCAGATACCCAGTAGTAGTGGTGTAGTGATGTCTGAGGACAGAGATCAGATACCCAGTAGTAGTGTTGTGGTGATGTCTGAGGAAAGTGATCAGATACCCAGTAGTAGTGTTGTGGTGGTGTCAGAGGACAGTGATCAGATACCCAGTAGTAGTGTTGTGGTGGTGTCAGAGGACAGTGATCAGATACCCAGTAGTAGTGTTGTGGTGGTGTCAGAGGACAGTGATCAGATACCCAGTAGTAGTGTTGTAGTGATGTCTGAGGACAGAGATCAGATACCCAGTAGTAGTGTTGTGGTGGTGTCAGAGGACAGTGATCACATACCCAGTAGTAGTGTTGTGGTGAGGTCTGAGGACAGTGATCAGATACCCAGTAGTAGTGTTGTGGTGGTGTCTGAGGACAGTGATCAGATACCCAGTAGTAGTGTTGTGGTGAGGTCTGAGGACAGTGATCAGATACCCAGTAGTAGTGTTGTGGTGGTGTCTGAGGACAGTGATCAGATACCCAGTAGTAGTGTTGTGGTGGTGTCAGAGGACAGTGATCAGATATCCAGTAGTAGTGTTGTGGTGGTGTCTGAGGACAGTGATCAGATATCCAGTAGTAGTTTTGTGGTGGTGTCTGAGGACAGTGATCAGATATCCAGTAGTAGTGTTGTGGTGATGTCTGAGGAAAGTGATCAGATACCCAGTAGAAGTGTTGTGGTGGTGACAGAGGACGGAGATCAGATACCCATTAGTAGTGTTGTGGTGATGTCAGAGGACAGTGATCAGATACCCAGTAGTAGTGCTGTGCTGTCTGGAGACATTGATCAGATACCCAGTAGTAGTGTTGCGGTGATGTCTGAGGACAGTGATCAGATACCCAGTAGTAGTGTTGTGGTGAGGTCTGAGGACAGTGATCAGATACCCAGTAGTAGTGTTGTGGTGGTGTCTGAGAACAGTGATCAGATACCCAGTGGTAGTGTTGTGGTGATGTCTGAGAACAGTGATCAGATACCCAGTAGTAGTGTTGTGGTGGTGTCTGAGGACAGTGATCAGATACCCAGTAGTAGTGTTGTGGTGGTGTCTGAGGACAGTGATCAGATACCCAGTAGTAGTGTTGTGGTGAGGTCTGAGGACAGTGATCAGATACCCAGTAGTAGTGTTGTGGTGGTGTCTGAGGACAGTGATCAGATACCCAGTAGTAGTGTTGTGGTGGTGTCAGAGGACAGTGATCAGATACCCAGTAGTAGTGTTGTGGTGATGTCTGAGGACAGTGATCAGATACCCAGTAGTAGTGTTGTGGTGAGGTCTGAGGACAGTGATCAGATACCCAGTAGTAGTGTTGTGGTGGTGTCTGAGGACAGTGATCAGATACCCAGTAGTAGTGTTGTGGTGAGGTCTGAGGACAGTGATCAGATACCCAGTAGTAGTGTTGTGGTGATGTCTGGAGACATTGATAAGATACCCAGTAGTAGTGTTGTGGTGGTGTCTGAGGACAGTGATCAGATACCCAGTAGTAGTGTTGTGGTGATGTCTGAAGACAGTGATCAGATACCCAGTAGTAGTGTTGTGGTGAGGTCTGAGGACAGTGATCAGATACCCAGTAGTAGTGTTGTGGTGGTGTCTGAGGACAGTGATCAGATACCCAGTAGTAGTGTTGTGGTGAGGTCTGAGGACAGTGATCAGATACCCAGTAGTAGTGTTGTGGTGATGTCTGGAGACATTGATCAGATACCCAGTAGTAGTGTTGTGGTGGTGTCTGAGGACAGTGATCAGATACCCAGTAGTAGTGTTGTGGTGATGTCTGAAGACAGTGATCAGATACCCAGTAGTAGTGTTGTGGAGATGTCTGAGCACAGAGATCAGATACCCAGTAGTAGTGTTGTGGTGGTGTCTGAGGACAGTGATCAGATATCCAGTAGTAGTGTTGCGGTGATGTCTGAGGAAAGTGATCAGATACCCAGTAGAAGTGTTGTGGTGGTGACAGAGGACGGAGATCAGATACCCATTAGCAGTGTTGCGGTGGTGTCTGAGGACAGTGATCAGATACCCAGTAGTAGTGTTGTGGTGATGTCTGAGGAAAGTGATCAGATACCCAGTAGTAGTGTTGGGTGGTGACAGAGGACGGAGATCAGATACCCAGTAGTAGTGTTGCGGTGGTGTTTGAGGACAGTGATCACATACCCAGTAGAAGTGTTGTGGTGGTGACTGAGGACGGAGATCAGATACCCAGTAGTAGTGTTGTGGTGGTGTCAGAGGACAGTGATCAGATACCCAGTAGTAGTGTTGTGGTGGTGTCTGAGGACAGTGATCAGATACCCAGTAGTAGTGTTGTGGTGATGTCTGAGGACAGTGATCAGATATCCAGTAGTAGTGTTGTGGTGGTGTCAGAGGACAGTGATCAGATACCCAGTAGCAGTGTTGTGGTGATGTCAGAGGACAGTGATCAGATACCCAGTAGTAGTGTTGTGGTGGTGTCTGAGGACAGAGATCAGATACCCAGTAGCAGTGTTGCGGTGAGGTCTGAGGACAGTGATCAGATACCCAGTAGTAGTGTTGTGGTGATGTCTGAGCACAGAGATCAGATACCCAGTAGCAGTGTTGCGGTGAGGTCTGAGGACAGTGATCAGATACCCAGTAGTAGTGTTGTGGTGGTGTCTGAGGACAGAGATCAGATACCCAGTAGTAGTGTTGTGGTGATGTCTGAGCACAGAGATCAGATACCCAGTAGTAGTGTTGTGGTGATGTCTGAGGACAGTGATCAGATATCCAGTAGTAGTGTTGTGGTGGTGTCTGAGGACAGTGATCAGATACCCAGTAGCAGTGATGTGGTGATGTCTGAGGACAGTGATCAGATACCCAGTAGTAGTGTTGTGGTGATGTCTGAGGACAGTGATCAGATATCCAGTAGTAGTGTTGTGGTGGTGTCAGAGGACAGTGATCAGATACCCAGTAGTAGTGTTGTAGTGATGTCTGAGGACAGAGATCAGATACCCAGTAGTAGTGTTGTGGTGGTGTCTGAGGACAGAGATCAGATACCCAGTAGTAGTGTTGTGGTGATGTCTGAGGATAGAGATCAGATACCCAGTAGTAGTATTGTGGTGGTGGCTGAGGACAGTGATCAGATACCCAGTAGTAGTGTTGTGGTGGTGTCAGAGGACAGTGATCAGATACCCAGTATTAGTGTTGTGGTGGTGTCTGAGGACAGTGATCAGATACCCAGTAGTAGTGTTGTGGTGGTGTCAGAGGACAGTGATCAGATACCCAGTAGTAGTGTTGTGGTGATGTCTGAGGACAGTGATCACATACCCAGTAGTAGTGTTGTGGTGATGTCTGAGGATAGAGATCAGATATCCAGTAGTAGTGTTGTGGTGATGTCTGAGGACAGAGATCAGATACCCAGTAGTAGTGTTGTGGTGATGTCTGAGGACAGTGATCAGATACCCAGTAGTAGTGTTGTGGTGATGTCTGAGGACAGAGATCAGATATCCAGTAGTAGTGTTGTGGTGGTGTCTGAGGACAGTGATCAGATACCCAGTAGTAGTGTTGTGGTGATGTCTGAGGACAGTGATCAGATACCCAGTAGTAGTGTTGTGGTGGTGTCTGAGGACAGTGATCAGATATCCAGTAGTAGTGTTGTGGTGATGTCTGAGGACAGAGATCAGATACCCAGTAGTAGTGTTGTGGTGATGTCTGAGGACAGTGATCAGATACCCAGTAGTAGTGTTGTGGTGATGTCTGAGGACAGAGATCAGATATCCAGTAGTAGTGTTGTGGTGGTGTCTGAGGACAGTGATCAGATACCCAGTAGTAGTGTTGTGGTGATGTCTGAGGACATTGATCAGATACCCAGTAGTAGTGTTGTGGTGGTGTCTGAGGACAGTGATCAGATACCCAGTAGTAGTGTTGTGGTGATGTCTGAGGATAGAGATCAGATATCCAGTAGTAGTGTTGTGGTGATGTCTGAGGACATTGATCAGATACCCAGTAGTAGTGTTGTGGTGATGTCTGAGGACATTGATCAGATACCCAGTAGTAGTGTTGTGGTGATGTCTGAGGATAGAGATCAGATATCCAGTAGTAGTGTTGTGGTGATGTCTGAGGACATTGATCAGATACCCAGTAGTAGTGTTGTGGTGATGTCTGAGGACACTGATCAGATACCCAGTAGTAGTGTTGTGGTGATGTCAGAGGACAGTGATCAGATACCCAGTAGTAGTGTTGTGGTGATGTCTGAGGACATTGATCAGATACCCAGTAGTAGTGTTGTGGTGATGTCTGAGGATAGAGATCAGATATCCAGTAGTAGTGTTGTGGTGATGTCTGAGGACAGAGATCAGATACCCAGTAGTAGTGTTGTGGTGATGTCTGAGGACAGTGATCAGATATCCAGTAGTAGTGTTGTGGTGATGTCTGAGGACAGAGATCAGATACCCAGTAGTAGTGTTGTGGTGATGTCTGAGGACAGTGATCAGATATCCAGTAGTAGTGTTGTGGTGATGTCTGAGGACAGAGATCAGATACCCAGTAGTAGTGTTGTGGTGATGTCTGAGGACAGTGATCAGATACCCAGTAGTAGTGTTGTGGTGATGTCTGAGGACAGAGATCAGATATCCAGTAGTAGTGTTGTGGTGGTGTCTGAGGACAGTGATCAGATACCCAGTAGTAGTGTTGTGGTGATGTCTGAGGACAGTGATCAGATATCCAGTAGTAGTGTTGTGGTGGTGTCAGAGGACAGTGATCAGATACCCAGTAGTAGTGTTGTGGTGATGTCTGAGGACAGAGATCAGATACCCAGTAGTAGTGTTGTGGTGGTGTCTGAGGACAGTGATCAGATACCCAGTAGTAGTGTTGTGGTGGTGTCAGAGGACAGTGATCAGATATCCAGTAGTAGTGTTGTGGTGGTGTCTGAGGACAGTGATCAGATATCCAGTAGTAGTTTTGTGGTGGTGTCTGAGGACAGTGATCAGATACCCAGTAGTAGTGTTGTGGTGATGTCTGGAGACATTGATCAGATACCCAGTAGTAGTGTTGTGGTGATGTCTGAGGATAGAGATCAGATACCCAGTAGTAGTGTTGTGGTGATCTCTGAGGACAGAGATCAGATACCCAGTAGTAGTGTTGTGGTGATGTCTGAGGACATTGATCAGATACCCAGTAGTAGTGTTGTGGTGATGTCTGAGGACAGTGATCACATACCCAGTAGTAGTGTTGTGGTGATGTCTGAGGACAGAGATCACATACCCAGTAGTAGTGTTGTGGTGATGTCTGAGGACATTGATCAGATACCCAGTAGTAGTGTTGTGGTGGTGTCTGAGGACAGTGATCAGATATCCAGTAGTAGTGTTGTGGTGATGTCTGAGGATAGAGATCAGATATCCAGTAGTAGTGTTGTGGTGATGTCTGAGGACATTGATCAGATACCCAGTAGTAGTGTTGTGGTGATGTCTGAGGACATTGATCAGATACCCAGTAGTAGTGTTGTGGTGATGTCTGAGGATAGAGATCAGATATCCAGTAGTAGTGTTGTGGTGATGTCTGAGGACAGAGATCAGATACCCAGTAGTAGTGTTGTGGTGATGTCTGAGGACAGTGATCAGATATCCAGTAGTAGTGTTGTGGTGATGTCTGAGGACAGAGATCAGATACCCAGTAGTAGTGTTGTGGTGATGTCTGAGGACAGTGATCACATACCCAGTAGTAGTGTTGTGGTGATGTCTGAGGACAGAGATCACATACCCAGTAGTAGTGTTGTGGTGATGTCTGAGGACATTGATCAGATACCCAGTAGTAGTGTTGTGGTGGTGTCTGAGGACAGTGATCAGATATCCAGTAGTAGTGTTGTGGTGATGTCTGAGGATAGAGATCAGATATCCAGTAGTAGTGTTGTGGTGATGTCTGAGGACATTGATCAGATACCCAGTAGTAGTGTTGTGGTGATGTCTGAGGACATTGATCAGATACCCAGTAGTAGTGTTGTGGTGATGTCTGAGGATAGAGATCAGATATCCAGTAGTAGTGTTGTGGTGATGTCTGAGGACAGAGATCAGATACCCAGTAGTAGAGTTGTGGTGATGTCTGAGGACAGTGATCAGATATCCAGTAGTAGTGTTGTGGTGATGTCTGAGGACAGAGATCAGATACCCAGTAGTAGTGTTGTGGTGATGTCTGAGGACAGTGATCAGATACCCAGTAGTAGTGTTGTGGTGATGTCTGAGGACAGAGATCAGATATCCAGTAGTAGTGTTGTGGTGGTGTCTGAGGACAGTGATCAGATACCCAGTAGTAGTGTTGTGGTGATGTCTGAGGACAGTGATCAGATATCCAGTAGTAGTGTTGTGGTGATGTCTGAGGACAGAGATCAGATACCCAGTAGTAGTGTTGTGGTGGTGTCTGAGGACAGTGATCAGATACCCAGTAGTAGTGTTGTGGTGGTGTCAGAGGACAGTGATCAGATATCCAGTAGTAGTGTTGTGGTGGTGTCTGAGGACAGTGATCAGATATCCAGTAGTAGTTTTGTGGTGGTGTCTGAGGACAGTGATCAGATACCCAGTAGTAGTGTTGTGGTGATGTCTGGAGACATTGATCAGATACCCAGTAGTAGTGTTGTGGTGATGTCTGAGGACAGTGATCAGATACCCAGTGGTAGTGTTGTGGTGGTGTCAGAGGACAGTGATCAGATATCCAGTAGTAGTGTTGTGGTGATGTCTGAGGACAGTGATCACATACCCAGTAGTAGTGTTGTGGTGGTGTCTGAGGACAGTGATCAGATACCCAGTAGTAGTGTTGTGGTGGTGTCAGAGGACAGTGATCAGATATCCAGTAGTAGTGTTGTGGTGGTGTCTGAGGACAGTGATCAGATATCCAGTAGTAGTGTTGTGGTG
Source organism: Phyllobates terribilis (assembly GCF_046119375.1). Taxonomy (NCBI): domain Eukaryota; kingdom Metazoa; phylum Chordata; class Amphibia; order Anura; family Dendrobatidae; genus Phyllobates; species Phyllobates terribilis. The sequence goes on along the minus strand of NW_027362769.1, from coordinate 194,306,150 downwards.
AGGTCTGAGGACAGTGATCAGATACCCAGTAGTAGTTTTGTGGTGGTGTCTGAGGACAGTGATCAGATACCCAGTAGTAGTGTTGTGGTGATGTCAGAGGACAGTGATCAGATACCCAGTAGTAGTGTTGTGGTGGTGTCAGAGGACAGTGATCAGATACCCAGTAGTAGTGTTGTGGTGATGTCTGAGGACAGTGATCAGATACCCAGTAGTAGTGTTGTGGTGATGTCTGGAGACATTGATCAGATACCCAGTAGTAGTGTTGTGGTGATGTCTGAGGACAGTGATCAGATACCCAGTAGTAGTGTTGTGGTGGTGTCAGAGGACAGTGATCAGATATCCAGTAGTAGTGTTGTGGTGGTGTCTGAGGACAGTGATCAGATATCCAGTAGTAGTTTTGTGGTGGTGTCTGAGGACAGTGATCAGATATCCAGTAGTAGTGTTGTGGTGGTGTCAGAGGACAGTGATCAGATATCCAGTAGTAGTGTTGTGGTGATGTCTGGAGACATTGATCAGATACCCAGTAGTAGTGTTGTGGTGATGTCTGAGGACAGTGATCAGATACCCAGTAGTAGTGTTGTGGTGGTGTCAGAGGACAGTGATCAGATATCCAGTAGTAGTGTTGTGGTGGTGTCTGAGGACAGTGATCAGATATCCAGTAGTAGTTTTGTGGTGGTGTCTGAGGACAGTGATCAGATATCCAGTAGTAGTGTTGTGGTGGTGTCAGAGGACAGTGATCAGATATCCAGTAGTAGTGTTGTGGTGAGGTCTGAGGACAGTGATCAGATACCCAGTAGTAGTGTTGTGGTGGTGTCAGAGGACAGTGATCAGATATCCAGTAGTAGTGTTGTGGTGGTGTCTGAGGACAGTGATCAGATATCCAGTAGTAGTTTTGTGGTGGTGTCTGAGGACAGTGATCAGATATCCAGTAGTAGTGTTGTGGTGATGTCTGAGGAAAGTGATCAGATACCCAGTAGAAGTGTTGTGGTGGTGACAGAGGACGGAGATCAGATACCCATTAGTAGTGTTGTGGTGATGTCAGAGGACAGTGATCAGATACCCAGTAGTAGTGCTGTGCTGTCTGGAGACATTGATCAGATATCCAGTAGTAGTGTTGTGGTGGTGTCTGAGGACAGTGATCAGATATCCAGTAGTAGTTTTGTGGTGGTGTCTGAGGACAGTGATCAGATACCCAGTAGTAGTGTTGTGGTGATGTCTGGAGACATTGATCAGATACCCAGTAGTAGTGTTGTGGTGATGTCTGAGGACAGTGATCAGATACCCAGTGGTAGTGTTGTGGTGGTGTCAGAGGACAGTGATCAGATATCCAGTAGTAGTGTTGTGGTGATGTCTGAGGACAGTGATCACATACCCAGTAGTAGTGTTGTGGTGGTGTCTGAGGACAGTGATCAGATACCCAGTAGTAGTGTTGTGGTGGTGTCAGAGGACAGTGATCAGATATCCAGTAGTAGTGTTGTGGTGGTGTCTGAGGACAGTGATCAGATATCCAGTAGTAGTGTTGTGGTGAGGTCTGAGGACAGTGATCAGATACCCAGTAGTAGTTTTGTGGTGGTGTCTGAGGACAGTGATCAGATACCCAGTAGTAGTGTTGTGGTGATGTCAGAGGACAGTGATCAGATACCCAGTAGTAGTGTTGTGGTGGTGTCAGAGGACAGTGATCAGATACCCAGTAGTAGTGTTGTGGTGATGTCTGAGGACAGTGATCAGATACCCAGTAGTAGTGTTGTGGTGATGTCTGGAGACATTGATCAGATACCCAGTAGTAGTGTTGTGGTGATGTCTGAGGACAGTGATCAGATACCCAGTAGTAGTGTTGTGGTGGTGTCAGAGGACAGTGATCAGATATCCAGTAGTAGTGTTGTGGTGGTGTCTGAGGACAGTGATCAGATATCCAGTAGTAGTTTTGTGGTGGTGTCTGAGGACAGTGATCAGATATCCAGTAGTAGTGTTGTGGTGGTGTCAGAGGACAGTGATCAGATATCCAGTAGTAGTGTTGTGGTGATGTCTGGAGACATTGATCAGATACCCAGTAGTAGTGTTGTGGTGATGTCTGAGGACAGTGATCAGATACCCAGTAGTAGTGTTGTGGTGGTGTCAGAGGACAGTGATCAGATATCCAGTAGTAGTGTTGTGGTGGTGTCTGAGGACAGTGATCAGATATCCAGTAGTAGTTTTGTGGTGGTGTCTGAGGACAGTGATCAGATATCCAGTAGTAGTGTTGTGGTGGTGTCAGAGGACAGTGATCAGATATCCAGTAGTAGTGTTGTGGTGAGGTCTGAGGACAGTGATCAGATACCCAGTAGTAGTGTTGTGGTGGTGTCAGAGGACAGTGATCAGATATCCAGTAGTAGTGTTGTGGTGGTGTCTGAGGACAGTGATCAGATATCCAGTAGTAGTTTTGTGGTGGTGTCTGAGGACAGTGATCAGATATCCAGTAGTAGTGTTGTGGTGATGTCTGAGGAAAGTGATCAGATACCCAGTAGAAGTGTTGTGGTGGTGACAGAGGACGGAGATCAGATACCCATTAGTAGTGTTGTGGTGATGTCAGAGGACAGTGATCAGATACCCAGTAGTAGTGCTGTGCTGTCTGGAGACATTGATCAGATACCCAGTAGTAGTGTTGCGGTGATGTCTGAGGACAGTGATCAGATACCCAGTAGTAGTGTTGTGGTGGTGTCTGAGAACAGTGATCAGATACCCAGTGGTAGTGTTGTGGTGATGTCTGAGAACAGTGATCAGATACCCAGTAGTAGTGTTGTGGTGGTGTCTCAGGACAGTGATCAGATACCCAGTAGTAGTGTTGTGGTGGTGTCTGAGGACAGTGATCAGATACCCAGTAGTAGTGTTGTGGTGAGGTCTGAGGACAGTGATCAGATACCCAGTAGTAGTGTTGTGGTGGTGTCTGAGGACAGTGATCAGATACCCAGTAGTAGTGTTGTGGTGGTGTCAGAGGACAGTGATCAGATACCCAGTAGTAGTGTTGTGGTGATGTCTGAGGACAGTGATCAGATACCCAGTAGTAGTGTTGTGGTGAGGTCTGAGGACAGTGATCAGATACCCAGTAGTAGTGTTGTGGTGGTGTCTGAGGACAGTGATCAGATACCCAGTAGTAGTGTTGTGGTGAGGTCTGAGGACAGTGATCAGATACCCAGTAGTAGTGTTGTGGTGATGTCTGGAGACATTGATCAGATACCCAGTAGTAGTGTTGTGGTGGTGTCTGAGGACAGTGATCAGATACCCAGTAGTAGTGTTGTGGTGATGTCTGAAGACAGTGATCAGATACCCAGTAGTAGTGTTGTGGAGATGTCTGAGCACAGAGATCAGATACCCAGTAGTAGTGTTGTGGTGGTGTCTGAGGACAGTGATCAGATATCCAGTAGTAGTGTTGTGGTGATGTCTGAGGAAAGTGATCAGATACCCAGTAGAAGTGTTGTGGTGGTGACAGAGGACGGAGATCAGATACCCATTAGCAGTGTTGCGGTGGTGTCTGAGGACAGTGATCAGATACCCAGTAGTAGTGTTGTGGTGATGTCTGAGGAAAGTGATCAGATACCCAGTAGTAGTGTTGGGTGGTGACAGAGGACGGAGATCAGATACCCAGTAGTAGTGTTGCGGTGGTGTTTGAGGACAGTGATCACATACCCAGTAGAAGTGTTGTGGTGGTGACTGAGGACGGAGATCAGATACCCAGTAGTAGTGTTGTGGTGGTGTCTGAGGACAGTGATCACATACCCAGTAGTAGTGTTGTGGTGAGGTCTGAGGACAGTGATCAGATACCCAGTAGTAGTGTTGTGGTGGTGTCTGAGGACAGTGATCAGATACCCAGTAGTAGTGTTGTGGTGGTGTCTGAGAACAGAGGTCAGATACCCAGTAGTAGTGTTGTGGGGGTGTCTGAGGACAGTGATCAGATACCCAGTAGTAGTGTTGTGGTGGTGACTGAGGAAAGAGATCAGATACCCAGTAGTAGTGTTGTGGTGATGTCTGAGGACAGTGATCAGATACCCAGTAGTAGTGGTGTAGTGATGTCTGAGGACAGAGATCAGATACCCAGTAGTAGTGTTGTGGTGATGTCTGAGGAAAGTGATCAGATACCCAGTAGTAGTGTTGTGGTGGTGTCAGAGGACAGTGATCAGATACCCAGTAGTAGTGTTGTGGTGGTGTCAGAGGACAGTGATCAGATACCCAGTAGTAGTGTTGTGGTGGTGTCAGAGGACAGTGATCAGATACCCAGTAGTAGTGTTGTAGTGATGTCTGAGGACAGAGATCAGATACCCAGTAGTAGTGTTGTGGTGGTGTCAGAGGACAGTGATCACATACCCAGTAGTAGTGTTGTGGTGAGGTCTGAGGACAGTGATCAGATACCCAGTAGTAGTGTTGTGGTGGTGTCTGAGGACAGTGATCAGATACCCAGTAGTAGTGTTGTGGTGAGGTCTGAGGACAGTGATCAGATACCCAGTAGTAGTGTTGTGGTGGTGTCTGAGGACAGTGATCAGATACCCAGTAGTAGTGTTGTGGTGGTGTCAGAGGACAGTGATCAGATACTCAGTAGTAGTGTTGTGGTGATGTCTGAGGACAGTGATCAGATACCCAGTAGTAGTGTTGTGGTGAGGTCTGAGGACAGTGATCAGATACCCAGTAGTAGTGTTGTGGTGGTGTCTGAGGACAGTGATCAGATACCCAGTAGTAGTGTTGTGGTGAGGTCTGAGGACAGTGATCAGATACCCAGTAGTAGTGTTGTGGTGATGTCTGGAGACATTGATCAGATACCCAGTAGTAGTGTTGTGGTGGTGTCTGAGGACAGTGATCAGATACCCAGTAGTAGTGTTGTGGTGGTGTCAGAGGACAGTGATCACATACCCAGTAGTAGTGTTGTGGTGAGGTCTGAGGACAGTGATCAGATACCCAGTAGTAGTGTTGTGGTGGTGTCAGAGGACAGTGATCAGATATCCAGTAGTAGTGTTGTGGTGGTGTCTGAGGACAGTGATCGGATATCCAGTAGTAGTTTTGTGGTGGTGTCTGAGGACAGTGATCAGATATCCAGTAGTAGTGTTGTGGTGATGTCTGAGGAAAGTGATCAGATACCCAGTAGAAGTGTTGTGGTGGTGACAGAGGACGGAGATCAGATACCCATTAGTAGTGTTGTGGTGATGTCAGAGGACAGTGATCAGATACCCAGTAGTAGTGTTGCGGTGAGGTCTGAGGACAGTGATCAGATACCCAGTAGTAGTGTTGTGGTGGTGTCTGAGAACAGTGATCAGATACCCAGTGGTAGTGTTGTGGTGATGTCTGAGGACAGTGATCAGATACCCAGTAAGAGTGTTGTGGTGGTGTCTGAGGACAGTGATCAGATACCCAGTAGTAGTGTTGTGGTGGTGTCTGAGGACAGTGATCAGATACCCAGTAGTAGTGTTGTGGTGATGTCTGAGGACAGTGATCAGATACCCAGTAGTAGTGTTGCGGTGAGGTCTGAGGACAGTGATCAGATACCCAGTAGTAGTGTTGTGGTGGTGTCTGAGAACAGTGATCAGATACCCAGTGGTAGTGTTGTGGTGATGTCTGAGGACAGTGATCAGATACCCAGTAGTAGTGTTGTGGTGGTGTCTGAGGACAGTGATCAGATACCCAGTAGTAGTGTTGTGGTGGTGTCTGAGGACAGTGATCAGATACCCAGTAGTAGTGTTGTGGTGGTGTCAGAGGACAGTGATCAGATACCCAGTAGTAGTGTTGTGGTGATGTCTGAGGACAGTGATCAGATACCCAGTAGTAGTGTTGTGCTGAGGTCTGAGGACAGTGATCAGATACCCAGTAGTAGTGTTGTGGTGGTGTCTGAGGACAGTGATCAGATACCCAGTAGTAGTGTTGTGGTGAGGTCTGATGACAGTGATCAGATACCCAGTAGTAGTGTTGTGGTGATGTCTGGAGACATTGATCAGATACCCAGTAGTAGTGTTGTGGTGGTTTCTGAGGAGAGTGATCAGATACCCAGTAGTAGTGTTGTGGTGGTGTCAGAGGACAGTGATCACATACCCAGTAGTAGTGTTGTGGTGGTGTCTGAGGACAGTGATCAGATACCCAGTAGTAGCGTTGTGGTGGTGTCTGAGGACAGTGATCAGATACCCAGTAGTAGTGTTGTGGTGGTGTCTGAGGACAGTGATCAGATACCCAGTAGTAGTGTTGTGGTGGTGTCAGAGGACAGTGATCAGATACCCAGTAGTAGTGTTGTGGTGATGTCTGGAGACATTGATCAGATACCCAGTAGTAGTGTTGTGGTGATGTCTGGAGACATTGATCAGATACCCAGTAGTAGTGTTGTGGTGGTGTCTGAGGACAGTGATCAGATACCCAGTAGTAGTGTTGTGGTGGTGTCAGAGGACAGTGATCACATACCCAGTAGTAGTGTTGTAGTGATGTTTGAGGACAGAGATCAGATACCTAGTAGTAGTGTTGTCGTGATGTCTGAGGACAGTGATCAGATACCCAGTAGTAGTGTGGTGGTGATGTCTGAATACAGTGATCAGATACCCAGTAGTAGTGTTGTGGTGGTGTCTGAGAACAGTGATCAGATACCCAGTAGTAGTGTTGTGGTGATGTCTGAAGACAGTGATCAGATACCCAGTAGTAGTGTTGTGGTGATGTCTGAGCACAGAGATCAGATACCCAGTAGTAGTGTTGTGGTGGTGTCTGAGGACAGTGATCAGATATCCAGTAGTAGTGTTGTGGTGGTGTCTGAGGACAGTGATCAGATACCCAGTAGTAGTGTTGTGGTGGTGTCTGAGGACAGTGATCAGATACCCAGTAGCAGTGTTGTGGTGATGTCTGAGGAAAGTGATCAGATACCCAGTAGTAGTGTTGTGGTGGTGTCTGAGAACAGTGATCAGATACCCAGTAGTAGTGTTGTGATGATGTCTGAGGACAGTGATCAGATACCCAGTAGTAGTGTTGTGGTGATGTCTGAGCACAGAGATCAGATACCCAGTAGTAGTGTTGTGGTGGTGTCTGAGGACAGTGATCAGATATCCAGTAGTAGTGTTGTGGTGATGTCTGAGCACAGAGATCAGATACCCAGTAGTAGTGTTGTGGTGATGTCTGAGCACAGAGATCAGATACCCAGTAGTAGTGTTGTGGTGGTGTCTGAGGACAGTGATCAGATACCCAGTAGTAGTGTTGTGGTGAGGTCTGAGGACAGTGATCAGATACCCAGTAGTAGTGTTGTGGTGATGTCTGGAGACATTGATCAGATACCCAGTAGTAGTGTTGTGGTGGTGTCTGAGGACAGTGATCAGATACCCAGTAGTAGTGTTGTGGTGGTGTCAGAGGACAGTGATCAGATACCCAGGAGTAGTGTTGTGGTGGTGTCTGAGGACAGTGATCAGATACCCAGTAGTAGTGTTGTGGTGATGTCTGAGGACAGTGATCAGATACCCAGTAGTAGTGTTGCGGTGAGGTCTGAGGACAGTGATCAGATACCCAGTAGTAGTGTTGTGGTGGTGTCTGAGAACAGTGATCAGATACCCAGTGGTAGTGTTGTGGTGATGTCTGAGGACAGTGATCAGATACCCAGTAGTAGTGTTGTGGTGGTGTCTGAGGACAGTGATCAGATACCCAGCAGTAGTGTTGTGGTGGTGTCTGAGGACAGTGATCAGATACCCAGTAGTAGTGTTGTGGTGGTGTCAGAGGACAGTGATCAGATACCCAGTAGTAGTGTTGTGGTGATGTCTGAGGACAGTGATCAGATACCCAGTAGTAGTGTTGTGCTGAGGTCTGAGGACAGTGATCAGATACCCAGTAGTAGTGTTGTGGTGGTGTCTGAGGACAGTGATCAGATACCCAGTAGTAGTGTTGTGGTGAGGTCTGATGACAGTGATCAGATACCCAGTAGTAGTGTTGTGGTGATGTCTGGAGACATTGATCAGATACCCAGTAGTAGTGTTGTGGTGGTGTCTGAGGAGAGTGATCAGATACCCAGTAGTAGTGTTGTGGTGGTGTCAGAGGACAGTGATCACATACCCAGTAGTAGTGTTGTGGTGGTGTCTGAGGACAGTGATCAGATACCCAGTAGTAGCGTTGTGGTGGTGTCTGAGGACAGTGATCAGATACCCAGTAGTAGTGTTGTGGTGGTGTCTGAGGACAGTGATCAGATACCCAGTAGTAGTGTTGTGGTGGTGTCTGAGGACAGTGATCAGATACCCAGTAGTAGTGTTGTGGTGGTGTCTGAGGACAGTGATCAGATACCCAGTAGTAGCGTTGTGGTGGTGTCTGAGGACAGTGATCAGATACCCAGTAGTAGTGTTGTGGTGGTGTCTGAGGACAGTGATCAGATACCCAGTAGTAGTGTTGTGGTGGTGTCTGAGGACAGTGATCAGATACCCAGTAGTAGTGTTGTGGTGGTGTCTGAGGACAGTGATCAGATACCCAGTAGTAGTGTTGTGGTGAGGTCTGAGGACAGTGATCAGATACCCAGTAGTAGTGTTGTGGTGATGTCTGGAGACATTGATCAGATACCCAGTAGTAGTGTTGTGGTGGTGTCTGAGGACAGTGATCAGATACCCAGTAGTAGTGTTGTGGTGGTGTCAGAGGACAGTGATCACATACCCAGTAGTAGTGTTGTGGTGAGGTCTGAGGACAGTGATCAGATACCCAGTAGTAGTGTTGTGGTGGTGTCAGAGGACAGTGATCAGATATCCAGTAGTAGTGTTGTGGTGGTGTCTGAGGACAGTGATCGGATATCCAGTAGTAGTTTTGTGGTGGTGTCTGAGGACAGTGATCAGATATCCAGTAGTAGTGTTGTGGTGATGTCTGAGGAAAGTGATCAGATACCCAGTAGAAGTGTTGTGGTGGTGACAGAGGACGGAGATCAGATACCCATTAGTAGTGTTGTGGTGATGTCAGAGGACAGTGATCAGATACCCAGTAGTAGTGTTGCGGTGAGGTCTGAGGACAGTGATCAGATACCCAGTAGTAGTGTTGTGGTGGTGTCTGAGAACAGTGATCAGATACCCAGTGGTAGTGTTGTGGTGATGTCTGAGGACAGTGATCAGATACCCAGTAGTAGTGTTGTGGTGGTGTCTGAGGACAGTGATCAGATACCCAGTAGTAGTGTTGTGGTGGTGTCTGAGGACAGTGATCAGATACCCAGTAGTAGTGTTGTGGTGATGTCTGAGGACAGTGATCAGATACCCAGTAGTAGTGTTGCGGTGAGGTCTGAGGACAGTGATCAGATACCCAGTAGTAGTGTTGTGGTGGTGTCTGAGAACAGTGATCAGATACCCATTGGTAGTGTTGTGGTGATGTCTGAGGACAGTGATCAGATACCCAGTAGTAGTGTTGTGGTGGTGTCTGAGGACAGTGATCAGATACCCAGTAGTAGTGTTGTGGTGGTGTCTGAGGACAGTGATCAGATACCCAGTAGTAGTGTTGTGGTGGTGTCAGAGGACAGTGATCAGATACCCAGTAGTAGTGTTGTGGTGATGTCTGAGGACAGTGATCAGATACCCAGTAGTAGTGTTGTGCTGAGGTCTGAGGACAGTGATCAGATACCCAGTAGTAGTGTTGTGGTGGTGTCCGAGGACAGTGATCAGATACCCAGTAGTAGTGTTGTGGTGAGGTCTGATGACAGTGATCAGATACCCAGTAGTAGTGTTGTGGTGATGTCTGGAGACATTGATCAGATACCCAGTAGTAGTGTTGTGGTGGTGTCTGAGGAGAGTGATCAGATACCCAGTAGTAGTGTTGTGGTGGTGTCAGAGGACAGTGATCACATACCCAGTAGTAGTGTTGTGGTGGTGTCTGAGGACAGTGATCAGATACCCAGTAGTAGCGTTGTGGTGGTGTCTGAGGACAGTGATCAGATACCCAGTAGTAGTGTTGTGGTGGTGTCTGAGGACAGTGATCAGATACCCAGTAGTAGTGTTGTGGTGGTGTCAGAGGACAGTGATCAGATACCCAGTAGTAGTGTTGTGGTGATGTCTGGAGACATTGATCAGATACCCAGTAGTAGTGTTGTGGTGATGTCTGGAGACATTGATCAGATACCCAGTAGTAGTGTTGTGGTGGTGTCTGAGGACAGTGATCAGATACCCAGTAGTAGTGTTGTGGTGGTGTCAGAGGACAGTGATCACATACCCAGTAGTAGTGTTGTAGTGATGTTTGAGGACAGAGATCAGATACCTAGTAGTAGTGTTGTGGTGATGTCTGAGGACAGTGATCAGATACCCAGTAGTAGTGTGGTGGTGATGTCTGAAGACAGTGATCAGATACCCAGTAGTAGTGTTGTGGTGGTGTCTGAGAACAGTGATCAGATACCCAGTAGTAGTGTTGTGGTGATGTCTGAAGACAGTGATCAGATACCCAGTAGTAGTGTTGTGGTGATGTCTGAGCACAGAGATCAGATACCCAGTAGTAGTGTTGTGGTGGTGTCTGAGGACAGTGATCAGATATCCAGTAGTAGTGTTGTGGTGGTGTCTGAGGACAGTGATCAGATACCCAGTAGTAGTGTTGTGGTGGTGTCTGAGGACAGTGATCAGATACCCAGTAGCAGTGTTGTGGTGATGTCTGAGGAAAGTGATCAGATACCCAGTAGTAGTGTTGTGGTGGTGTCTGAGAACAGTGATCAGATACCCAGTAGTAGTGTTGTGATGATGTCTGAGGACAGTGATCAGATACCCAGTAGTAGTGTTGTGGTGATGTCTGAGCACAGAGATCAGATACCCAGTAGTAGTGTTGTGGTGGTGTCTGAGGACAGTGATCAGATATCCAGTAGTAGTGTTGTGGTGATGTCTGAGCACAGAGATCAGATACCCAGTAGTAGTGTTGTGGTGATGTCTGAGCACAGAGATCAGATACCCAGTAGTAGTGTTGTGGTGGTGTCTGAGGACAGTGATCAGATACCCAGTAGTAGTGTTGTGGTGAGGTCTGAGGACAGTGATCAGATACCCAGTAGTAGTGCTGTGGTGATGTCTGGAGACATTGATCAGATACCCAGTAGTAGTGTTGTGGTGGTGTCTGAGGACAGTGATCAGATACCCAGTAGTAGTGTTGTGGTGGTGTCAGAGGACAGTGATCAGATACCCAGGAGTAGTGTTGTGGTGGTGTCTGAGGACAGTGATCAGATACCCAGTAGTAGTGTTGTGGTGATGTCTGAGGACAGTGATCAGATACCCAGTAGTAGTGTTGCGGTGAGGTCTGAGGACAGTGATCAGATACCCAGTAGTAGTGTTGTGGTGGTGTCTGAGAACAGTGATCAGATACCCAGTGGTAGTGTTGTGGTGATGTCTGAGGACAGTGATCAGATACCCAGTAGTAGTGTTGTGGTGGTGTCTGAGGACAGTGATCAGATACCCAGTAGTAGTGTTGTGGTGGTGTCTGAGGACAGTGATCAGATACCCAGTAGTAGTGTTGTGGTGGTGTCAGAGGACAGTGATCAGATACCCAGTAGTAGTGTTGTGGTGATGTCTGAGGACAGTGATCAGATACCCAGTAGTAGTGTTGTGCTGAGGTCTGAGGACAGTGATCAGATACCCAGTAGTAGTGTTGTGGTGGTGTCTGAGGACAGTGATCAGATACCCAGTAGTAGTGTTGTGGTGAGGTCTGATGACAGTGATCAGATACCCAGTAGTAGTGTTGTGGTGATGTCTGGAGACATTGATCAGATACCCAGTAGTAGTGTTGTGGTGGTGTCTGAGGAGAGTGATCAGATACCCAGTAGTAGTGTTGTGGTGGTGTCAGACGACAGTGATCACATACCCAGTAGTAGTGTTGTGGTGGTGTCTGAGGACAGTGATCAGATACCCAGTAGTAGCGTTGTGGTGGTGTCTGAGGACAGTGATCAGATACCCAGTAGTAGTGTTGTGGTGGTGTCTGAGGACAGTGATCAGATACCCAGTAGTAGTGTTGTGGTGGTGTCAGAGGACAGTGATCAGATACCCAGTAGTAGTGTTGTGGTGATGTCTGGAGACATTGATCAGATACCCAGTAGTAGTGTTGTGGTGATGTCTGGAGACATTGATCAGATACCCAGTAGTAGTGTTGTGGTGGTGTCTGAGGACAGTGATCAGATACCCAGTAGTAGTGTTGTGGTGGTGTCAGAGGACAGTGATCACATACCCAGTAGTAGTGTTGTAGTGATGTTTGAGGACAGAGATCAGATACCTAGTAGTAGTGTTGTGGTGATGTCTGAGGACAGTGATCAGATACCCAGTAGTAGTGTGGTGGTGATGTCTGAAGACAGTGATCAGATACCCAGTAGTAGTGTTGTGGTGGTGTCTGAGAACAGTGATCAGATACCCAGTAGTAGTGTTGTGGTGATGTCTGAAGACAGTGATCAGATACCCAGTAGTAGTGTTGTGGTGATGTCTGAGCACAGAGATCAGATACCCAGTAGTAGTGTTGTGGTGGTGTCTGAGGACAGTGATCAGATATCCAGTAGTAGTGTTGTGGTGGTGTCTGAGGACAGTGATCAGATACCCAGTAGTAGTGTTGTGGTGGTGTCTGAGGACAGTGATCAGATACCCAGTAGCAGTGTTGTGGTGATGTCTGAGGAAAGTGATCAGATACCCAGTAGTAGTGTTGTGGTGGTGTCTGAGAACAGTGATCAGATACCAGTAGTAGTGTTGTGATGATGTCTGAGGACAGTGATCAGATACCCAGTAGTAGTGTTGTGGTGATGTCTGAGCACAGAGATCAGATACCCAGTAGTAGTGTTGTGGTGGTGTCTGAGGACAGTGATCAGATATCCAGTAGTAGTGTTGTGGTGATGTCTGAGCACAGAGATCAGATACCCAGTAGTAGTGTTGTGGTGATGTCTGAGCACAGAGATCAGATAACCAGTAGTAGTGTTGTGGTGGTGTCTGAGGACAGTGATCAGATACCCAGTAGTAGTGTTGTGGTGAGGTCTGAGGACAGTGATCAGATACCCAGTAGTAGTGTTGTGGTGATGTCTGGAGACATTGATCAGATACCCAGTAGTAGTGTTGTGGTGGTGTCTGAGGACAGTGATCAGATACCCAGTAGTAGTGTTGTGGTGGTGTCAGAGGACAGTGATCAGATACCCAGGAGTAGTGTTGTGGTGGTGTCTGAGGACAGTGATCAGATACCCAGTAGTAGTGTTGTGGTGGTGTCAGAGGACAGTGATCAGATACCCAGTAGTAGTGTTGTGGTGATGTCTGAGGACAGTGATCAGATACCCAGTAGTAGTGTTGTGGTGAGGTCTGAGGACAGTGATCAGATACCCAGTAGTAGTGTTGTGGTGGTGTCAGAGGACAGTGATCAGATACCCAGTAGTAGTGTTGTGGTGATGTCTGGAGACATTGATCAGATACCCAGTAGTAGTGTTGTGGTGATGTCTGGAGACATTGATCAGATACCCAGTAGTAGTGTTGTGGTGGTGTCTGAGGACAGTGATCAGATACCCAGTAGTAGTGTTGTGGTGGTGTCAGAGGACAGTGATCACATACCCAGTAGTAGTGTTGTAGTGATGTTTGAGGACAGAGATCAGATACCTAGTAGTAGTGTTGTGGTGATGTCTGAGGACAGTGATCAGATACCCAGTAGTAGTGTGGTGGTGATGTCTGAAGACAGTGATCAGATACCCAGTAGTAGTGTTGTGGTGGTGTCTGAGAACAGTGATCAGATACCCAGTAGTAGTGTTGTGGTGATGTCTGAAGACAGTGATCAGATACCCAGTAGTAGTGTTGTGGTGATGTCTGAGCACAGAGATCAGATACCCAGTAGTAGTGTTGTGGTGGTGTCTGAGGACAGTGATCAGATATCCAGTAGTAGTGTTGTGGTGGTGTCTGAGGACAGTGATCAGATACCCAGTAGTAGTGTTGTGGTGGTGTCTGAGGACAGTGATCAGATACCCAGTAGCAGTGTTGTGGTGATGTCTGAGGAAAGTGATCAGATACCCAGTAGTAGTGTTGTGGTGGTGTCTGAGAACAGTGATCAGATACCAGTAGTAGTGTTGTGATGATGTCTGAGGACAGTGATCAGATACCCAGTAGTAGTGTTGTGGTGATGTCTGAGCACAGAGATCAGATACCCAGTAGTAGTGTTGTGGTGGTGTCTGAGGACAGTGATCAGATATCCAGTAGTAGTGTTGTGGTGATGTCTGAGCACAGAGATCAGATACCCAGTAGTAGTGTTGTGGTGATGTCTGAGCACAGAGATCAGATACCCAGTAGTAGTGTTGTGGTGGTGTCTGAGGACAGTGATCAGATACCCAGTAGTAGTGTTGTGGTGAGGTCTGAGGACAGTGATCAGATACCCAGTAGTAGTGTTGTGGTGATGTCTGGAGACATTGATCAGATACCCAGTAGTAGTGTTGTGGTGGTGTCTGAGGACAGTGATCAGATACCCAGTAGTAGTGTTGTGGTGGTGTCAGAGGACAGTGATCAGATACCCAGGAGTAGTGTTGTGGTGGTGTCTGAGGACAGTGATCAGATACCCAGTAGTAGTGTTGTGGTGGTGTCAGAGGACAGTGATCAGATACCCAGTAGTAGTGTTGTGGTGATGTCTGAGGACAGTGATCAGATACCCAGTAGTAGTGTTGTGGTGAGGTCTGAGGACAGTGATCAGATACCCAGTAGTAGTGTTGTGGTGGTGTCTGAGGACAGTGATCAGATACCCAGTAGTAGTGTTGTGGTGAGGTCTGAGGACAGTGATCAGATACCCAGTAGTAGTGTTGTGGTGATGTCTGGAGACATTGATCAGATACCCAGTAGTAGTGTTGTGGTGGTGTCTGAGGACAGTGATCAGATACCCAGTAGTAGTGTTGTGGTGGTGTCAGAGGACAGTGATCACATACCCAGTAGTAGTGTTGTGGTGGTGTCTGAGGACAGTGATCAGATACCCAGTAGTAGTGTTGTGGTGGTGTCAGAGGACAGTGATCAGATACCCAGTAGTAGTGTTGTGGTGATGTCTGGAGACATTGATCAGATACCCAGTAGTAGTGCTGTGGTGATGTCTGGAGACATTGATCAGATACCCAGTAGTAGTGTTGTGGTGGTGTCTGAGGACAGTGATCAGATACCCAGTAGTAGTGTTGTGGTGGTGTCAGAGGACAGTGATCACATACCCAGTAGTAGTGTTGTAGTGATGTCTGAGGACAGAGATCAGATACCCAGTAGTAGTGTTGTGGTGGTGTCTGAGGACAGTGATCAGATACCCAGTAGTAGTGTTGTGGTGGTGTCTGAGGACAGTGATCAGATACCCAGTAGTAGTGTTGTGGTGGTGTCTGAGGACAGTGATCAGATACCCAGTAGTAGTGTTGTGGTGGTGTCTGAGGACAGTGATCAGATACCCAGTAGTAGTGTTGTGGTGGTGACTGAGGACAGAGATCAGATACCCAGTAGTAGTGTTGTGGTGGTGTCTGAGGACAGTGATCAGATACCCAGTAGTAGTGTTGTGGTGATGTCTGAGGACAGTGATCAGATACCCAGTAGTAGTGTTGTGGTGGTGTCTGAGGACAGTGATCAGATACCCAGTAGTAGTGTTGTGGTGATGTCTGAAGACAGTGATCAGATACCCAGTAGTAGTGTTGTGGTGATGTCTGAGCACAGAGATCAGATACCCAGTAGTAGTGTTGTGGTGGTGACTGAGGAAAGAGATCAGATACCCAGTAGTAGTGTTGTGGTGATGTCTGAGGACAGTGATCAGATACCCAGTAGTAGTGTTGCGGTGATGTCTGAGGAAAGTGATCAGATACCCAGTAGAAGTGTTGCGGTGGTGTCCGAGGACAGTGATCAGATACCCAGTAGTAGTGTTGCGGTGGTGTCTGAGGACAGTGATCAGATACCCAGTAGTAGTGTTGTGGTGGTGACTGAGGACAGAGATCAGATACCCAGTAGTAGTGTCGTGGTGATGTCTCAGGACAGTGATCAGATACCCAGTAGTAGTGTTGTGGTGATGTCTGAGGATAGAGATCAGATACCCAGTAGTAGTATTGTGGTGGTGGCTGAGGACAGTGATCAGATACCCAGTAGTAGTATTGTGGTGGTGTCTGAGGACAGTGATCAGATATCCAGTAGTAGTGTTGTGGTGGTGTCAGAGGACAGTGATCAGATACCCAGTAGTAGTGTTGTGGTGATGTCTGAGGACAGTGATCAGATACCCAGTAGTAGTGTTGTGGTGAGGTCTGAGGACAGTGATCAGATACCCAGTAGTAGTGTTGTGGTGGTGTCAGAGGACAGTGATCAGATACCCAGTAGTAGTGTTGTGGTGATGTCTGAGGACAGAGATCAGATACCCAGTAGTAGTGTTGTGGCAGTGTTGGTTCACCGTAGGCTTTAATGGTTGGATAGACAGTCTATATACTGTATTTTAGAGGGTCGCGATGAGTTATCCCAAAAAACAGGTTTTTAATACAAATCTGAAGAGTGGAGCCCAGCCCCTGTGATGTCATCACAGGGGGGTCTCTCCCTTCAGCATGAAATATTTTGTTGAGGCTAAAGCCGTGTTCTTTGCCCGGGAGTATACGTCTATCATAGCAGAGGAACCTGTTCGATGACAGTAAACGGAGCGTCTCCCCTGCACCCATATTGAATCGTCGCAGTGGTCTTTATAGTGTAAGTTTCTCCTTTTATCCTGTTTTATTTGTGTAACTGCTTATGTATTTTAATGTCTCCTTTGTACCATCCTTGTATATTTTTATAAACACTGCCTCCTTTTTGGATTAAATATAAAATGTAATAGTTCTGTTTCTTTTGTCCTGTAATCGTTCCATCCCTTGAAGCCATATACGCTACCAAAACTCAGGCGTCCGCTCAGGCCTGTATTATATTTCAAATCTGGACGGTGGTGGCAGAGAATAATAATAATTGGGCTATCGTGAAGCTGACATTGACAGTACGGAGGGCGTAAACACGGATTCCAGGCTTTGGAACCCCACTGTGACACCCCCAGCACCGACCGGCCCGGCTACCGAGTACCAGGGGGCGCGTCAACTTGGCGTCACGAACAGGATTCACGAAGCCAGGTATAATCGGGTCCTGTGCGCCATAGACTTTACTGAACTGTGTCATCACGTCATTTGCTGTCTGCCGAGGGGAAGCAGGAGGCCCCGATCTGGAACAGCCGGGTAAGCGATCCCTCCCGCCTGCAGAGCAGCATACTGGTACATCAGGAGACGCCCAGGACCTGGCTGAGGTTCACTAGGGGGGGAGGAAGATGCCCAACCTGGGAGAGGATTCAGCCGAGGGCGCGGTCGCCGCCACTGTAATGCTGTTATCAATTGCATATATACCAGGGACGGCGTGGTGGCGTCCTTTCCCCCAGCACCTGTGGAGGCTGACGCGCAGACCATAGATAATGACCCGTCTGCAGACCTACGCCTTCAGGTCCAGGAGCTGACCAAAAGTGTGGCTACACTAACCAAAACCGTGCAGGCCATGCAAGTGTCCCCCAAGGAAAAGATCCAGCTGGCTTCCAGTCCAGATGATGTCTCATGGCGACAACAGAGGAGGATTCCACCGATCAGAGGGAGGAACAGCGATCGCTACAACCAGGACGGACAACCCATCTGCCGCCGCTGTCAAAAGGTGGGGCACTACGCAAGATTCTGTAATTTAAACGAGCAACACCTGGGGCAGAGGGCCAACCCCCAGGAGTAAGACGACCAGGCCCACAAAGCTGGCGAGACAAGTACGTGGGGGGGACGGCCGGTCCTACCTGTCGTGCTTGATGGCATCCCGATGAACGCACCACTGGACACTGGGTCCCAGGTGACCACGATGCCATATATCCTTTATAAACAATACTGGACTGATTCAGACATTACCCGCCGTCCAGATGAACAACTTAACATCTATGCCAGCAATGGTCAGCCCTTGCCTCAGGTGGGGTATAAAGAGGTGACCATAAAGGTTGGCCAAGTAGAATTGCCATCACAAGGAATGATTATTGTTGATATTGATCGCCGAGAAAGTCATCCTATGACAACTATAGGCACCAATGTGATAGAGAATTGTCTTGGGGAAATTATTCTTTTGTTGCAGCAGGTCGCAGAGACTGCCAGTTCCGGTCAGCAGCGAGTTCTGCAGAAGGAGATCAGAGCCCTGATGAGGAGACAACAGGTAGAGCTGTCTGGAGGGGAAGTCGGCAGTGTCAGGATGAGTGATACGTTCCCCATTGCAATGCCCCCTAGAAGTGAGATGTTAATATGGTGTCGGGCAGCAATAGATCTCAGGGGTCAAGATTTTCAGGCCCTGGTAGAACCCGCGTACTCTGACAGTAGGCCCACCATCTTGACAGCCAGGGGGGTGGTCGATGTCCGCAAGGGGAGAGTACCGATCCGCATCCTGAATTGTGGGGAGAAAGAGGTCCATTTACCCCGGTATGCCACCCTTGCTAAGCTGTTCACTGTCAGTAACAACGCAATAAAGGCAGTGGAACCCTTGTCTCCATCCAAACTGGTGGAGGATAACGGCTCCAAGGGGAAGATGGAGGATTGGTGTCAGAAGCTACAAGTGGGCACTGACTCCACCCCTTTGCACCAAAAACATGGGGTATACCGGGTGGTCCAAGAATATGAGCGAGTCTTCAGCAAACACCCACTAGACTTTTTTTCCTCCTCACATATATTTTGGATACCTCGTTTGGTCTTTTTAATTTTTTCAAATTCTTCCATTACTAAGCTGTAGAGAGTGCCTGATAGTGTCCCTTATGCTGACGTGGATACAATTGTGATTTTGGTGCCACTTCTTGATGTGTATATGGATCAGTGGTAATGGGCTTGGAGGTTTTTTTATTACTAGTGATCTGAAAGTGTCTGTGGATGGTCAGTTTACAAACAAACCTGTTAAGATCCAAATACAGATGAAAATCATCTAATTCTTGAGTAGGAGAGAAATTTAAACCTTTACTAATAGTCCTTCATGCAGATCTAGGACATGACTGGATAGATTGAATATTCTCATGGTTGAGCCATCTTTTTGACTGGAGTGCCGTTGTTTTCCACCTCCTCGTTTACCTCGGGTGGTTCTTTTCTTTTTCTTGTGGTGGATACTTTTAATGGGGGAAAAAATGTATGGATTGAAATGGAAGAGAATTGGTAGAGGGTTCTCGAACCAATGGGGGTGGTGGGGGCCGCGTCAGTCTGATTTCTAAGAAAGAAAGGTGGCAACAGAGGATATAGATGATGATGAAGCGGGACGGGGGGGTTGTGAATGGCTTGTGGATGGATGGAGAGTGATTGGAGATGATGACAGCTCAGAGTTTTCATATGTAGAAAACTCACTGAAACTGATGGGAGATGCTGGGACAGAGGACATGGTGGGATGTATGGACGGTGGCTTGGGGTTCGATCTGGGGGACCTCATGCTCGGATTGGATGGTGGCAGAGTGGTGGAGGTATTGTTGGAGATAGCAGTGGGTTTGGATGTATGTGCAATAACCGGAGGAGGGGGGGATGCGAATCGTATATGATATTTAGATCGGTAGAAGTGAGGGATTGTGATTCCTTGGAAATAGAATTGCTATTTCTGATTCTGGTGGTAGGGGGACGATAGGGTCCCCCATAATTCATTCTATGTTCTTGGTTCCATGTAGGAGTATTAAGGGAATAGTAAACTCCAGATTTCTGTTTAGGTTTATTTTTGGAGAAAGACCCTACATTTTGGGTGGAAAAGGATTTATCCGGTTTAAAGTTTTGTGCTTTTCTCTCCACTAAAATCTTTTCAAACGTTTTTAATCGGATATCAACCTGTGAGCTAATTTCTTTATAAGCCGACAGAGAGGTGGATTGTTCAAGTTCCTCTATACATTGATCACATATGGGTTTATGTATCAGAAGCCTAATTACACCCATAGGACATGTATGTGAGTATTCTCTCCATTACTCAGAAAAAAAGGCATCGTTACCTAAAGTACAGGGAACATCTAGGCAAAGACCCTTAGGTATTGGTGTTTATGAAACATCTACAAGGTGTCTAATTTCAGTTTTTATATTAAACCTTGAAAAAATGTCACTTTATCTTTAATGGTGGAGTGACATCATTCTCAGAAACCATGTCTCTCAGTGTGAATTCAGTCATCGAAGCAATCAGTTGCTTTCTGGACTCAATCCTGATGGTGTAGTATTCCATTGCGCTTGGTATGTGGCTCTCTACACTTTTTTAAAAAACGATTCCCTCCAATAACTGTGGATCCCGTTGTCTCCAAGCAATCAGGAGAAGATAGAAGGAGGACGAAGAGCAGAGCGCTGAGCGCAGCAATTCATTGTCACCCTGTGGATGTGATGAACTCGCCCACAATGGTTGCACTGCACACAACTCTGGCAGAAGCTGTAGAGGAGGACTGGAGCTTCTCCTCCGGTCTGCTGCTCCTCCGGTCTGCTTCTCCTCCGGTCTGCTGCTCCTCCGGTCTGCTTCTCCTCCAGTCTGCTTCTCCTCCGGTCTGCTTCTCCTCCAGTCTGCTGCTCCTCCGGTCTGCTTCTCCTCCGGTCTGCTGCTCCTCCGGTCTGCTTCTCCTCCAGTCTGCTTCTCCTCCGGTCTGCTTCTCCTCCGGTCTGCTGCTCCTCCGGTCTGCTGCTCCTCCGGTCGGCTTCTCCTCCAGTCTGCTTCTCCTCCGGTCTGCTTCTCCTCCGGTCTGCTTCTCCTCCGGTCTGCTGCTCCTCCGGTCTGCTGCTCCTCCAGTCTGCTTCTCCTCCGGTCTGCTGCTCCTCCGGTCTGCTTCTCCTCCGGTCTGCTGCTCCTCCGGTCTGCTTCTCCTCCGGTCTGCTTCTCCTCCGGTCTGCTGCTCCTCCAGTCTGCTTCTCCTCCGGTCTGCTGCTCCTCCGGTCTGCTTCTCCTCCGGTCTGCTGCTCCTCCAGTCTGCTTCTCCTCCGGTCTGCTGCTCCTCCGGTCTGCTTCTCCTCCGGTCTGCTGCTCCTCCGGTCTGCTGCTCCTCCGGTCTGCTGCTCCTCCGGTCTGCTGCTCCTCCGATGCCGTGATGCTTTTCCTGGCCCTGAAGCCGCTCCACATGGAGGAAGACAAGGAGACAAGAACTCGGGATGGCGCTTCCGTGTGAATGTGGAGATCAGACCGTCCATAGATCCAGATTAGCTTTATTGGTTTTAAAAGCAGATTTTACTGTCAAGCCACATTCACCATATAAAACTTTTAAAAACACAACGTGTTTCAACCTCTATGAGTCTTCATCAGGAGTAAAAGAAATAGTGACATATAGAAACTTTTATACCTTCTACTTAATTAGTTGTGGGTGGAGTGTTCCCTCTCACTGATCCCAATCAGTATCTAAAATGGCATCAGACACAAGGAGCCAGGTATATATATATATACTCCCCAGACAATGTTATTAATCCAGAACCATACTGGTACAAATATAAAATGCATAAATACATAAATCAAAAAAAACAACAACACACATTTAAAACCCCCCCAAAAATTCTCACTTAAAATACTACTTATCATGAGCATTTCACAATGACAACACAGACATGCGGTGACCTAACTCCATTATTAATCACGATATCTCCTATTATTATTTTTTTTACATTTTATTAGAATTTTTCTTTTTTTTATTTCCCTTTTCCTTTCTTTTTCTACTGTTTGTTACATCCTATCCCTAGATGAGGTGTATAGTCTGTCAATAGATTTCTCTGAGTAGTCGTATTGTGTATGAACATTTGCAAGGGAACCCTCTCAAATTCCATCTCACGCTCACATCAGGTGTGGCTCAGGGGAAAAACAGTCGCATCAAACCAAGATGAATGTGAACAAAGGAGAATTATTGTTAGAACTCTCCTGTTAGTTTTTTCTATTTTGTTGGTCACATTACATTTTGCATATATAATCCAGCTCCGCCCTTCTGGTCTTGCTGGACTTCAGTGTTACATTTACTCTTAAGTGAGCCAGGAGCCAGGTGCCTTGTACCTTACTCTATAGTTTGCTTGGTCTTTGGACCACTAGTACTTTTTGTTTGTTTGTCTTTGCTCTGCTACAATTTCTGCTAATAGGGGTCCAACTATATCCCAGTCCTTAGTTCTTGTAGGGACCCCTCCCTTATATCTATAGGTCTGCGTTCAGACTAGCCGAGGACTTAGGCGGGTCTGTTCACAAGGAACAGGTTCCCCGCTGCATCGTAGGGAATCAGCTTAGTCTTATTGTAGGGACAGTTTTTCTATCTTTCCTTAGTGTTTGTAGCAGATCATAACAATTATCTCCAAAGAGTTCTCACGCTCACATCGGGTGTGGCTCAGGGGAAAAACAGTCGCATCAAACCAAGATGAATGTGAACGGAGGGGAATTAACTCCATAGAGTTCTCACGCTCACATCGGGTGTGGCTCAGGGGAAAAACAGTCGCATCAAACCAAGATGAATGTGAACGGAGGGGAATTAACTCCATAGAGTTCTCACGCTCACATCGGGTGTGGCTCAGGGGAAAAACAGTCGCATCAAACCAAGATGAATGTGAACGGAGGGAAATTAACTCCATAGAGTTCTCACGCTCACATCGGATGGGGCTCAGGGGAAAAACAGTCGCATCAAACCAAGATGAATATGAACGGAGGAGAATTAACTCCATAGAGTTCTCACGCTCACATCGGGTGTGGCTCAGGGGAAAAACAGTCGCATCAAACCAAGATGAATGTGAACGGAGGGAAATTAACTCCATAGAGTTCTCACGCTCACATCGGATGGGGCTCAGGGGAAAAACAGTCGCATCAAACCAAGATGAATATGAACGGAGGAGAATTAGCTCCATAGAGTTCTCACGCTCACATCGGGTGTGGCTCAGGGGAAAAACAGTCGCATCAAACCAAGATGAATGTGAACGGAGGGGAATTAACTCCATAGAGTTCTCACGCTCACATCGGGTGTGGCTCAGGGGAAAAACAGTCGCATCAAACCAAGATGAATAAGAACGGAGGGGAATTAGCTCCAAATAGTTCTCACGCTCACACCGGGTGTGGCTCAGGGGAAAAAACAGTCGCATCGAACCAAGACGAATGTGAACGGAGGGGAATTAACTCCATAGAGTTCTCACGCTCACATCGGGTGTGGCTCAGGAAAAAACAGTCACGTCAAACCAAGATGAATGTGAACAAAGGGGAATTAGCTCCAAATAGTTCTCACGCTCACACCGGGTGTGGCTCAGGGGAAAAAACAGTCGCATCGAACCAAGACGAATGTGCACGGAGGGGAATTAACTCCAAAGAGTTCTCACGCTCACATCGGATGTGGCTCAGGGGGGTGCTATATCTGGTGCTCCGGGGCAGCCTGTGGGGGGCGCTCTATCTGGTGCACCGGGGCGGCCTGTGGGGGGCGCTCTCTCTGGTGCTCCGGGGCGGCCTGTGGGGGGCGCTATATCTGGTGCTCCGGGGCGGCCTGTGGGGGGGTGCTATATCTGGTGCACCGGGGCGGCCTGTGGGGGGGCGCTCTCTCTGGTGCTCCGGGGCGGCCTGTGGGGGGGTGCTATATTTGCTGCTCTGGCAGCATGTGGGTGGCGCTCTATCTGGCGCAGGATGTGGGGGGCGCTCTATCTGGTGCTCTGGGGCAGCATGTGGGGGGGGGCTTTCTCTGCTGTTCCGGGGCGGCTTGTGGGGGGGGGCACTCTCTCTGGTGCGGCCTGTGGGGGAGCGCTATATCTGGTGCTTCGGGGCGGCCTGTGGGGGGCGCTCTCTCTGGTGCTCCAGGGCGGCCTGTGGGGGGGGCTCTATATCTGGTGCTCCGGGGCGGCCAGTGAGGGGGCGCTCTCTCTGGTGCTCCGGGGCGGCCTGTGGGGGAGCTCTATATCTGGTGCTCCGGAGCGGCATGTGGAGGGCGTTCTCTCTGGTACTCCAGGGCGGCCGGTGGGGCGGCGCTCTATCTGGTTCTCTAGGACGGCCTGTGGGTGGCGCTATATCTGGTGCTCCCGAGCGGCCTGTGGGGGGCACTCTCTCTGGTGCTTTGGGGCGGCTGGTGGGGGGGCGCTCTATCTGGTGCTCTGGGGCAGCATGTGGGTGGCGCTATATCTGGTGCTCCAGGGCGGCCTGTGGGGGGACGCTGTATCTGGTGCTCCAGGGCGGCCTGTGGGGGGGGCGCTATATCTGGTGCTCCCGGGCGGCCTGTGGGGGGGGCGCAATATCTGGTGCTCCCGGGCGGCCTGTGGGGGGCGCTCTCTCTGGTGCTTTGGGGCGGCCGGTGGGGGGGCGCTCTATCTGGTGCTCTGGGGCAGCATGTGGGGGGCGCTATATCTGGGGCTCCAGGGTGGCCTGTGGGGGGACGCTGTATCTGGTGCTCCGGGTCGGCCTGTGGGGGGGCGCTATATCGGGTGCTCCGGGGTGGCCTGTGGGGGGCGCTCTCTCTGGTGATCCGGGGCGGCCTGTGGGGGGGCGCTCTATCTGGTGCTCTGGGGCAGCCTGTGGGGGGACGCTGTATCTGGTGGCCCAGGGCGGCCTGTGGGGGGCGCTCTCTCTGGTGCTTTGGGGCGGCCGGTGGGGGGGCGCTCTATCTGGTGCTCTGGGGCAGCATGTGGGTGGCGCTATATCTGGTGCTCCAGGGCGGCCTGTGGGGGGCGCTCTATCTGGTGCTCCAGGGCGGCCTGTGGGGGGGCTCTATATCTGGTGCTCCGGGGCGGCCGGTGAGGGGGCGCTCTCTCTGGTGCTCCGGGGCGGCCTGTGGGGGGGCTCTATATCTGGTGCTCCGGAGCGGCCTGTGGGGGGCGCTCTCTCTGGTGCTCCAGGGCGGCCGGTGGGGCGGCGCTCTATCTGGTTCTCTGGGACGGCCTGTGGGTGGCGCTATATCTGGTGCTCCCGAGCGGCCTGTGGGGGGCGCTCTCTCTGGTGCTTTGGGGCGGCTGGTGGGGGGGCGCTCTATCTGGTGCTCTGGGGCAGCATGTGGGTGGCGCTATATCTGGTGCTCCAGGGCGGCCTGTGGGGGGACGCTGTATCTGGTGCTCCGGGGTGGCCTGTGGGTGGCGCTATATCTGGTGCTCCAGGGCGGCCTGTGGGGGGACGCTGTATCTGGTGGTCCAGGGCGGCCTGTGGGGGGCGCTCTCTCTGGTGCTTTGGGGCGGCCGGTGGGGGGGCGCTCTATCTGGTGCTCTGGGGCAGCATGTGGGTGGCGCTATATCTGGTGCTCCAGGGCGGCCTGTGGGGGGCGCTCTATCTGGTGCTCTGGGGCAGCATGTGGGTGGTGCTATATCTGGTGCTCCAGGGCGGCCTGTGGGGGGCGCTCTATCTGGTGCTCAGGGGCGGCCTGTGGGGGGGCGCTATATCTGGTGCTCTGGGGCAGCATGTGGGTGGCGCTCTATCTGGTGCTCCGGGGCGGCCTCTGGGGGGACGCTGTATCTGGTGCTCTGGGGCGGCCTGTGGGCGGCGCTCTATCTGGTGCTCCGGGGCGGCCTGTGGGGGGACGCTGTATCTGGTGCTCTGGGGTGGCCTGTGGGGGGACGCTGTATCTGGTGCTCCGGGGCGGCCTGTGGGGGGACGCTGTATCTGGTGCTCTGGGGCGGCCTGTGGGGGGACGCTGTATCTGGTGCTCTGGGGCAGCCTGTGGGGGGACGCTATATCTGGTGCTCCGGGGCGGCCTGTGGGGGGACGCTGTATCTGGTGCTCCGGGGCAGCCTGTGGGGGGACGCTATATCTGCTGCTCCGGGGCGGCCTGTGGGGGGACGCTGTATCTGGTGCTCCGGGGCAACCTGTGGGTGGCGCTATATCTGGTGCTCCGGGGCGGCCTGTGGGGGGACGCTGTATCTGGTGCTCTGGGGCGGCCTGTGGGGGGCGCTGTATCTGGTGCTCCGGGGCAGCATGTGGGTGGCGCTCTATCTGGTGCTCCGGGGCGGCCTGTGGGGGGACGCTGTATCTGGTGCTCTGGGGCGGCCTGTGGGGGGACGCTGTATCTGGTGCTCTGGGGCAGCCTGTGGGGGGACGCTATATCTGGTGCTCCGGGGCGGCCTGTGGGGGGACGCTGTATCTGGTGCTCCGGGGCAGCCTGTGGGGGGACGCTATATCTGGTGCTCCGGGGCAGCCTGTGGGTGGCGCTATATCCGGTGCTCCGGGGCGGCCTGTGGGTGGCGCTATATCTGGTGCTCCGGGGCGGCCTGTGGGGGGACGCTGTATCTGGTGCTCTGGGGCGGCCTGTGGGGGGACGCTGTATCTGGTGCTCCAGGGCGGCCTGTGGGGGGCGCTATATCTGGTGCTCCAGGGCAGCCTGTGGGGGGCGCTCTATCTGGTGCTCCGGGGCGGCCTGTGGGGGGCGCTGTATCTGGTGTTCCAGGGCAGCATGTGGGTGGCGCTATATCTGGTGCTCCGGGGCGGCCTGTGGGGGGACGCTGTATCTGGTGCTCCGGGGCGGCCTGTGGGGGAGCGCTATATCTGGTGCTCCAGGGCGGCCTGTGGGGGGCGCTCTATCTGGTGCTCCGGGGCGGCCTGTGGGGGGGCGCTCTATCTGGTGCTCCGGGGCGGCCTGTGGGGGGGCGCTATATCTTGTGCTCCGGGGCGGCCTGTGGGGGGACGCTGTATCTGGTGCTCCGGGGCGGCCTGTGGGGGAGCGCTATATCTGGTGCTCCAGGGCGGCCTGTGGGGGGCGCTCTATCTGGTGCTCCGGGGCGGCCTGTGGGGGGGCGCTATATCTGGTGCTCTGCTGCGGCCGGTGGGGGGACACTGTATCTGGTGCTCCGGGGCAGCATGTGGGGGGACGCTGTATCTGGTGCTCCAGGGCGGCCTGTGGGGGAAGCTATATCTGGTGCTCAGGGGCGGCCTGTGGGGGGACGCTGTATCTGGTGCTCCGGGGCAGCATGTGGGTGGCGCTATATCTGGTGCTCCGGGGCGTCCTGTGGGGGGACGCTATATCTGGTGCTCTGGGGCGGCCTGTGGGTGGCGCTATATCTGGTGCTCCGGGGCGGCCTGTGGGGGGACGCTGTATCTGGTGCTCCGGGGCGGCCTGTGGGGGGACGCTGTATCTGGTGCTCTGGGGCGGCCTGTGGGGGGACGCTATATCTGGTGCTCCGGGGCGGCCTGTGGGGGGACGCTGTATCTGGTGCTCCGGGGCGGCCTGTGGGGGAGCGCTGTATCTGGTGCTCCAGGGCGGCCTGTGGGGGGCGCTCTATCTGGTGCTCCGGGGCGGCCTGTGGGGGGGCGCTATATCTGGTGCTCCGGGGCGGCCTGTGGAGGGACGCTGTATCTGGTGCTCCGGGGCGGCCTGTGGGGGAGCGCTGTATCTGGTGCTCCAGGGCGGCCTGTGGGGGGCGCTCTATCTGGTGCTCCGGGGCGGCCTGTGGGGGGGCGCTATATCTGGTGCTCCGGGGCGGCCGGTGGGGGGACGCTGTATCTGGTGCTCCGGGGCAGCATGTGGGGGGACGCTGTATCTGGTGCTCAGGGGCGGCCTGTGGGGGGACGCTGTCTCTGGTGCTCCGGGGCAGCATGTGGGTGGCGCTATATCTGGTGCTCCGGGGCGGCCTGTGGGGGGACGCTATATCTGGTGCTCTGGGGCGGCCTGTGGGTGGCGCTATATCTGGTGCTCCGGGGCGGCCTGTGGGGGGACGCTATATCTGGTGATCTGGGGCGGCCTGTGGGTGGCGCTATATCTGGTGCTCCGGGGCGGCCTGTGGGGGGGGCGCTCTATCTGGTGCTCTGGGGCGGCCTGTGGGGGAGGCGCTGTATCTGGTGCTCCGGGGCGGCCTGTGGGGGGACGCTATATCTGGTGCTCCAGGGCGGCCTGTGGGGGGACGCTGTATCGGGTGCTCAGGGGCGGCCTGTGGGGGGGCGCTATATCTGGTGCTTTGGGGCGGCCGGTGGGGGGGGCGCTATATCTGGTGCTCTGGGGCAGCATGTGGGTGGTGCTATATCTGGTGCTCCAGGGCGGCCTGTGGGTGGCGCTATATCTGGTGCTCCGGGGCGGCCTGTGGGGGGACGCTGTATCTGGTGCTCTGGGGCGGCCTGTGGGGGGACGCTGTATCTGGTGCTCCGGGGCAGCCTGTGGGGGGACGCTATATCTGGTGCTTTGGGGCGGCCAGTGGGGGGGGCGCTCTATCTGGTGCTCTGGGGCAGCATGTGGGGGGCGCTATATCTGGGGCTCCAGGGTGGCCTGTGGGGGGACGCTGTATCTGGTGCTCCGGGGCGGCCTCTGGGGGGGCGCTATATCGGGTGCTCCGGGGTGGCCTGTGGGGGGCGCTCTCTCTCGTGATCCGGGGCGGCCGGTGGGGGGGGGCTCTATCTGGTGCTCTGGGGCAGCATGTGGGTGGCGCTATATCTGGTGCTCCAGGGCGGCCTGTGGGGGGACGCTGTATCTGGTGGTCCAGGGCGGCCTGTGGGGGGCGCTCTCTCTGGTGCTTTGGGGCGGCCGGTGGGGGGGCACTCTATCTGGTGCTCTGAGGCAGCATGTGGGTGGCGCTATATCTGGTGCTCCAGGGCGGCCTGTGGGGGGTGCTCTATCTGGTGCTCTGGGGCAGCATGTGGGTGGTGCTATATCTGGTGCTCCAGGGCGGCCTGTGGGGGGCGCTCTATCTGGTGCTCCGGGGCGGCCTGTGGGGGGGCGCTATATCTGGTGCTCTGGGGCAGCATGTGGGGGGGTGCTATATCTGGTGCTCCGGGGCGGCCTGTGGGGGGGTGCTATATCTGGTGCTCCGGGGCGGCCTGTGGGGGGACGCTATATCTGGTGCTCCAGGGCGGCCTGTGGGGGCACGCTGTATCTGGTGCTCTGGGGCAGCCTGTGGGGGGACGCTGTATCTGGTGCTCCGGGGCGGCCTGTGGGGGGACGCTGTATCTGGTGCTCTGGGGCGGCCTGTGGGGGAACGCTGTATCTGGTGCTCCGGGGCAGCCTGTGGGGGGACGCTATATCTGGTGCTCCGGGGCGGCCTGTGGGGGGACGCTGTATCTGGTGCTCCGGGGCAGCCTATGGGGGGACGCTATATCTGCTGCTCCGGGGGGGCCTGTGGGGGAGGCGCTGTATCTGGTGCTCCGGGGCAGCATGTGGGTGGCGCTATATCTGGTGCTCCGGGGCGGCCTGTGGGGAGACGCTGTATCTGGTGCTCTGGGGCGGCCTGTGGGGGGACGCTATATCTGGTGCTCCGGGGCGGCCTGTGGGGGGCGCTATATCTGGTGCTCCAGGGCGGCCTGTGGAGGGCGCTCTATCTGGTGCTCCGGGGCGGCCTGTGGGGGGGGCGCTATATCTGGTGCTCCGGGGCGGCCTGTGGGTGGTGCTATATCTGGTGCTCCGGGGCGGCCGGTGAGGGGACGCTGTATCTGGTGCTCCGGGGCAGCCTGTGGGTGGTGCTATATCTGGTGCTCCGGGGCGGCCGGTGAGGGGACGCTGTATCTGGTGCTCCAGGGCGGCCTGTGGGGAGCGCTATATCTGGTGCTCCGGGGCGGCCTGTGGGGGGACGCTGTATCTGGTGCTCCGGGGCAGCATGTGGGTGGCGCTATATCTGGTGCTCCGGGGTGGCCTGTGGGGGGACGCTGTATCTGGTGCTCCGGGGCGGCCTGTGGGGGGGCGCTATATCTGGTGCTCCGGGGCGGCCTGTGGGGGGACGCTGTATCTGGTGCTCCGGGGCAGCATGTGGGTGGCGCTATATCTGGTGCTGCGGGGTGGCCTGTGGGGGGACGCTATATCTGGTGCTCTGGGGCGGCCTGTGGGTGGCGCTATATCTGGTGCTCCGGGGCGGTCTGTGGGGGGACGCTATATCTGGTGCTCTGGGGCGGCCTGTGGGTGGCGCTATATCTGGTGCTCCGGGGCGGCCTGTGGAGGGGGCGCTCTATCTGGTGCTCTGGGGCAGCATGTGGGTGGCGCTATATCTGGTGCTCCAGGGCGGCCTGTGGGGGGACGCTGTATCTGGTGCTCTGGGGCGGCCTGTGGGGGGACGCTGTATCTGGTGCTCCAGGGCGGCCTGTGGGGGGACGCTGTATCTGGTGCTCAGGGGCGGCCTGTGGGGGGTGCTCTCTCTGGTGCTTTGGGGCGGCCGGTGGGGGGGAGCTATATCTGGTGCTCCGGGGCGGCCTGTGGGGGGACGCTATATCTGGTGCTCCAGGGCGGCCTGTGGGGGGACGCTGTATCTGGTGCTCAGGGGCGGCCTGTGGGGGGTGCTCTCTCTGGTGCTTTGGGGTGGCCGGTGGGGGGGGCGCTCTATCTGGTGCTAAGGGCCGGCAGCATGTGGGGGGACGCTGAATCTGGTGCTCTGGGGCGGCCTGTGGGGGGACGCTGTATCTGGTGCTCTGGGCCGGCCTGTGGGGGGGCGCTCTCTCTGGTGCTTTGGGGCGGCCGGTGGGGGGGGCGCTCTATCTGGTGCTAAGGGCCGGCAGCATGTGGGGGGACGCTGTATCTGGTGCTCTGGGGCAGCATGTGGGTGGCGCTATATCTGGTGCTCTGGGGCGGCCTGTGGGGGGTGCTCTATCTGGTGCTCCGGGGCGGCCTGTGGGGGGACGCTCTATCTGGTGCTAAGGGCCGGCAGCATGTGGGGGGACGCTGTATCTGGTGCTCTGGGGCAGCATGTGGGTGGCGCTATATCTGGTGCTCCAGGGCGGCCTGTGGGGGGTGCTCTATCTGGTGCTCCGGGGCGGCCTGTGGGGGGACGCTATATCTGGTGCTCCAGGGCGGCCTGTGGGGGGACGCTGTATCTGGTGCTCCAGGGCGGCCTGTGGGGGGGGCGCTATATCTGGTGCTCAGGGGCGGCCTGTGGGGGGTGCTCTCTCTGGTGCTTTGGGGTGGCCGGTGGGGGGGGGCGCTCTATCTGGTGCTCTGGGGCGGCCTGTGGGGGGACGCTTTATCTGGTGCTCTGGGGCAGCATGTGGGGGGACGCTGTATCTGGTGCTCTGGGGCAGCATGTGGGGGGACGCTATATCTGGTGCTCTGGGGCAGCATGTGGGGGGACGCTGTATCTGGTGCTCTGGGGCGGCCTGTGGGGGAGGCGCTGAATCTGGTAGTCCAGGGCGGCCTGTGGGGGGCGCTCTCTCTGGTGTTTTGGGGCGGCCGGTGGGGGGGCGCTCTATCTGGTGTTCTGGGGCAGCATGTGGGTGGCGCTATATCTGGTGCTCCGGGGCGGCCTGTGGGGGGACGCTGTATCTCGTGCTCTGGGGCGGCCTGTGGGGGGTGCTCTCTCTGGTGCTTTGGGGCGGTCGGAGGGGGTGCTCTATATCTGGTGCTCTGGGGCAGCATGTGGGTGGCGCTATATCTGGTGCTCCAGGGCGGCCTGTGGGGGGACGCTGTATCTGGTGCTCAGGGGCGGCCTGTGGGGGGTGCTCTCTCTGGTGCTTTGGGGCGGTCGGAGGGGGGGCTCTATATCTGGTGCTCCAGGGCGGCCTGTGGGGGGAAGCTATATCTGGTGCTCCAGGGCGGCCGGTGGGGGGACGCTGTATCTGGTGCTCAGGGGCGGCCTGTGGGGGGTGCTCTCTCTGGTGCTTTGGGGCGGCCTTTGGGGGGGGCGCTCTATCTGGTGCTCTGGGGCGGCCTGTGGGGGGACGCTATATCTGGTGCTCTGGGGCAGCATGTGGGTGGCGCTATATCTGGTGCTCCAGGGCGGCCTGTGGGGGGACGCTGTATCTGGTGCTCCGGGGCGGCCTGTGGGGGGACGCTGTATCTGGTGCTCCGGGGCGGCCTGTGGGGGGACGCTGTATCTGGTGCTCAGGGGCGGCCTGTGGGGGGTGCTCTCTCTGGTGCTTTGGGGCGGCCTGTGGGGGGACGCTATATCTGTTGTTCCAGGGCGGCCTGTGGGGGGACGCTGTATCTGGTGCTCAGGGGCGGCCTGTGGGGGGTGCTCTCTCTGGTGCTTTGGGGCGGCCTGTGGGGGGACGCTGTATCTGGTGCTCTGGGGCGGCCTGTGGGGGGACGCTATATCTGGTGCTCCGGGGCGGCCTGTGGGGGGACGCTATATCTGGTGCTTCAGGGCGGCCTGTGGGGGGGCGCTGTATCTGGTGCTCAGGGGCGGCCTGTGGGGGGATGCTCTCTCTGGTGCTTTGGGGTGGCCGGTGGGGGGGGCGCTCTATCTGGTGCTCCGGGGCGGCCTGTGTGGGGTGCTCTCTCTGGTGCTTTGGGGTGGCCGGTGGGGGGGCGCTCTATCTGGTGCTCCGGGGCGGCCAGTGGGGGGCGCTGTATCTGGTGCTCTGGGGCGGCCTGTGGGGGGGCGCTGTATCTGGTGCTCTGGGGCGGCCTGTGGGGGGGCGTTGTATCTGGTGCTCTGGGGCGGCCTGTGGGGGGGCGCTGTATCTGGTGCTCCAGGGCGGCCTGTGGGGGGACGCTGTATCTGGTGCTCAGGGGCGGCCTGTGGGGGGACGCTGTATCTGGTGCTCTGGGGCGGCCTGTGGGGGAGGCGCTGTATCTGGTGCTCTGGGGCGGCCTGTGGGGGGGCGCTGTATCTGGTGCTCCAGGGCGGCCTGTGGGGGGACACTGTATCTGGTGCTCAGGGGCGGCCTGTGGGGGGTGCTCTCTCTGGTGCTCTGGGGCGGCCTGTGGGGGGACGCTGTATCTGGTGCTCTGTGGTGGCCTGTGGGGGGGCGTTGTATCTGGTGCTCTGGAGCGGCCTGTGGGGGGGCGCTGTATCTGGTGCTCCAGGGCGGCCTGTGGGGGGACGCTGTATCTGGTGCTCAGGGGCGGCCTGTGGGGGGACGCTGTATCTGGTGCTCTGGGGCGGCCTGTGGGGGAGGCGCTGTATCTGGTGCTCTGGGGCGGCCTGTGGGGGGACGCTGTATCTGGTGCTCCGGGGCGGCCTGTGGGGGGGCGCTCTATCTGGTGCTCTGGGGCAGCATGTGGGTGGTGCTATATCTGGTGCTCCGGGGCGGCCTGTGGGGGGGCGCTGTATCTGGTGCTCTGGGGCGGCCTGTGGGGGGTGCTCTCTCTGGTGCTTTGGGGTGGCCGGTGGGAGGGCGCTCTATCTGGTGCTCTGGGGCGGCCTGTGGGGGGGCGCTCTATCTGGTGCTCTGGGGCAGCATGTGGGTGGTGCTATATCTGGTGCTCCGGGGCGGCCTGTGGGGGGTGCTCTCTCTGGTGCTTTGGGGTGGCCGGTGGGAGGGCGCTCTATCTGGTGCTCTGGGGCAGCATGTGGGGGGACGCTCTATCTGGTGCTCCGGGGCGGCCTGTGGGGGGCGCTGTATCTGGTGCTCTGGGGCGGCCTGTGGGGGGGGCGCTGTATCTGGTGCTCTGGGGCGGCCTGTGGGGGGGCGTTGTATCTGGTGCTCTGGGGCGGCCTGTGGGGGGGCGCTGTATCTGGCGCTCCAGGGCGGCCTGTGGGGGGACGCTGTATCTGGTGCTCAGGGGCGGCCTGTGGGGGGTGCTCTCTCTGGTGCTCTGGGGCGGCCTGTGGGGGGTGCTCTCTCTGGTGCTTTGGGGTGGCCGGTGGGGGGGCGCTCTATCTGGTGCTCTGGGGCAGCATGTGGGTGGCGCTCTATCTGGTGCTCCGGGGCGGCCTGTGGGGGGGCGCTCTATCTGGTGCTCTGGGGCAGCATGTGGGTGGTGCTATATCTGGTGCTCCGGGGCGGCCTGTGAGGGAGGCGCTGTATCTGGTGCTCTGGGGCGGCCTGTGGGGGGACGCTATATCTGGTGCTCCAGGGCGGCCTGTGGGGGGACGCTATATCTGGTGCTCCAGGGCAGCCTGTGGGGGACGCTGTATCTGGTGCTCCGGTGCGGCCTGTGGGGGGGCGCTGTATCTGGTGCTCTGGGGCGGCCTGTGGGGGGTGCTCTCTCTGGTGCTTTGGGGTGGCCGGTGGGGGGGCGCTCTATCTGGTGCTCTGGGGCAGCATGTGGGTGGCGCTCTATCTGGTGCTCCGGGGCGGCCTGTGGGGGGGCGCTCTATCTGGTGCTCCGGGGCGGCCTGTGGGGGGGCGCTCTATCTGGTGCTCTGGGGCGGCCTGTGGGGGGTGCTCTCTCTGGTGCTTTGGGGTGGCCGGTGGGAGGGCGCTCTATCTGGTGCTCCAGGGCGGCCTGTGGGGGGTGCTCTCTCTGGTGCTTTGGGGTGGCCGGTGGGAGGGCGCTCTATCTGGTGCTCCGGGGCGGCCTGTGGGGGGTGCTCTCTCTGGTGCTTTGGGGTGGCCGGTGGGAGGGCGCTCTATCTGGTGCTCTGGGGCAGCATGTGGGGGGGCACTCTATTTATTAAGGCATTCTTATAACTGCCTTTTTGCTGCAGATTTCACTGACTCAATTGAAGTCAATGGTTGAAAAATGCTGCAGAAATGCACAAAGAATGGACAAGCTGCAGATTTAAACACCCTGACAATGCAGACAGAAGATTCCTGATCATGTGCACGGCACTTCACAGCACGTCATTATCTATGCTGGCACACGGATTCCATAGTGTTCCAAAAATGCGCTGTGTGCACATAGCCTAAGGCTACGTTTCCACGTCATCAGTGACGCTAGTTTCAGGGCTTGGGCTAGAATCTGTGCACTGTGCACATTGGCAGCGCAGTCTGTGCACGCCGGGTATTCTGACACCGCTCTGTTACCGGTTCTTTACTACTGATCTGGGCCTGTGAGAGAGCGCACTGTCATTGTGCACATCACACAGGGACTAGCCCAGTCTCTGAAATGAGTGTCACTGATACAGGGACTAGCCCAGTCTCTGAAATGAGTGTCACTGACACAGGGACTAGCCCAGTCTCTGAAATGAGTGTCACTGACACAGGGACTAGCCCAGTCTCTGAAATGAGTGTCACTGACACTTCGTTTCAGGGAGTGAGCAGAGGCCATGACAGTGACCGCAGCCTCTACCCCCTGATGATCCTTCAATTGAGTATCCCAGCATGCACAGGGGGTTTCTTAAATGAAGCATCATCAAAAAGGAAGTGAAAAAAGACAATAGAAAAGCAGTTTGACCGTGTACAGGGGAAGCCGTGCACACAGGCCGGCGTTCACACCTGTCATTGACGATCCATGTGTGTACATCAGCTGATCAGGTGTACCTTGGCCGATCATTCTGACGGGTTATAAAGTGTTTAGTATTGGCTCTACACCCATACACTGGGTGTGCTAAGCGCATGTCTTTTTCTCCTTTGATACATTTATTGGTTATGGTTTTTGCACCTTCTCATGCAGTTTTCCAGTTTAGTCAGGAAAAGCATAAGAAGCGTGTGCGTGAGACCCCTGAAACCTCAGCTTCTGCTGCTACTGTAAGAAGCTTTCTACAATTTGCTTTCTATAGTAACCAGGAAGTTTTCCCGTAAACTAACGATAGCGGATAACGTCCAAACTTGTTACAATGCTGCATACATTCTGGGGAGAGGCTGGACGTACTTTGGGGCTTGGGCCCCTGATCTTTTAAGACCCTAGCAATGCCCTTGCTGTATGATATATAGTATGCTCATGTATACCCCCCAGGGGTAAATGTTTTTCAGCCCATGCACTTAGTGCATGTGCATTACAAGTATAGGAGACACACTCCTCTATAATGGGAACATTTTTTTTTACTGAGACCCTCCTCTATGTCTCTTCAAAGGGTATTGGGGTTTTTCCTAAATTTTGGCAGCCGTTGGACTCACTGCATACCCTATAACTGTATAGGAGACCCGCTCCTTTAAAATGGGAACATGTCATCACTGAGACCCTCTTCTGTCTCTTCAAAGGGGTAATGGGGTACATCCTATTTTTTGGCAGCCCTTGCAGTCACTGCATACGCAATAACAGTATAGGAGACCCACTCTTTAATAATGGGAAC
The DNA here is from genome assembly GCF_046119375.1 of Phyllobates terribilis. Lineage (NCBI taxonomy): Eukaryota > Metazoa > Chordata > Amphibia > Anura > Dendrobatidae > Phyllobates > Phyllobates terribilis. The sequence goes on along the minus strand of NW_027362769.1, from coordinate 194,270,581 downwards.
AACAAAGCATAGCTGGCTGACGGCTCTCTAACAATAGCGAGGGCCGACTGCTGGCCCTTTAAGAATAGTAAGGGCCGCCTGATGGCCCTATAAAAATAGGCTTTGTGACTTTCAGAGTCCCTACATCATAAAGGAATCAGGATGTGTCTGATGATGTGTCACACACCACATGGCCAGATAAGGTTGTAAAAGGTTAAAATGACATTTCCCAGTGAATGCATTTGTCTTGGTTGAAAGCAATGCAAAAGTGCAAAAACGCATCAAAAACGCTACATGTGAACATAGCCCAAGGTGTGGAGGAGTATTTTTGTTTTTGGTTATTTATTTTGCTTTATATACAAGTCATTACCCTGGAAAGAATGTTCCTTAACATATTTCCCAGGAAAATCCATTTTGGTTTTGTTTTTGTATGTTTTATTGTGAGTCCGTAAAAGTGGTGTAATACTCTGACAACGTTGTTGACAGCAGTGACCTGGGAGTCAGAAATGCTTCCAGGGGTCTTCCCCATGCTGTTCCCATCGATTCGGGCAATTTTTAGGCCCTCTGCAGAGCGCCGCGGGGAGCCAGCAGAAAAATGCTGGAGTTTCCCATAGACTCACATTGGCCTCGTTGCTCCGGTCGAGCACCCGAGCATTACTGATAGGGAATGTAGATTGTGAGCCCCAATGGGGACAGTGCTGATAATGTCTATAAATTGTCTGAATTGTAAAGCGCTGTGGAATATGTTGGCGCTATATAAATAAAAAAATTATCATTATTTTAGGGCTCGCTCATCACTAGTCTTTATGATTGCCCAAAGATTAGCATAGGCCAGGGCAAAACAGGCCCCCATTACACAGCCCCTAACTTCTTCATGTAAGTTATTGATGAAACTGCAGATCTTATGTTCAAGTATAAAGATGATGGAATCCTGAAGAAGCTGCTGTGTCGTCGGCATCCTGGGATCTGAAGACGGGTAACAGGTATGACTTTTAGGCTATTATCATGGGGCATGTCGGAGTATAAGGCAGACACATCATATCATATCTATAAGATGATAGAGTGGTTGAGGAATGGTGGTAATGAGATGACGGGTTTCTGGAGGTGCAGGTCCCCGCAGGAGGACAAGTGCCGGTACGTGATCAATGCCTGGGATTATAGGGCGACGTTAGGTAAGGGATAGTAAAGGATTGTGCAGCTTCACTGATGCCAGGAAACGTTTTGCTTTCTTGTAATCAGATGATGAAGCAGCACAGATGAGAAGGTCGTGGAAGGAATGTGGAAGAGGATTAGTAGTGAGGAGGTGGTGAAGTTCTCCATCAGGGAGGATCCTGTTGACCTCAGTCACATTACCTTCCCTGGTTTCGGATAATAATACCACCTCCTTGTCCGATACTTGATGACAATACTGATATTGTGGGCAGAGTTTTGGGGGCTCTTCTATCAGGTTATTTCTTTGGTTTCTGGACTTTTTGGGGATCTAAATTCTTCACTAGCCAAAGTAAAGAAGGTCTGAATTGTGGATCCTTTATGATGTAATGGCAGAAACAGGGAGCTGCGGTAAACACGAACAGCACTAGGTGGTGGAGCCGGAAGGATAACTAACCGCATACAAAAGTATGTAGATCCAAAAATAGCTGAACACCATTGAGGTTGGTAGTGGCACAAAAATGGCAAACCCTTGGAAAGGACAACTAACATATCGCGATAGAAGGAACAGTTTTACTGTCCTGTCCTCATTTTTTTTGCTGGGGCTGTGTGGGGACATCATTCTGATGGGGGCTGTGTGGGGACATCATTCCGATGGGGGCTGTGTGGGGGCATCATTCCGATGGGGGCTGTGTGTGGACATCATTCCGATGGGGGCTGTGTGTGGACATCATTCCGATGGGGGCTGTGTGGGGACATCATTCCGATGGGGGCTGTGTAGGGACATCATTCTGATGGGGCTGTGTGGGGACATCATTCCGATGGGGGCTGTGTGGGGACATCATTCCGATGGGGGCTGTGTGGGGACATCATTCCGAAGGGGGCTGTGTAGGGACATCATTCTGATGGGGCTGTGTGGGGACATCATTCCGATGGGGGCTGTGTGGGGACATCATTCCGATGGGGGCTGTGTGGGGGCATCATTCCGATGGGGGCTGTGTGGGGACATCATTCCGATGGGGGCTGTGTGGGGACATCATTCCGATGGGGGCTGTGTAGGGACATCATTCTGATGGGGCTGTGTGGGGACATCATTCCGATGGGGGCTGTGTGGGGACATCATTCCGATGGGGGCTGTGTGGGGACATCATTCCGAAGGGGGCTGTGTAGGGACATCATTCTGATGGGGCTGTGTGGGGACATCATTCCGATGGGGGCTGTGTGGGGACATCATTCCGATGGGGGCTGTGTAGGGACATCATTCTGATGGGGCTGTGTGGGGACATCATTCCGATGGGGGCTGTGTGTGGACATCATTCCGATGGGGGCTGTGTGGGGACATCATTCCGATGGGGGCTGTGTAGGGACATCATTCTGATGGGGCTGTGTGGGGACATCATTCCGATGGGGGCTGTGTGGGGACATCATTCCGATGGGGGCTGTGTGGGGACATCATTCCGAAGGGGGCTGTGTAGGGACATCATTCTGATGGGGCTGTGTGGGGACATCATTCCGATGGGGGCTGTGTGGGGACATCATTCCGATGGGGGCTGTGTGGGGGCATCATTCCGATGGGGGCTGTGTGGGGACATCATTCCGATGGGGGCTGTGTGGGGACATCATTCCGATGGGGGCTGTGTAGGGACATCATTCTGATGGGGCTGTGTGGGGACATCATTCCGATGGGGGCTGTGTGGGGACATCATTCCGATGGGGGCTGTGTGGGGACATCATTCCGAAGGGGGCTGTGTAGGGACATCATTCTGATGGGGCTGTGTGGGGACATCATTCCGATGGGGGCTGTGTGGGGACATCATTCCGATGGGGGCTGTGTAGGGACATCATTCTGAGTGGGGGCTGTGTAGGGACATCATTCTGATGGGGCTGTGTGGGGACATCATTCCGATGGGGGCTGTGTGGGGACATCATTCCGATGGGGGCTGTGTGGGGGCATCATTCCGATGGGGGCTGTGTGGGGACATCATTCTGATGGGGGCTGTGTGGGGGCATCATTCCGATGGGGGCTGTGTGGGGACATCATTCCGATGGGGGCTGTGTGGGGACATCATTCCGATGGGGGCTGTGTGGGGACATCATTCCGATGGGGGCTGTGTAGGGACATCATTCTGATGGGGCTGTGTGGGGACATCATTCCGATGGGGGCTGTGTGGGGACATCATTCCGATGGGGGCTGTGTGGGGACATCATTCCGATGGGGGCTGTGTAGGGACATCATTCTGATGGGGCTGTGTAGGGACATCATTCTGATGGGGCTGTGTGGGGACATCATTCCGATGGGGGCTGTGTGGGGACATCATTCCGATGGGGGCTGTGTGGGGACATCATTCCGATGGGGGCTGTGTGGGGGCATCATTCCGATGGGGGCTGTGTGGGGACATCATTCCGATGGGGGCTGTGTGGGGACATCATTCCGATGGGGGCTGTGTAGGGACATCATTCTGATGGGGCTGTGTGGGGACATCATTCCGATGGGGGCTGTGTGGGGACATCATTCCGATGGGGGCTGTGTGGGGACATCATTCCGAAGGGGGCTGTGTAGGGACATCATTCTGATGGGGCTGTGTGGGGACATCATTCCGATGGGGGCTGTGTGGGGACATCATTCCGATGGGGGCTGTGTAGGGACATCATTCTGAGTGGGGGCTGTGTAGGGACATCATTCTGATGGGGCTGTGTGGGGACATCATTCCGATGGGGGCTGTGTGGGGACATCATTCCGATGGGGGCTGTGTGGGGGCATCATTCCGATGGGGGCTGTGTGGGGACATCATTCTGATGGGGGCTGTGTGGGGGCATCATTCCGATGGGGGCTGTGTGGGGACATCATTCCGATGGGGGCTGTGTGGGGACATCATTCCGATGGGGGCTGTGTGGGGACATCATTCCGATGGGGGCTGTGTAGGGACATCATTCTGATGGGGCTGTGTGGGGACATCATTCCGATGGGGGCTGTGTGGGGACATCATTCCGATGGGGGCTGTGTGGGGACATCATTCCGATGGGGGCTGTGTAGGGACATCATTCTGATGGGGCTGTGTAGGGACATCATTCTGATGGGGCTGTGTGGGGACATCATTCCGATGGGGGCTGTGTGGGGACATCATTCCGATGGGGGCTGTGTGGGGACATCATTCCGAAGGGGGCTGTGTAGGGACATCATTCTGATGGGGCTGTGTGGGGACATCATTCCGATGGGGGCTGTGTGGGGACATCATTCCGATGGGGGCTGTGTGGGGGCATCATTCCGATGGGGGCTGTGTGGGGACATCATTCCGATGGGGGCTGTGTGGGGACATCATTCCGATGGGGGCTGTGTAGGGACATCATTCTGATGGGGCTGTGTGGGGACATCATTCCGATGGGGGCTGTGTGGGGACATCATTCCGATGGGGGCTGTGTGGGGACATCATTCCGATGGGGGCTGTGTGGGGACATCATTCCGAAGGGGGCTGTGTAGGGACATCATTCTGATGGGGACTGTGTGGGGACATCATTCTGATGGGGGCTGTGTGGGGACATCATTCCGATGGGGGCTGTGTGGGGACATCATTCCGATGGGGGCTGTGTGGGGGCATCATTCCGATGGGGGCTGTGTGGGGACATCATTCTGATGGGGGCTGTGTGGGGGCATCATTCCGATGGGGGCTGTGTGGGGACATCAGTCCGATGGGGGCTGTGTGGGGACATCATTCCGATGGGGGCTGTGTGGGGACATCATTCCGATGGGGGCTGTGTAGGGACATCATTCTGATGGGGCTGTGTGGGGACATCATTCCGATGGGGGCTGTGTGGGGACATCATTCCGATGGGGGCTGTGTGGGGACATCATTCCGATGGGGGCTGTGTAGGGACATCATTCTGATGGGGCTGTGTGGGGACATCATTCCGATGGGGGCTGTGTGGGGACATCATTCCGATGGGGGCTGTGTAGGGACATCATTCTGATGGGGCTGTGTAGGGACATCATTCTGATGGGGCTGTGTGGGGACATCATTCCGATGGGGGCTGTGTGGGGACATCATTCCGATGGGGGCTGTGTGGGGACATCATTCCGATGGGGGCTGTGTGGGGGCATCATTCCGATGGGGGCTGTGTGGGGACATCATTCTGATGGGGCTGTGTGGGGGCATCATTCCGATGGGGGCTGTGTAGGGACATCATTCTGATGGGGCTGTGTAGGGACATCATTCTGATGGTGCTGTGTGGGGACATCATTCCGATGGGGGCTGTGTGGGGGCATCATTCCGATGGGGGCTGTGTGGGGACATCATTCTGATGGGGCTGTGTGGGGGCATCATTCCGATGGGGGCTGTGTGGGGACATCATTCCGATGGGGGCTGTGTGGGGACATCATTCCGATGGGGGCTGTGTGGGGACATCATTCCGATGGGGGCTGTGTGGGGGCATCATTCCGATGGGGGCTGTGTGGGGACATCATTCCGATGGGGGCTGTGTGGGGACATCATTCCGATGGGGGCTGTGTGGGGGCATCATTCCGATGGGGGCTGTGTGGGGACATCATTCCGATGGGGGCTGTGTGGGGACATCATTCCGATGGGGGCTGTGTGGGAGCATCATTCCGATGGGGGCTGTGTGGGGGCATCATTCCGATGGGGGCTTTGTGGGGACATCATTCCGAGTGGGGGCTGTGTGGGGACATCATTCCGATGGGGGCTGTGTGGGGGCATCATTCCGATGGGGGCTGTGTGGGGACATCATTCCAAGTGGGGGCTGTGTGGGGACATCATTCTGATGGGGACTGTGTGGGGGCATCATTCCGATGGGGGCTGTGTGGGGGCATCATTCCGATGAGGGCTGTGTGGGGACATCATTCCGATGGGGGCTGTGTGGAGACATCATTCCGATGGGGGCTGTGAGGGCATCATTCTGATAGGGGCTGTGTGGGGACATCATTCCGATGGGGGCTGTGTGGGGACATCATTCCGATGGGGGCTGTGTGGCGACATCATTCTGAGGGGGGGATGTGTGGGGACATCACTCTGAGGGGGGGTTGTGTGGAGACATCATTCCGAGTGGGGGCTGTGTGGGGACATCATTCCGAGTGGGGGCTGTGTGGGGACATCATTCCGAGTAGGGGCTGTGTGGGGACATCATTCCGAGTGGGGGCTGTGTGGGGACATCATTTTGAGGGAGGGTTGTGTGGGGACATCATTCCGAGTGGGGGCTGTGTGGGGACATCATTCTGATGGGGGATGTGTGGGGACATCATTCTGAGGGGGGGATGTGTGGGGACATCACTCTGAGGGGGGGTTGTGTGGAGACATCATTCCGAGTGGGGGCTGTGTGGGGACATCATTCCGAGTGGGGGCTGTGTGGGGACATCATTCCGAGTGGGGGCTGTGTGGGGACATCATTCCGAGTGGGGGCTGTGTGGGGACATCATTCCGAGTGGGGGGCTGTGTGGGGACATCATTCCGAGTGGGGGGCTGTGTGGGGACATCATTCCGAGTGGGGGCTGTGTGGGGACATCATTCCGAGTGGGGGCTGTGTGGGGACATCATTCCGAGTGGGGGCTGTGTGGCGACATCATTCCGATGGGGGCTGTGTGGGGACATCATTCTGATGGGGGCTGTGTGGGGACATCATTCTGAGGGGGGCTGTGTGGGGACATCATTCCGATGGGGGCTGTGTGGGGACATCATTCTGATGGGGGCTGTGTGGGGACATCATTCTGATGGGGGCTGTGTGGGGACATCATTCTGATGGGGACTGTGTGGGGACATCATTCTGAGGGGGGGCTGTGTGGGGACATCATTCCGATGGGGGCTGTGTGGGGACATCATTCCGATGGGGGCTGTGTGGGGACATCATTCTGATGGGGACTGTGTGGGGACATCATTCTGATGGGGACTGTGTGGGGACATCATTCCGATGGGGGTTGTGTGGGGACATCATTCCGATGGGGGCTGTGTGGCGACATCATTCTGAGGGGGGGCTGTGTGGGGGCATCATTCCGATGGGGGCTGTGTGGCGACATCATTCCGAGTGGGGGCTGTGTGGGGACACCATTCCGAGTGGGGGGATGTGTGGGGACATCATTCTGAGGGGGGGATGTGTGGAGACATCATTCCGAGTGGGGGGCTGTGTGGGGACATCATTCCGAGTGGGGGCTGTGTGGGGACATCATTCCGAGTGGGGGCTGTGTGGGGACATCATTCCGAGTGGGGGCTGTGTGGGGACATCATTCCGAGTGGGGGCTGTGTGGGGACATCATTCCGAGTGGGGGCTGTGTGGGGACATCATTCAGAGCGGGAGGCTGTGTGGGGACAACATTCTGAGTGGGGGCTGTGTGGGGACGTCATTCCGAGTGGGGGCTGTGTGGTGACATCATTCCGAGTGGGGGCTGTGTGGGGACATCATTCTGAGTGGGGGCTGTGTGGGGACATCATTCCGAGTGGGGGCTGTGTGGGGACATCATTCCGAGTGGGGGCTGTGTGGGGACATCATTCAGAGTGGGGGCTGTGTGGGGACATCATTCAGAGCGGGAGGCTGTGCGGGGACATCATTCCGAGTGGGGGCTGTGTGGGGACATCATTCCAAGTGGGGGGATGTGTGGGGACATCAATCTGAGGGGGGGCTGTGTGGGGACATCATTCCGAGTGGGGGGCTGTGTGGGGACATCATTCCGAGTGGGGGCTATGTGGGGACATCATTCCGAGTGGGGGCTATGTGGGGACATCATTCCGAGTGGGGGCTGTGTGGGGACATCATTTCGAGTGGGGGCTGTGTGGGGACATCATTCCGAGTGGGGGCTACGTGGGGACATCATTCCGAGTGGGGGCTACGTGGGGACATCATTCCGAGTGGGGGCTGTGTGGGGACATCATTCCGAGTGGGGCCTGTGTGGGGACATCATTCTGAGTGGGGGCTGTGTGGGGACATCATTCCGAGTGGGGGCTGTGTGGGGACATCATTCCGAGTGGGGGCTGTGTGGGGACATCATTCCGAGTGGGGGCTGTGTGGGGATATCATTCCGAGTGGGGCTGTGTGGGGACATCATTTTGAGGGAGGGTTGTGTGGGGGCATCATTCCGAGTGGGGGCTGTGTGGGGACATCATTCTGAGTGGGGGCTGTGTGGGGACATCATTCTGAGTGGGGGCTGTGTGGGGACATCATTCCGAGTGGGGCTGTGTGGGGACATCATTTTGAGGGAGGGTTGTGTGGGGGCATCATTCCGAGTGGGGGCTGTGTGGGGACATCATTCTGAGTGGGGGCAGTGTGGGGACATCATTCCGAGTGGGGGCTATGTGGGGACATCATTCCGAGTGGGGGCTGTGTGGGGACATCATTCTGAGTGGGGGCTGTGTGGGGACATCATTCCGAGTGGGGGCTATGTGGGGACATCATTCCGAGTGGGGGATGTGTGGGGACATCATTCTGAGTGGGGGCTGTGTGGGGACATCATTCCGAGTGGGGGCTATGTGGGGACATCATTCCGAGTGGGGGCTGTGTGGGGATATCATTCCGAGTGGGGGCTGTGTGGGGACATCATTCTGAGTGGGGGCTGTGTGGGGACATCATTCTGAGTGGGGGCTATGTGGGGACATCATTCTGAGTGGGGGCTGTGTGGGGACATCATTCTGAGTGGGGGCTATGTGGGGACATCATTCTGAGTGGGGGCTGTGTGGGGACATCATTCTGAGTGGGGGCTGTGTGGGGACATCATTCTGAGTGGGGGCTGTGTGGGGACATCATTCTGAGTGGGGGCTGTGTGGGGACATCATTCTGAGTGGGGGCTATGTGGGGACATCATTCTGAGTGGGGGCTATGTGGGGACATCATTCTGAGTGGGGGCTGTGTGGGGACATCATTCTGAGTGGGGGCTATGTGGGGACATCATTCCGAGTGGGGGCTGTGTGGGGACATCATTCTGAGTGGGGGCTATGTGGGGACATCATTCTGAGTGGGGGCTGTGTGGGGACATCATTCTGAGTGGGGGCTATGTGGGGACATCATTCTGAGTGGGGGCTGTGTGGGGACATCATTCTGAGTGGGGGCTGTGTGGGGACATCATTCTGAGTGGGGGCTGTGTGGGGACATCATTCCGAGTGGGGGCTGTGTGGGGACATCATTCCGAGTGGGGGCTGTGTGGGGACATCATTCCGAGTGGGGGGCTGTGTGGGGACATCATTCTGAGTGGGGGCTGTGTGGGGACATCATTCCGAGTGGGGGCTGTGTGGGGACATCATTCCGAGTGGGGGCTGTGTGGGGACATCATTCTGAGTGGGGGCTGTGTGGGGACATCATTCTGAGTGGGGGCTGTGTGGGGACATCATTCCGAGTGGGGGCTGTGTGGGGACATCATTCTGAGTGGGGGCTGTGTGGGGACATCATTCTGAGTGGGGGCTGTGTGGGGACATCATTCTGAGTGGGGGCTGTGTGGGGACATCATTCCGAGTGGGGGCTGTGTGGGGACATCATCCCGAGTGGGGGGCTGTGTGGGGACATCATTCTGAGTGGGGGCTGTGTGGGGACATCATTCCGAGTGGGGGCTGTGTGGGGACATCATTCCAAGTGGGGGGCTGTGTGGGGACATCATTCTGAGTGGGGGCTGTGTGGGGACATCATTCCGAGTGGGGGCTGTGTGGGGACATCATTCCAAGTGGGGGGCTGTGTGGGGACATCATTCTGAGTGGGGGCTGTGTGGGGACATCATTCTGAGTGGGGGCTGTGTGGGGACATCATTCCGAGTGGGGGCTGTGTGGGGACGTCATTCCGAGTGGGGGCTATGTGGGGACATCATTCTGAGTGGGGAGGTGGAGCACTGAGGAGCAGATCCACAGTCACATTGAATTGCAGGTGCTGTCAGGATTACAAATAACACTATAGATCTCAGCTTTATAGTTTATGAAGGCATATCCATTGAAATCATTGTGTCCCCCCAGAATACCCCTTTAAAGCCCCTTTGAAGCACTTTCCTGTTATGGAAAAAGATGGGGATCTGGATTTTCTTAAGAGGATTTGAAAAGACGTGCAGACAGCACGAGCTGCCGAGTGAGGAAGGGCCAGGTACCTAACACCCGAGAGAAGAGTCAAAGCCCGAGAAGTGTTCACAGCTCCCCCCGAAAAAGGACGAAGATTGAGAAGAAACCAAACAAGCATTGATAGGAAATATAATCTCACCCCGGAGGTATACCCAAAAAGATTTTGGACATTCCAATGTGGATCTAACGATAGCCCGTCTGATGTGGCAGATGGGCAGAAAACCAACCTCCTTCAGTGGATCCAAGAATTATCCATTTCCCCCTTGGAGGAACTGAGGGACCTGAAAGTAAAAGACCAATTTTTGCAAATTTGGCCCATAGAAGTGCGACAGTTGACCGCGAGCCGCAGGTGCAGACGGCGCCGCCCAGATTGCAGATCGTGGCCAATCGTTCCACCCTGCTGTCACCAGCTTGAAAGGGGGGTGCAAGCCTCTACCCAAAACCCTTACCTTTGACCCTCCGTCGTCAGCCCCATTTGCCAGCGCCAGGTCTGCAGATGATGTTTTGTGTACAAAGTGGGACATGTTGGCACTATCTGACCAGACAACCAGCAGAGCCCCCTCACCCAAGCCCCCTGCTCTAACCCTAAGTGCCGTCAATTTCGGGCAGCAACACTGGTGCGGCGATGAAACTGGTTTATCGGGAACTTTTTTAGTTCAAGGATATTATCTCGGGAAAAAGGCTAACCATCTCCGGAGCTAACCTGTCTGCAGGGGCTGCGACGCACGGTGGAGGGTCCTGGAGATTCGCTCAGGATTAATAATGTCCTCGATGCTCAGAAATCCGGGCAGACACTTGCCCATCATGTGACACCATCAGGAGGCGTCTGATTGGCTCCAACTGTACTCTGCAGCTGGACAACGACCCTCAGCATCCAGCCAATGTTATTAAGTCCTGGGGGTGATGACCCGGCCCCTGAGCCCTGCGCTCACATTGCCCCATCAGTCTGGGATCACAAGAAGAGACAGAAGGATCCGCACAAGCCTCATACACAGAAGATCTGGGGTCAGTGCTCCAAGATGTTTGGCACAAGATCCTGCCGAGATCCTCCATAACCAGTGTACAAGTGACCTAGATATGCAATTTGTCTCGTCAGTGCAAGGTGTAAGGGGCATCCTTGAGAAGAGTGACAAGTCAGCATAAGGAGTCTTCAAGGCCATTTCCTGAAATCCTGAAACCATGGCCTGTTGGTGGCCTTGAGGACTGGAGTTGGGGACCCTGTTCGTGGCCATTCAATGCTCCACTGGGAAATGAAATAATTAATTTACCTAAAAGAATTGATGGAGGCCACGAGCCGTCACCAAATATGGATGGGATTTACATTTCTCTTTTGTTCATTCACTTAGTTTTATTTTTACCAATAAACAAAATACAATTACCATTATTATTATTATTATTATTACCATTATTATTATTATTATTATTACCATTATTATAATTATTACCATTATTATTATTACCATTATTATTATTACCATTATTATTATTATTATTATTATTATTACCATTATTATTATTATTATTATTACCATTATTATAATTATTATTACCATTATTATTATTACCATTATTATTATTATTATTATTATTACCATTATTATTATTACCATTATTATTATTATTATTATTATTACCATTATTATTATTATTATTATTACCATTATTATAATTATTATTACCATTATTATTATTACCATTATTATTATTACCATTATTATTATTATTATTATTATTACCATTATTATTATTACCATTATTATTATTATTATTACCATTATTATTATTATTATTATTATTATTATTTTGACATCCCCATTGATTCCCAGGTCTGTACATGAGGAGGGTTACATACAAAGCACAAATAGAAATGACAGCGAACACACTAAGAAGGGCAGACGGGTACAGAGGGGAGGACCGGCCTTTGGGGGCTTACAGTCTACAGGCCTCACTATTATTTTTGATACCTTTCTTACTTTGCTGCATTTCTTTCACACCTGCCTTAAACTTTCCAGAGTTCTATAAATAAGTTTTTCTGACTTACACCCCTCTGCAGTCAGACTGTCCTTCCAGTAGGGGGCAGTTCTGGGTTCGGCTCTGCCCTGTCTATTCTGAGGGCGGCTGAGCCACTAGGGTTAAGGACCGTCCTGACCGGCTGCACCTTGTGCGATGGCTTTTACGCTCTTTTGATCAAAATGGTGTGGACTAAGACCCCTGTGTTATTTTATGTACTTTTTTCTGATTTATTTACTGCGGGGGATTAATTGTAATCCTAGGTTTTGTCTGTTAATGGCCACAGTGTAAATGTGAACCTACACTGTGCACTTCTACCTACAGCCTCATTTCTTCAGTTTTGCAACAGAGGGCAGTAGTATCACATTGTCACGAATAATTTGGAGATTTGTGGCAGCTCTGGTTATGTTGTAATTTAAATGTAGTTTTTTCCTTTTGGTCCAGCAACGGTTAATGTTAGTCTCTTGCTGGCAGCCTTCTGAGGACGGTCAGCTGATGTTGGTTGGTGCCATTCCCACCTCCCTTTAAATAGCCACATGATCCATCAGCTGACCGCCGGTTCTAGTTCATTCTATGGTGACCTCTTTGAAGGAGCCGGTCTCTGGAGAAGCTGTGGTGTTCGGTGCTGTTGCAGCGGTGAAGTTTCTGTTGGAGAGATGTGTATTTTATGTTGTTATCTTCCCATTATTTGTCTTCCCTTTCTTGTGTTGTCCTATAGTAGTGGTGAGACTAGTGTCTCGCTGGCCTGCGCACTAGCCAGGGTAAGTCCAGGGCCAGCAAGGGTTTAGGCACGTGATAGGGGACCTTAGGGACAGACACAGGTTGGTGTCAGGAGGTGTCCCTTCTCTCGTCCCCCACCGCTAAAGCCCGCCTTTCCCCTCTATCATCCCGTTGCATCCGTGTGTTGTGCCGTCCGCCGGACATTCCCTTGTTGTTCCATAACATACATTTGATAATCTGAGGATCGGGTGCCCCCAGCCTTATTGTTCCTCCCCATCACCCACACATCACAGCTGATACCCGCCCTGGTTGGATCCGCTGCTCACCTACCATTAATCCAGCAGGGCTCGGGATTGTGGGTTGTAAAGTCTTTCCTGAAGAGGTCATCCAGGGTCAGAATCTTCTCTGGAGAATTCGTCATTTCATCTAGAAAAGAACAAAAAGTATCTGGATTTAAAATCAATCTTGAAAAGAAGGAAACAGCAGATCCAGGAAACCTACTAACGTGCAGAACCTCCCGGGACAAAACCCACCTGAACTGAGCACTAGTGGAAAAATCAGAACCTACCTTGTCTGAACCCCTCTGGTCAGAACTTCTGGGGGCAGAATCCCCCTGGTCAGAAGCTCCCTGGTCTGAACCCCTCTGGTCAGAGCACCACTAACCAGAGATGTGTGGTGGAAGAACCTGCCTGGTCAGAAGCTCCCTGGTCTGAACCCCTCTGGTCAGAGCACCACTAGCCAGAGAAGTGTGGTGGAAGAACCTGCCGGGTCAGAACCTCCCTGGTCTGAACCCCTCTGGTCAGAGCACCACTAGCCAGAGAAGTGTGGTGGAAGAAACTGCCTGGTCAGAAGCTCCCTGGTCTGAACCCCTCTGGTCAGAGCACCACTAACCAGAGAAGTGTGGTCGAAGAACCTGCCGGGTCAGAACCTCCCTGGTCTGAACCCCTCTGGTCAGAGCACCACTAGCCAGAGAAGTGTGGTGGAAGAAACTGCCTGGTCAGAAGCTCCCTGGTCTGAACCCCTCTGGTCAGAGCACCACTAGCCAGAGAACTGTGGTGGAAGAACCTGCCTGGCCAGAACCTCTCTGTATCTGAATTCACATGGTTAGAACCTCCCTGGTCAAAACTTCTGGGAGCAGAACCCCCAGGTCGGAGCCTCACTGGTCAGAACCCCCAGGTCGGAGCCTCACTGGTCAGAACCCCCAGGTCGGAGCCTCACAGGTCAGAACCCCCAGGTCGGAGCCTCACTGGTCAGAACCCCCAGGTCGGAGCCTCGCTGGTCAGAACCCCCATGTAGGAGCCTCACTTTTTAGAACCCCCAGGTCAGAGCCTCACAGGTCAGAACCCCCAGGTCGGAGCCTCACTGGTCAGAACCCCCAGGTCGGAGCCTGACTGGTCAGAACCCCCAGGTCAGAGCCTCACTGGTCAGAACCCCCAGGTCGGAGCCTCACTGGTCAGAACCCCCAGGTCGGAGCCTCACAGGTCAGAACCCCCAGGTCGGAGCCTCACTGGTCAGAACCCCCAGGTCGGAGCCTGACTGGTCAGAACCCCCAGGTCAGAGCCTCACTGGTCAGAACCCCCAGGTCGGAGCCTCACTGGTCAGAACCCCCAGGTCGGAGCCTCACTGGTCAGAACCCCCAGGTCGGAGCCTGACTGGTCAGAACCCCCAGGTCAGAGCCTCACTGGTCAGAACCCCCAGGTCGGAGCCTCACTGGTCAGAACCCCCAGGTCGGAGCCTCACAGGTCAGAACCCCCAGGTCGGAGCCTCACTGGTCAGAACCCCCAGGTCGGAGCCTGACTGGTCAGAACCCCCAGGTCAGAGCCTCACTGGTCAGAACCCCCAGGTCAGAGCCTCACTGGTCAGAACCCCCAGGTCGGAGCCTCACTGGTCAGAACCCCCAGGTCGGAGCCTCACTGGTCAGAAGCCCCAGGTCGGAGCCTGACTGGTCAGCAAGACATTACTTTATGCTGGGCACTACATATAACACATAAAGTCTTCAACATTTCATTTGCAACACCAAGCAGGAAAAGACTGTAATGATGGAGATCACTGGAAGGAGACATGTTAATAATATGAAAATGCAGAAAACATGAAAACAAAATTTTCTAAACATCTCGAATTATTCAGTATCAAATACAAGCGCCAGAAATCCCAGCACCTCCGGCCTCGGCTGCTGTCACCGAGGTTATTAATGGTCGTCTGAGGAAGGTTCTGCCAATGAATGATCAGGATTCGCTGCCGGTAGCTCCTGTGTAACAACCGACCAATGACATCCCTAATATGCTCGATGGAGACAAGTCCAGAGATGCTGCTGGCAGCTCCTGTGTAATCACTAACCAATGACGTCCCCGATGTGCTCGATGGAGACAAGTCCAGAGATGCTGCTGGCAGCTCCTGTGTAATCACTAACCAATGACGTCCCCGATGTGCTCAATGGAGACAAGTCCAGAGATGCTGCTGGCAGCTCCTGTGTGATCACCAACCAATGATGTCCCCGATGTGCTCGATGGAGACAAGTCCAGAGATGCTGCTGGCAGCTCCTGTGTGATCACCAACCAATGTCGTCCCCGATGTGCTCGATGGAGACAAGTCCAGAGATGCTGCCGGCAGCTCCTGTGTGATCACCGACCAATGACGTCCCCGATGTGCTTGATGGTGACAAGTCCGGAGACGCTGCCGGCAGCTCCTGTGTAATCACCGACCAATGATGTCCCCGATGTGCTCGATGGAGACAAGTCCAGAGATGCTGCTGGCAGCTCCTGTGTGATCACCGACCAATGACGTCCCCGATGTGCTCGATGGTGACAAGTCCGAAGATGCTGCTGGTTGCTCCTGTGTAATCATCGACCAATGATGTCCCCGATGTGCTCGATGGAGACAAGTCCGGAGATGCTGCTGTCAGCTCCTGGACTAGGGGAGGAGTCCTGAGGAGATAATTTGCATATTCCCACTGCATTTTGGGGTAAGTGAAGAGTCTCCGCGAGCTCAAAGAACACTGGATTTTGGCTGTTGGAGCTGAAAAGAGGACATCGGTAAACCAGGGGAGGAGTCCTGAGGAGATAATTTGCATATTCCCACTGCATTTTGGGATAAGTGAAGAGTCTCCGCGAGCTCAAAGAACACTGGATTTTGGCTGTTGGAGCTGAAAAGAGGACATCGGTAAACCGCGCGCATTTTGAAGCTTTTTTTTAAGCTTTTTTCACTGTTTTCAGAACATTAACAGTAAGAACATGGAAGAGTCCAGGAGCCATTTGGTGAGCTGCATATCCTGCTACATGTTCACAGACTTGCCAGTGGAAAAGCCAAACTTCACATGCCAGAAATGCAGCTTGTGTCCCTGTTGGAGGAAAAGTTGCGAAATCTAGAAGAGAGGTTAACTACCTTGAAAATCATTAAGGAAGGTGAAGAGTTCTTAGACAGAGCAGAATTATCTCTTCATGATTCAGAAAGAGAAGAAATTCGAACTGCACCTGAGGAAACAGAGGAATGGAAGCATGTGACCCACAGAAGCCGGAGGATCGAGAGGCAGTCAGCACCCATACTGCTCAGGAACCAGTACCAGGCTCTCACACAGGAGAACCATGAAGAAATACAGCAAAATAAGACTTTGCCAGCAATGAATAACCTTGTAAGTCCTCAGAATCCTCCTGGATGGAGAAAGAAGAATGTTGTGAAGAAAAAACGAAGAGTGGTGGTCATGGGGGATTCCCTGTTAAGAGGAACAGAGGCTGCTATCTGCAGACCAGACATAACCTCAAGAGAAATGTGCTGTCTTCCAGGAGCAAAAATTAAAGATGTGTCTGACAGGATATCAAGACTCTTCAGACCTACAGATCACTACCCATTCCTGCTACTACATGTGGGGACAAATGACACCGCAAGAAAGGACCTGGAAACCATCTGCAGTGACTTTGAAGACTTAGGCAAGAAAGTGAAAGAATTGGGAGCGCAGGTGGTCTTCTCATCCATCCTCCCAGTGGATGGTCATGGAACAATGAGGTGGAATAAGATTCTACAGGTGAACAACTGGCTACGTCGATGGTGCCGTCAACAAGGATTTGGATTTCTGGATCACGGAATGAATTACCTATACGATGGACTACTTGCTAGAGATGGGGTGCACCTTACGAAGACTGGAAAACATGTATTTGGAAGTCGCCTTGCTACACTCATCAGGAGAGCTTTATACCAGAACAATGTGGGAAGGGAAGCAAAAGGCCAGAAAAAGCCATACAGCTGACAAATACTATTGAGATCTCTGCTACTGGAAGTGGAAAGGAAGAACAAAGACAAAACAATCTAAATAATAAAAATATGGGAGGAAGAGAAACCAATCACAAACTAAAATGTTTTTATACAAATGCACAAAGCATGGGCAACAAACAAGGAGAATTGGAACTACTAACGCAGGAAAAGAAATATGATGTCATTGGAATCACTGAAACTTGGTGGGACGATACACATGATTGGAATAAAAGGCTAAAAGGATACAACTTATTTGCAAGAAACAGACTTGATAAACGAGGAGGAGGTGTCGCATTGTATGTTAGAAAAGCGAATATCTGCACAGAGATTGAAGCTTCAGAGACTGGGAGTTCTGTGGAAACTGTTTGGGTAAGAATACAAGGAGAGAACCACGGAAAGGACACCATTGTAGGCATTTACTACAGGCCACCTGGGCAAGCTGAAGATATGGATGAACTCTTTATGTATCAAATGACCAAGTTCTCCAAAAAAATATGACGTAGTGGTCATGGGAGATTTCAACTATCCAGACATTTGTTGGGAATCTCTCTCAAGTAAAACTAACAGGTCAAGCAAATTCTTATCCTCTCTTGCTGACAACTTTATCTTCCAAAAGGTAGGGGAGAAAACAAGGGGATCTGCTACTTTGGATCTAATCCTTATAAACAGGGAGGAAATGGTTGAGGAGGTAAAGGTGGCTGGGACCCTAGGAGGCAGCGATCATGCTATTATAGAATTTTGGATAACTAGAGGAGGAAGACATGTGAAGACTCAAACTTCAAGGTTAGATTTTAGAAAGGCAGATTTTAAGAGACTCAGAAAGAGAATAGGAGGGATCCAATGGCTGGATGTCCTTAAGGGCAAAAATGTCCAGGAAGGATGGGAAATTTTTAAAAATGAGATTCTCAAAGCACAATCGTTAACAATCCCGAAAAGTAGGAAGAATGGGAAGCATTTAAGGAAACCAGGATGGATGAACACAGAACTTAAACACATGCTAAAAAGAAAGAAAGAAATGTTTATTAAATGGAAAGAGGGAGGCATATCTAAAGAAGATTATAATGCAGTCTGCAGATCCTGCAGGGCACGTATCAGGTTAGCTAAAGCTGACAATGAATTAAGGCTTGCAAGAGATGTCAAAAGCAATAAAAAAGGATTTTGGGGGTATGTCAAAAGTAAAAGAAAAGTCAAAGATGCTATAGGATTTTTACAGGATGAAAATGGAGAAATGGTAAGAGAGGATGTTGAGAAGGCCGAACTTTTTAATTCCTATTTTGCATCTGTTTTCTCTCAGAAAGAAAATGTAACATCAACTGATCTTCACTGTCCTTTTAAAGGAATAGAGGAATCCAAGTTATCTGTAAACAGAAAGATTGTGAGGGAATATTTAGCTAACATAAATGAGTTCAAGTCTCCAGGTCCAGATGAATTACACCCCAGAGTACTGAAGGAGATCGTAGAAGAAATTTTAGAACCACTCTCCATAATCTTTGAAAATTCTTGGAGAACAGGAGAAGTCCCAGAAGACTGGAGAAGAGCAAATGTTGTTCCTATCTTCAAAAAGGGGAAGAAGGTGGACCCAGGGAACTATAGGCCGGTGAGTTTGACTTCTATACCAGGAAAGATCTTTGAACAAATTATTAAACAACATATATGTAAGTACATGGATAAGAATGAAGTGATTAACCAGAGTCAGCATGGGTTTGTAACTAACAAGTCATGTCAGACTAACTTAATCTCCTTCTATGACAGAATCACTGACTGGGTGGATCAGGGAAATGCTGTAGATATAGTATATCTTGACTTCAGCAAAGCATTTGACAAAGTATCTCACACCATCCTTATTGAAAAAATGACCAAGTATGCAATGGACCAGGCAACTGTTAGGTGGATTCATAACTGGCTTAGTGATCGGACTCAAAGGGTGGTTGTAAATGGCTTCACATCCAGCTGGATGAATGTCTCAAGTGGGGTACCACAGGGCTCCGTCCTGGGACCTGTATTGTTCAACATCTTCATCAATGATTTAGATGAAGGAATTGAGGGTAAACTGATTAAATTTGCTGATGACACAAAGCTAGGAGGGATAGCTAATACTAGAGAAGAGAGAGAGGATTCAAAAATACCTAAATAAACTGGAGCAGTGGGCAGCAACCAACAGAATGGTTTTTAACAGGGAAAAATGCAAAGTACTACATCTGGGCAATAAAAATAAAAAAAAGCATATACAGAATGGGAGGAATAGAGCTAAGCAACAGTACATGTGAAAAAGACTTAGGTATACTAATAGATCATAGACTGAACATGAGTCAACAGTGTGATGCAGCAGCAAAAAAGGCAAATACAATTCTGGGATGTATTAACAGAAGCATACAGTCTAGATCACGTGAAGTCATTATCGGTCTTTACTCCTCTTTGGTCAGACCTCATCTGGAATACTGTGTACAGTTTTGGGCACCACATTTTAAAAAAGACATAGACAAACTGGAGCAAGTTCAGAGAAGAGCGACCAGAATGGTGACTGGTCTGCAAACCCTGTCCTATGAGGAACGGTTGCAGGATTTGGGAATGTTTAGCTTGCAAAAAAGAAGACTGAGAGGAGACTTAATAGCTGTCTACAAATATGTCAAGGGCTGTCACATTGTAGAAGGATCATCTTTATTCTCATTTGCACACGGAAAGACTAGAAGCAACGGGATGAAACTAAATGGGAGGAGACACAGATTAGATATTAGAAAAAACTTTTTGACAGTTACGGTGATTAATGAGTGGAACAGGCTGCCACGAGAGGTGGTTAGTTCCCCTTCAATGGACGTCTTCAAACAGAGGCTGGACAGACATCTGTCTGAGATGATCTAGTGAATCCTGCTTTGAGCAGGGGGTTGGACCAGATGACCCAGGAGGTCCCTTCCAACTCTACCATTCTATGATTCTATTCTATGATTAATCATCGACCAATGATGTCCCCGATGTGCTCGATGGAGACAAGTCCGGAGATGCTGCTGGCAGCTCCTGTGTAATCATCGACCAATGATGTCCCCGAAATGCTCAATGGTGACAAGTCCGGAGACGCTGCCGGCAGCTCCTGTGTAATCATCGACCAATGACGTCCCTGATGTGCTCAATGGTGACAAGTCCGGAGACGCTGCCGGCAGCTCCTGTGTAATCACCGACCAATGACGTCTCTGATGTGCTCGACAGAGACCAATCTGAAGATGCTGCATGCAGCTCCTGTGTGATCGCCGACCAATGACGTTCCCGATGTAATCGATGGAGACAAGTCCGGAAATGCAGCAGCCGCAGGAGAAGGAGTAGGCCACGCAGGCAGCTCACAGTAGTACGATGAACATACGGCCTGGGAATGTCATCTTTAAAAATGGCTCTTGGACACTATTGTAACACGCACGCCGCTAGGTTCAGATAGGGGCGAGACAGGTTACATGAATTCTTTGGAATCCTGGGGGAACCGTTACTCAGGGCGACCATAGACCATGTGCACACAGGCACACAGGGGTATTGACCGTCAGGCACAGACACGTAGGTTGTTTCACTTGCTGACCAGACACACTTGACAAGAGTCCTCATAAACGGTAGAACAGTAGAATTTAATAAGAAGCCGCACAGCCAGTGCAAGTTAAATCTTATGAGCAACAGGCTCCAGTGACAAACAGTACAGTGTCCTTAGCAGCACAGCAGTTCACAGTCTTCCCAGTAGTACAGGACAGCACAGTTCTAATGTAAAGGCACATTAATGAACACAGCATTCTTTACAGCACAGTGAGATGGAGGAGGGGGGGAGGGTTTGCTGAGGGAGATGATCCCTGTGACACCATTTCTTACAGTCCTTATCTTTCTGCTTGACAATACTCTGCACTGCTAGTTCAGGAACTCTACCTGACCTGTGCTTAGCTTCACTCGTGACTTGAATCCTTTTCACTTGCAGAGGCCTTGTGTGAGATACAGAACACACACACCACCTTTCTCTTTGGCTCCAGCCAGACAGTAAACAACTTCCATTCTCCTGTGACTGTGTAAACCCCTCTAGTTGCTGGATGCTTCTGGAGCACAGCACTTCCCTTCTCATGTGCTTGTGTTACTGCTAATAATTGCTGAATGCTTTTAAAGCAACAGCAGTACTTCTGCATGTCACACTATAGAAAAATAGGTACACGACAAAATCAATGTAACACCAAGCTGTTAGTGCACCTGAAATGAAGATTGGTGGGGTCCGGCTACAGTACTTTTTGCCACCTCACCATAATCCCAGGAATAGAACTGGTGTGACATTACCTCGGGAAGCCTCTTCAGGTTCTGCATGTGGGCAACATCATTTTTCAGACGACCATTATAACCCTCATTGATAGTAACTAAGAGAGGTTTTGAAAAATGAGTTTCTTTTTTACATAACTTGCAGATTAGTGACATATCCATCTTATGATTTCCATAAATCCACAGCTTTTCCTTCCTTGTGTAAGTCCC
The DNA here is from genome assembly GCF_046119375.1 of Phyllobates terribilis. Classification (NCBI taxonomy): domain Eukaryota; kingdom Metazoa; phylum Chordata; class Amphibia; order Anura; family Dendrobatidae; genus Phyllobates; species Phyllobates terribilis. Next base: position 194,248,973 of record NW_027362769.1, on the reverse strand, counting down.
ATGTTGAGCCATGTATAAGATACAGTATATTTATGTTACATCCATATGTTTCCTATGCTATAAGCCTCGAGAACAGCAATATGAGGCTTGTATGGGACAGTGAAGTCTCTAGTCCTGAGATTCAGGAGATGGAGCAAAGGACATCTGGAGATGGGGTGCGGGAACCTCATGGAGCAGAGGACATCTGAAGATGGATTGCAGGAACCTCATGGGGCAGAGGACATCTGAAGATGGTGTGCGGGAACCTCATGGAGCAGAGGACATCTGGAGATGGATTGCAGGAACCTCATGGAGCAGAGGACATCTGGAGATGGGGTGCGGGAACCTCATGTGGCAGAGGACGTCTGGAGATGGGGTGCAGGAACCTCAAGGGGCAGAGGACGTCTGGAGATGGGGTGCAGGAACCTCATGGAGCAGAGGACATCTGGAGATGGATTGCAGGAACCTCATGGGGCAGAGGACATCTGGAGATGGGGTGCAGGCACTTCATGGAGCAGAGGACATCTGGAGATGGGGTGCAGGCACTTCATGGAGCAGAGGACATCTGGAGATGGATTGCAGGAACCTCATAGGGCAGAGGATGTCTGCAGATGGATTGCAGGAACCTCATGGAGCAGAGGACATCTGGAGATGGATTGCAGGAACCTCATGGGGCAGAGGACATCTGGAGATGGGGTGCAGGCACTTCATGGAGCAGATGACATCTGGAGATGGTGTGCGGGAACCTCATGGAGCAGAGGACATCTGGAGGTGGATTGCAGGAACCTCATGGAGCAGAGGACGTCTGGAGATGGATTGCAGGAACCTCATGGAGCAGAGGAAATCTGGAGATGGATTGCAGGAACCTCATGGGGCAGAGGACGTCTGGAGATGGATTGCAGGAACCTCATGGGGCAGAGGACGTCTGGAGATGGGGTGCGGGAACCTCATGGAGCAGAGGACATCTGGAGATGGATTGCAGGGACCTCATGGGGCAGAGGACATCTGGAGAATACTGTAGTGATGTGCTCCTCATACTGCCGCTTATAATTACAGGACTCACCGCACAGTGCGGAGAGGCGGCTCTGAAGTTCAGTGTGTACTGGGCTCCAGCATTCACATTCACACTATTTTACATATTCAAACTAATATTGAAAAGACATATACACTTCATATTGGCTGGAGATCCAGCACCGCTTAGTCTTCCCATAAATAGTATCTGAAGATATAGTGCAGCGGGTTATACAAATGATCAACCTATATTTATCCAAAGAAAACCACCGACAATTTCAATATAAAACGAATAATCTTTATTAAACAATGTAGATAAAAGATACATTAAAATGCAACAATGTGAAAAAACTGCACAGAGATATAACAAGGAGGGATTAACAAGCAAAAAATGGCGGTCAGCCCAGCGCTGGGTGAGGTATTCCCACCCCAATCTTATCTATATAGCCTCGTCCGAGACATTAGTACGTCCTCGAGCCTCTGCCAATAGATCAGATTCAGAGTCAAGGTGTAACAGAGCATTAATATGCGGCTCCGGTTCTCAGGGTGCCCCAGTAATTAGGGTAATCCCATACAGCTCAATGCTGCCCCCCGCATCCTAGTCCCACAATCAGAGCCACGCACTTACACATGTTAGCATGAAATATTGCGGTCCACCACCTTTCACCCTGACGCACGTTTCGCATACATATAGCTTCTTCAAGGGGAGTGTATTTTACATATAATTTTTTTTGTAAAAAGGACATCAGCAACCCTCCTGCTAGAAAAGACGCTCCAGGAAAAATACCGCCAGAATTCTCCCAAAGTGTATTCTGCTTGCAAAACTTGGCGGGAATACCTGCATCTAAAGTCGTCATGTGCACATACCCTGATTTGGCCCTTCAGGGTTCTCTCAGTTTTCGGGGTAAAAGAGGGTGCTTTTCTGCACGTCATGCAAATGTCTTCCTTACATACAAAGTGATCAACACAAATGTGAATACGACCCATCCATCACATGACACTGGACACGTTGCATCCATGGAGGCTCGGTCCTTCCAGTCACTGTATAAGCAGCGGTGGTGACGAGTAGGTGACGAGCCGCGGGGACATGATTGTGCCTCTTCACCAGCTCTATGACTGACGGGGACAGCACACGTCTGGCCTCCACATCTACACTCTTCCTCATTCTCCTCATTATAAGAGTTAACAAACAGACGCAACTTTCTACTAATTCTTCTGTCACATTTTATTTCTGTTGAATCTGAAACAAAGTCATGAAAAGTACAGCACCACCACGAGACTGGCAGAGTACAGAAAGACTGGCAGAGTACAGAAAGACTGGCAGAGTACAGAAAGACTGGCAGACACCCGAGAAACTGATTGAAACCGGTACGACTGGCAGACATCAAAGACATTGGCAGAATACAGAAAGGCTGGCGGACACCCGAGAGAATGGCAGAAACCTGGATGCTAGACAGCCACCAGAAAGACTGGCGGACACCCAAGAACCTGGCAAACACCGACGTGACTGGCAGACATCAAAGACACTGGCAGAGTACAGAAAGACTGGCGGACACACGAATGACTGGCAGACACCCGAATGATTGGCAGACACCCGAGAAACTGATTGAAACCGGCACGACTGGCAGACATCAAAGACAGTGGCAGAATACAGAAAGGCTGGCGGACACACGAGCGAATGGCAGAAACCTGGATGCTAGACAGCCACCAGAAAGACTGGCAGACACCTGAGTGACAGGCGGACACCCGAGCGAATGGCAGAAACCTGAATGTTAGACAGTCACCAAAAAGACTGGCGGACACCCAAGAACCTGGCAAACACCGGCATGGCTGGTGGACATCAAAGAGATTGGTGGACACTGGAGCAACTCGCAGACACCCGAGAAATTGGCGAACTCCATTGTGACTGGTGGACATCAAAGAGATTGGCAGAATAGAATACAGAGCGACTGGCAGAAAGCTGAGTGCTAGACAGCCACCAGAAAGACCGGCGGACACCCAAGCGACTGGTAGATATCCGAGTGAATGGAGAACACCCGAGCAACTGGCAGAAACCTGAGTGTTGGACAGCAAGCAGAAAGACACCTGAACATCAGGCAGACACCCAAGTAACTGACGGACACTCAATTGACTGGCGAATTCTCAATCAAATGGCAGACACCCGAGTAACTGGCGAAACCAGAGTGATAGCCACCAGAAAACTGCAGACACCCAAGCAACTGGCAGACACTGTACCAAATGGTAGAAACCTGAGTGTTAGACAGCCACCAAATAGACACTCATGCGACTGGCAGACACCTGGGAAACTGGTGAACACTTGCGTGACTGGCGCAACATCAAAGAGACTGGCAGAATACAGAAAGACTGGCGGACACCTAAGCAACAGGCGCATACCTGAGCGACTGGCAGGAACCTGGATGTTACACAGCCAATAGGAAGACTGGCGGACCCAAGAACCTGGCAAACATCGTCATGGCTGGCGGACATTAAAGTGATTGGTAGAATACAGAAAGACGGGTGGACACCGGAACAACTCGCAGAGACCCGAGAAATTGGTGAATACCAGCGTGACTGGTGGACATCAAAGAGATTGGCAGAATACAATACAGAGAGACTGGCAGAAACCTGAGTGTTAGACAGTGTGATGATACAGCGTAAAATCTTAATTATGCCAAACATACTTTCTGATGGCAAGAGCAGTATACCTTTATTTTTATGTTGACTTTTTAACCTGTGATCTTCTTTGGTTGATTAACACAGACTATTGCTTGAATAATCCTGAATGTTGATTTAAAGAGAACCTACTACTATATCAACTATGTAAATAGATTAGCTCAAACAATGATAGCTGGGCCATGTGAGTAATGCCCTCCCTAACCCCAACCTGTGACTGATAATCTTACCCAGATTGTAATTATAAACAGGGATGTCTGTAGTGCTGGAATGAGAATCACGGAACATCAGAAAGACTTTACAAGGAGAATGAGAGACATACTTCAGGAAAGGGTTGGCTGCTGCATGTTCTTAAGCTTGTACCATGATGCATTCTGTTATCACTGACTAAGGGCGTAAGCCAGAAACGCGTCGAGATTGCATCTCAGCTATCATGGACTTTTATATATTTTAATATTTTGCACAAATAAAGTGAGAATTATTTTTTATTGGAGACTTTTCCCACTTTCTCTTTATGTATCATTCAGGAAAGTAGATGGATAGCATGGCATCCAAAGATACACAGATTTAGATTCTACATGATTCTGGCCTAAGGGTATCGGCCCTGACTGGAAAGATACGGATCTGCTCCATTAACCATCAGAGAGACCATGGATACATTTTGGGGAGACCAGGTTGGGATGAAGAAGTCACCTGGCCCCATGGATATGTTGTTTGGGGTTGCCAGGAGGGACCCACTGGTCGCATGGAACCCATGGAGATCTTCAGAGAAGCCAGATTGGGATCCACCGGTCATCTGGCCCCATTGAAACTCTCAGAGAGGCCACGGTGGGACTCTCAGGTCTCCTGGCCTTGTACATTGATGGACTGCTAGCTTCCTAAGCTTGCCGCTACTTTCTCTCTGTGGGGGTCCGCCAGAAGCGGGGGCCACTGTTTGAAGTAGTCGGCTCTGGAATTCCAAAGTCACAGCTGTTCTATCCCTGGCGGGCGGAGAAGAAAGGATGAGACTGTGTAATGTTGCACCATCTTGGGTATTTGCTGGGACTGTTCTGTGTGTTTATTGCCCCCTTTGTGGTTCAATAAAGTATTGCCACGCTGATTACCCTCACCCTGTGTGGTCTGAGTAGTGTTACACCCACAGAAGACCCCGGGTCTTCACATTTTGGTGGCAGTGGTGGGATACTACTCAACCCAGCAGATCTGGGGGAGCTGCAGGGGCCTGGTGTTAGCACACACCGTCCGTAGGCTCCACAACCAGGGAGGCACGTAGACAGACCCAGCAGACACAGACCCAGCAGACAACAGGTGAGGCATACACAGCGGGTTTTGGATGCTACTATGTCCAACCCCACCAGATCAGCCTAAGGAGGAAGAGCGGAGAGGATATACAGCAGCAACAAGAAACAGCAACTACAGGAGCTGTGCCAGCTTCAACGGATTGAATACCGAGCCACCAACACTCATCGGATTTAATTCAGGAACCACAGGATGTGGAGGACGGCATGTGTGGGCGCAATGGACACCAGTCTGTTTTCGTCAGTTACGTGTGGAGTTTATTTGCAAGGAAGACATGGAATATGCTCTGAGGAAACTGGATGATACAGAGTTTTGTTCTCATGAAGGTGACACCTCTTACATTTGTGTCTGTGCTTAAAGACCGAAGGACTGTCCCCAATAAGTGGAGAAGGATGACTGGGATCCTATCTAGAGATGAGCGTTGTTCGACTCGAACTGTTCGCCAATCTCAAATTCGAGCTGTTTTGGGCGGTGTTCGAGCCGGTCGGCGAACACGAACGATTTGAGAAAAATTCGGCTGTTCGAGGTTATGTTCGATAACTGTTCGTGCACCAAAATCATAACTGGATTTTTTCTCAGTAATGATGAAAATTAATGTTAATCCGCAGTTTGAGTGTACAGCGGGGCGGGGGGAGGGGCAGGGGATGGATCTCTGCAGGAACAATGAAGATCTCCATTTTTTTTTCTCTTTCCCGCATTTGCAGTGCGGAGGTGCAATCTGTCAGCCTATCAGCAGCGCACACACGGAGCGAAGTGCTTTTTTTCACACAAGCAAGGGCATGTGTGATTGGCAGTGTATGTCACATGTCCTTGCCCCATAAGACCAAGCCATTTTCCCCGTCACCACCATTTTCTCACTGCTGCAGATGCGTGTTAGACGGCACCGCTGTTGCTGTTAGCGCTATACAGTATAACTGTGTGAATTGAAAGCAAATTTTCTCTTAAATAGACATATTGGTTTAGGGAGTAGGGACTAGTTGTAATTGCAGTCCTTTTCAGGACTAGGTTACATCAGTTCCTATCAGTTTTTGCCAGGCAGGTCTGTGCCAGTGTTGTGCAAGTTTTTTTCACAGCATTTGGCTGAATCTAGCAAAGCTAATCCTTTTTGGCCTATTGCAGAGTGTGTTAGTCAGTGGAGTAGCCTATCTGTGTTGCAAGATATACCACCTGTGTATGTAATACAAATTTTTTACTGCACCTAGCCAAGTAAAACCTTTTGGGCCTGTAGCAGTGTGTGGTACTCAATCTATTAGGCCATCTATACCAAGCTCCACCAGCTTTGAAATTAATAATAATTTTTAGCTGCATCTAGCCCGGAAAATAATTTTGGGCATATTAGCAGTGTGTGGTACTCATTGTATTAGGCCATCTATACTAAGCTCCACCAGCTTTGAAATTAATAATAATTTTTAGCTGCATCTAGCCCGGAAAATAATTTTGGGCATATTAGCAGTGTGTGGTACTCATTGTATTAGGCCATCTATACTAAGCTCCACCAGCTTTGAAATTAATAATAATTTTTAGCTGCATCTAGCCCGGAAAATAATTTTGGGCATAGTAGCAGTGTGTGGTACTCATTATATTAGGCCATCTATACCAAGCTCCATCAGCTTTGAAATTAATAATATTTTTTAGCTGCATCTTGCCTGTAAAATAATTTTGGGCCTGTAGCAGTGTGTGGTACTCATTCTATTAGGCCATCTATACCAAGCTCCACCAGCTTTCAAATTACTAATAATTTTTAGCTGCATCTTGCCTGGAAAATAATTTTGGGTATAGTAGCAGTGTGTGCTACTCATTCTATTAGGCCATCTATACCAAGCTCCACCAGCTTTGAAATTAATAATAATTTTTAGCTGCATCTTGCCTGGAAAATAATTTTGGGCATAGTAGCAGTGTGTGGTACTCATTCTATTAGGCCATCTATACCAAGCTCCACCAGCTTTGAAATTAATAATAATTTTTAGCTGCATCTTGCCTGGAAAATAATTTTGGGCATAGCAGCAGTGTGTGGTACTCATTCTATTAGGCCATCTATACCAAGCTCCACCAGCTTTCAAATTACTAATAATTTTTAGCTGCATCTTGCCTGGAAAATAATTTTGGGCATAGTAGCAGTGTGTGGTACTCATTCTATTAGGCCATCTATACCAAGCTCCACCAGCTTTGAAATTAATAATAATTTTTAGCTGCATCTTGCCTGGAAAATAATTTTGGGCATAGTAGCAGTGTGTGGTACTCATTCTATTAGGCCATCTATACCAAGCTCCACCAGCTTTGAAATTAATAATAATTTTTAGCTGCATCTTGCCTGTAAAATAATTTGGGGCCTGTAGCAGTGTGTGGTACTCATTCTATTAGGCCATCTATACCAAGCTCCACCAGCTTTCAAATTACTAATAATTTTTAGCTGCATCTTGTCTGGAAAATAATTTTGGGCATAGTAGCAGTGTGTGGTACTTATTCTATTAGGCCATCTATACCAAGCTCCATCAGCTTTGAAATTAATAATAATTTTTAGCTGCATCTTGCCTGGAAAATAATTTTGGGCATAGTAGCAGTGTGTGGTACTCATTGTATTAGGCCATCTATACTAAGCTCCACCAGCTTTCAAATTACTAATAATTTTTAGCTGCATCTTGCCTGGAAAATAATTTTGGGCATAGTAGCAGTGTGTGGTACTCATTCTATTAGGCCATCTATACCAAGCTCCACCAGCTTTCAAATTACTAATAATTTTTAGCTGCATCTAGCCTGGAAAATAATTTTGGGCATATTAGCAGTGTGTGGTACTCATTGTATTAGGCCATCTATACTAAGCTCCACCAGCTGTGAAATTAATAATAATTTTTAGCAGCATCTAGCCCGGAAAATAATTTTGGGCATAGTAGCAGTGTGTGCTACTCATTGTATTAGGCCATCTATACCAAGCTCCACCAGCTTTGAAATTAATAATAATTTTTAGCTGCATCTTGCCTGTAAAATAATTTTGGGCCTGTAGCAGTGTGTAGTACTCATTCTATTAGGCCATCTATACCAAGCTCCACCAGCTTTCAAATTACTAATAATTTTTAGCTGCATCTTGCCTGGAAAATAATTTTGGGCATAGTAGCAGTGTGTGGTACTCATTCTATTAGGCCATCTATACCAAGCTCCACCAGCTTTGAAATTAATAATAATTTTTAGCTGCATCTTGCCTGGAAAATAATTTTGGTCATAGTAGCAGTGTGTGGTACTCATTCTATTAGGCCATCTATACCAAGCTCTACCAGCTTTGAAATTAATAATAATTTTTAGCTGCATCTTGCCTGTAAAATAATTTTGGGCCTGTAGCAGTGTGTGGTACTCATTCTATTAGGCCATCTATACCAAGCTCCACCAGCTTTCAAATTACTAATAATTTTTAGCTGCATCTTGCCTGGAAAATAATTTTGGGCATAGTAGCAGTGTGTGGTACTCATTCTATTAGGCCATCTATACCAAGCTCCACCAGCTTTGAAATTAATAATAATTTTTAGCTGCATCTTGCCTGGAAAATAATTTTGGGCATAGTAGCAGTGTGTGGTACTCATTGTATTAGGCCATCTATACTAAGCTCCACCAGCTTTCAAATTACTAATAATTTTTAGCTGCATCTTGCCTGGAAAATAATTTTGGGCATAGTAGCAGTGTGTGGTACTCATTCTATTAGGCCATCTATACTAAGCTCCACCAGCTTTGAAATTAATAATAATTTTTAGCTGCATCTAGCCAAGAAAATAATTTTTCTTCCCAATAGTGGTAGCAATAGAAATATGGGGCGCACGCCTGGCAAACAAAAATATACGCTTCATAACAAAAAACACCAGCCTAGCGCACTTCATTAATAATATGGCATCATCGTCTCTCCCAGTGCTAGGCCTACTACGCCGGCTAGCATTCCTGTGCCTAAAACACAATGTATGGGTCCGCGCTAGCCACGATGCTGAGGGATCTAAAGCTGCTGCTAACGCTTTATCACAATTCAATTGGCAGATTTTCACAGAGCTCCTCCCCAACGCCCACCCATCGGGCAACAGTTGCCCACCCTCCCTATGGGATCTAGTGGCGAATAGTTGATGCCATTAATCAGAGCGTCAGTTGCCCTGTCGACGTGGCAAGCATACGGTAAGGCATGGGAAGAGTGGACTCGACTAGTAGCAGGCAGATGGGTTGACCAATGTGAACAAGCCAGATTACAAGTCACCATAGAATTTCTCCACCAGCTAATGATGAGCGGCATATCAGGGGCGTCAGCGCAGTGGTGTCTGACCGGAGTAGCATTTCACTTCCAACTACTGAATTGGGGAGATGTGACAAAGAGATTCATCATCAGACAATCCATAAAAGGGTGGAAAAGGGGTCAGCCAAGTCAGGAGTGTAGACGTCCCGTCCCGTGTCACTAAAACCGATTTCTCACATCATATCCCTAACACCATTAACATGACACTCACAATTTGAAGCAACACTACTGTCTACTGCATTTGCGATCGCCTTCTTCGGGGCGCTATGCATAAGCGAATTAGTCCCTCAATCCAAAATTACCACCAGTGGAGGCTTATTACACCAGTACGTAGTCATAGCCAATAATGCAATACGTCTACGCATACGCAAATCCAAAACGGTTCCAGCAGGCAGGGGCACTTGGGTACTTCTACAACCCACAAACGGTACACTGAGTCGGGTAACAATAGTAAAAACATATATAACCATCAGATCACAAAGTAATTTCTTCCTATCACACATTGATGGAATGCCATTATCAAGATACCAGTTCCAAGCTATATTTAATAAATGTGTAGCACCCTGAGGATTCGGCTGCTACAGGGGTATTGCACCTCAGCCAGAGGTGTGATATTCCACTCCCGGGTAAGGATGGAGTGTGGAACTGAGCTCAGTCAGCTGCATGCACCACACTCACCCCATTTCCGAGGAACAGACCAACGGTACTCCCACTTAGAAATGTGCAGGTACGACCGAGTCTTTTCCTGGCTGGAGTGGGAGGGGGGTGGAATATCCCAGTAGTGTAGGGGCAGATAGGGGGAGCAGCCTGGGTAAAGTTAGGAGCTCATTGGGTGCTGGTCACCTGAGCTCACACATAGAGGGAGTATTTAAGGTGGGCACCATCTAAGATCAGGGTCAGTCTGTGAGACGTCGGTCAGTCAGCCAGTCTTTGCAGAGCAGTGGAAGAGAGCAGAAGAGCAGAGCAGCCCCAGCCCAAGAGTGAGAGAGGAGAGCAAGAAAGACCCAGAGGGGGAGAAAGAAGGAACTCTGAGACCCCAAATACAATCACAGGGTGAAGAGTTGGCAACAGGGTACCGGATCCCAAACTGGTGGGGGCTACAGCATACCTCAGCCAGAGACCGGAGGCCGTGGGCAGCATCTGCCACGGCCGCCCACCATATCCACCCGGAAGGCAGACCACGCGTAGGGTCAGGGAACCCAGAGTCAAGGGTTACCAACAGAAGGCCCGAGGGAGCCGGACATAGGTGGATCCCTGGTGGGGAAGGCCAGAGACGAGGACAGGACAGAACGGGAGCTCAGAACCACGCTCCAGAACTACTTGGGGGTTGGCCGAGTCCAGGACCTGGTGGACGCAGCACGGCTCGGGTGGTCACTCAAGGCCGGAGTGACCGGAACATCTGCAGTAAGTAAAGAACCCTGAACTGCACAACCCGACTCTGACTCTCATTACCATCATCCCTGCACTTCCACAACCACCATCCTCTGCACCTGACCCCCTGAGGCTATACCCCTCCCGTTGGGGGTTATACTACCTAGCTGCACCAACACCATCAGCCTCAGCGGACCCTGCTGCAGCGGCGGCCGTAGTGACCGCAATTCAACGGGTGGCGTAGTCGACATAAAAGAACTTTAGTAACATCAGTAAGGACTGCCACACACTGAGCTTGACACCCTGGGCACGGACCGGGTCACAGCCACTCGGAGACTACAACCCCCATCTGATCCGGCTCCGGGTATTCCCCTAAAGAATATGGCCCAGGGGGCGCGTCAACTTTGGCGTAGTCGGCAGGATCACGTGCCCGCAACAACCGGGTACTGCGTGCCTGAAGAAAAGTACATCGATACCTTAAAAAGAAGTCTCCTGCCGGTTCCGGAGGGTCCCCGCCATCGGGCCCCATCACAGGTCGTTTCCCGCCGGTTGTCCGCCATTTGCAGCTTTTTCCCGCCATCCATGGAGTTTCCCGCCACTGGGAGACGATTCCCGCCATTTCTGAAGATTTCCCGCCTTAGGGGAGCGGACGCCATTATGGGCGTGCCAGAGGGTGGCAAGAGGCCACCTCCCATCGTGGGCCAGGTCGAAGAATGGCGCCAAAAGCGGAAACCGCGCCCACCAACAGAGACTGTGATGCTGGAAGTGTCCATCAGCGTAAGAGAACTGCCCCTGGAACTGACAATCACCAAGTTGCCCCGGGACCACCCTCGATGTGGGCGGAGACAGAAGAAGAGAACAAAGATGGGTGTCGCTTGGAGCAGTCTGGAGAGAGCGCACCCGGAGACAAGAAGCCCGGAGCAGAGTCCAGAAAGAGCCTACCCGGAGATGGAGGGAGAGCCAGGCAGCACCGACCCAGTGGTCAGGAGCCTGATGCGGGCCGCCACTCCAGGCAGCACCAACCCAGTGGTCAGGAGCCTGTTGCCGGTCGCCACTCCAGAAGGCCTGCTGGAGACAACGAGAAGAGAGCAGAGCAGCACCGACCCGTTGGTCAGGAGCCTGCTAGAAGCAACGACCCCACTAGGCTTAGTGGAGGTCTTGGCACAGCTCCCCCGAGATCGGGAGTGTGCACAGACTGCGCTGGAGGGCCTCGCACGGAGGATGGCCCGGGTGCAGCGAGAGACGTTAGCGGAGTGGAGCCGAGAGATGGCCCAGCAGACAAGAACCCGTCCGCGGAGCACGCCACCCGAGACGAGGAGACAGACCGCCTCTGAGGATGGCGCAGGAGGACTCAAGGCCGGAGACGGCGCCGAGAAGGGAGCCGAACGAAAGGAGGCAGGTAAAGGGGACGTCTCTACCCCAAACCGGGAAACCGCGTACCTGCCCCAGCTCCCCGTCGCAGAGCCCGAAGTACCCCCTGCCGTGCCCGTCGCTGCAACGTCACCGCCGCAGACTAGGCCTCAAACGGAAGCCGCGACCCCTGTGACGTCACACGCCTCAACCCCGAGCGTGACCAAGCAGGAAGTACCACCAGCCTGGTCGCAAGGCCTAGTACCCCCGGGCGCCGCAATACCAACAGCGCCCCCTACCTCCGCGGAGCCACCGGCCTGGTCGCAGGGCCAAGTAGCCCAGGGCGCCGCCGTCCTTACGGTGCCCTTCACTTTCCAGGTGCCCCAGGCCTGGCCGCAAGGCCTGGGCAACCCGGGCGCCGCCACCACCACCGCGCCCATAAAACCAAGAGTGCCGCATCTGGGAGAAGATCTGTTCGCCCAACACACATGGCCGGACGGGCAGCCCTTTGTCTGGCCCAGGGAGTACTACGAACAAGAGCTCCAAAAGAGGGCAAGGCCCATGTGCGAACCCCTGATCCCGGCTCCAAAGCCCATGAAGAGGATCTCGCCCCCGCTAGAAGAGACCCAGTTTGAGTGGGATCCCACCGGAGAAGACCTCATGGGGTTCACTCAGGAGACTCAGGCAGCCGCAGCGGAGCGTGCAGAGTGCTGCCGGCAGCAGCTTGAGGTCTTTGAGAGGGAGCGGAGAGAGAGGCGGGTCCGGGAACAACAAGCCCAAATAAAGAGCGCGGAGCAGAAGAGCCGGGCCAGGAGGAGTCCCCGTGCAGCTCATGGTCCCCCTTCCACCGGGACTGTGATCAAGTTTAATATGCAGCACGGGTGGGGCTTCATCCGAGATCACCGCACCCCAGGCGACGTCTTCGTGACAAGAAGAGACGTTGAGTCCCACCTACCGGAGGGACACAGAGGTCGTGACCTTTATATAGGGGACGAGGTCACCTTCACCCGGCACAAGTGTGCCAAAGGACCCTACGCCCTCCATGTGCATCGCCTGACGGAGGAGGAGCTGCGGTGTGAGGAGGAGCAAGAGGACCCGGACGGGTCTGAAGCTAAAGTTAATCACAAAGAAAGAGCAGGAGGACGCCGCCGTTGAGTACGGTAGTATAGAAACTGTATATAGTTGCCCGTCGGGGCACAGTGAACCATTGCTGCTAATATAGTCCCCGTTGGGACCAGAGAACTGAACTGTTAACCCGTGTGTCCCTATTCCCACTGACCGAGGACTGAGAACGGTCAATCCTCCCTAATACCTGGCCGAGGACTGAGAGCGGCCATATCCCTTTGTAAATAGTTGTGCTTCCTAAAGCGCCCCCTACTGGTTTTATAGGAAACTGTTTTATTCCAAGAGAGACTGTCGCACTTTACCCGGTCACAAGTTGCACCGTGACCGGAGGTACCAGAAGACAAGAATGTTTTTATGAAAAGTTTTTATGAAAAGTTTTATATGATGTTTTATTATGTTGTTTATGCAAAAATTGTATGTTTTGGTGTTTGTTATATCTTACAGCCCGAGGACGTGCTGTGATTTACCAGGGGGGAATGTAGCACCCTGAGGATTCGGCTGCTACAGGGGTATTGCACCTCAGCCAGAGGTGTGATATTCCACTCCCGGGTAAGGATGGAGTGTGGAACTGAGCTCAGTCAGCTGCATGCACTACACACATCCCATTTCCGAGGAACAGACCAACGGTACTCCCACTTAGAAATGTGCAGGTACGACCGAGTCTGTTCCTGGCTGGAGTGGGAGGGGGGTGGAATATCCCAGTAGTGTAGGGGCAGATAGGGGGAGCAGCCTGGGTAAAGTTAGGAGCTCATTGGGTGCTGGTCACCTGAGCTCACACATAGAGGGAGTATTTAAGGTGGGCACCATCTAAGATCAGGGTCAGTCTGTGAGACGTCGGTCAGTCAGCCAGTCTTTGCAGAGCAGTGGAAGAGAGCAGAAGAGCAGAGCAGCCCCAGCCCAAGAGTGAGAGAGGAGAGCAAGAAAGACCCAGAGGGGGAGAAAGAAGGAACTCTGAGACCCCAAATACAATCACAGGGTGAAGAGTTGGCAACAGGGTACCGGATCCCAAACTGGTGGGGGCTACAGCATACCTCAGCCAGAGACCGGAGGCCGTGGGCAGCATCTGCCACGGCCACCCACCATATCCACCCGGAAGGCAGACCACGCGTAGGGTCAGGGAACCCAGAGTCAAGGGTTACCAACAGAAGGCCCGAGGGAGCCGGACATAGGTGGATCCCTGGTGGGGAAGGCCAGAGACGAGGACAGGACAGAACGGGAGCTCAGAACCACGCTCCAGAACTACTTGGGGGTTGGCCGAGTCCAGGACCTGGTGGACGCAGCACGGCTCGGGTGGTCACTCAAGGCCGGAGTGACCGGAACATCTGCAGTAAGTAAAGAACCCTGAACTGCACAACCCGACTCTGACTCTCATTACCATCATCCCTGCACTTCCACAACCACCATCCTCTGCACCTGACCCCCTGAGGCTATACCCCTCCCGTTGGGGGTTATACTACCTAGCTGCACCAACACCATCAGCCTCAGCGGACCCTGCTGCAGCGGCGGCCGTAGTGACCGCAATTCAACGGGTGGCGTAGTCGACATAAAAGAACTTTAGTAACATCAGTAAGGACTGCCACACACTGAGCTTGACACCCTGGGCACGGACCGGGTCACAGCCACTCGGAGACTACAACCCCCATCTGATCCGGCTCCGGGTATTCCCCTAAAGAATATGGCCCAGGGGGCGCGTCAAATGCATAACATCAGCAGGGAACCACCCCAAAGATTAAGGGATACACTCATTCCGCATAGGCGCGGCCACGGAAGCAGCAAGAGCAGGACTGTCAGAAACGGAAGTGCAGAGGATAGGGAGATGGCGATCCACGTGTTTGGTGAGATACATAAGACCGGACTTGTTATCCTAACGTGGTTTGCTTCTTTTACAGGTGACGCTAAGCCAACAGTGTGGGTGATAGGCCACTCGTATATATATTGGGCAGAAAAAAGGGTGAAAGTCCGCCCAGGCGGGAGGAAATTAGAGTTTCATAACACATATTTGAACTGGAGAGGTATTAGAGGCCTGCAATGGCCACAGGTACTAATGGAGGTAATCAAGGTAGGGAGAGAGGCAAGAGGTCCGGTCATCTTAGTCATACAGGCCGGGGGAAACTACCTAGGTCATCACAAGAGCGCATAACTAATGGCAATAATGAAACTAGACACTGAGCGCTTCAGAGAATTTTTCACAAAACTAACTATAGTATGGTCAGAGATTGTGCCGATAGCGGTATGGCAAGGTGCGCGAGACATCACGGCCCTCGAACGGACAAGGCGGGTAATAAATATTCGGATGGCAAAATTTAGAAGAGACAGAGGCGGTGTAGTGATACAACACCGACAACTGGAAGGAGATAAAGCAGGCCTCATACGGCCCGATGGTGTTCACTTAATGGATATTGGACTGGACATATTCCTGTCAGGACTCCAGGACGGAGTGGAACAAGCGTTAAGAGTGATGGATGGGGGTCAGAATCCTGCACACGAGTACGCAGGATCCTCCATGGCCTGGAAATAGAAAGGACATGTTGGAGAGTTACACTTGTTGGCCAACTTGCCGTTGTGGAGACACAGGGCATGCTGCAACAAGGTGAATTATTTTAGAAATAAAATGCCTTTCTAATGGAATGAGTATAAAGAGTTAATAAAGCTGTGACCGATCCACACCCATCCAGTTGTAAGAGTTACATTATTGTATTGTCAAGGAAAGGGGGGCAGTAGGGGGGCTGAGCGTCTGGGTTTGGTTGGGGGTCCCCACAGTCTGCCTAGGCTAGATGCAGTTAAAAATTCTTATTAGATACACAGGCGGTGCAGCTTGCTTCGCAACTGGGCTACTACGCCCAAAGTATTGCCTAGGCTAGATGCAGTTAAAAATTCTTATTAGATATACAGGCGGTGTAGCTTGCTTCGCAGCTGGGTTACTACGCTGACTAGCAGACACTAAAGCTTTGGAGCAGACCTCTGAGTAAACAGCTCTTCAGACTCAACCATCTGTGTTACCCCAAGCTATAGTGTATGTAGTTTCTTACGGTTAAAAGGGGGGGGGGGGGGGGCGACCCAACCCACCTGGAATTGACGATGCCAACGTCACGTAAAACACAGCAAGGGGACTCCAAAAAGAGTCTCCATTTTTTCCAAAAATTGTGGCACAGACACCACTTAAGTGGCATCAATTGCCCCAGAGTTGCTTAAAACGGTTGGTGAGGTTATTTTACCAAATCCTCAAGCTTTTACTCTCCCCAGGATGACACAGGGGTAGAAAAGTCCTTGCGGATCCATGATTTGTTCATCTTTATGAACGTGAGTCTGTCTACATTATCAGTGGAGAGCCGCGTGCGCTTATCTGTCAGCACACCACCAGCAGCGCTGAACACACGTTCAGACAGAACGCTGGCTGCGGGGCATGACAAGATCTCCAAGGCGTGAGTGGCGAGCTCCGGCCATTTATCCAGATTGGAAGCCCAAAAAGAGCAAGGGTCCAGTGACACAGTCATGGCTTCAATGTTTACTTGGAGATACTCCTGTACCATCGTCTCTAGGCGTTGACTATGTGTCAGACTTCTTGTCTCCTGTGGCCTTGCAAAGGATGGGCTAAAAAAGCTGTGAAATGATTCCGCAAAATTGATGTTACCAGCAGATACTGTGGTTCTGTTACGGTTTGAGTGATGAAGACTCGACAGTCCCACGGTTGGCAAGTTAGAACTGTGAGATTCACTACGTGAACCACTGGTGTTTTGTGGAAAAGCACATGTAAGATTCTGCAACAGTCTCTGCTGATACTCCTGCATGCGTGCATCCCTTTCTATGGCAGGAATTATTTCGGCAAATTTACTTTTGTACCGGGAATCTAAGAGTGTGGCAACCCAGTAGTCGGAATTACTTCGAATTCTGACAATCCAAGGGTCATGTTGCAGGTAGTAGAGCAAGAAGGCACTCATGTGTCTTGCGCATCCAGGAGCACCAAGTCCTTGTTGTGTTGGTGGCGAGGTAACAATCATGCTTCCTTCCTCAGCCCTCTCCCCCCAACCTCGCACAACAGAAATGTGATCAAGGTCTCCCTCATCTGATGAGTCTTCCATGCCCATCGCCAGTTCGTCCTCCACTTCTTCCTCGGCTCCTGCACCTTCCTCAACAGTTTGGCTGCTACCATGCGCCCTGGTTAATCCCTCTCCCCCACCCTCCCATACCTGCGGCCTTGGTGCTGCTGACCGTCTGGACCTTGGAGATGTTATCCCTTCCGCATATGACTCCTCCTCTACTTCCTCCACCTCCTCTTGTCCCACCACCTGACTCTGAATTCTGTTCAACGTGTGCTCCAGCATGTAAATCACCGGAATAGTCATGCTGATAATGGCATCGTCAGCACTAAACATCTTCGTCGCCATTTCAAAACTGTGCAGAAGGGTGTGTGGCGCCCCTGAGGGTTCAGTCGCCACAGAGGTACTGCATCTCACCCAGAGGTGTGGTATCTCACCCTCAGGTAAGGAAGGAGTATGGCTCGGGACCCTAACACCTGCATCCAACACATACCCGCAGTGGGGGTAGGGCGAGATTGCTCCTAAGGGAGAGCACAGTCCCAGGTCCCTAGCTGGCGGGAGGGTCCTATGTAGTGGGTGTGGGTGGAGAAAGCAGCTTAGGGGAGCACATGACAGGGAGAGTATAAATAGGAAACCATCTTAGAAAGAGCAAGCCAGTCAGAGGAGGAAAAGTGACAGGAGCAGAGGCTCTGCATGAACTCTGCTCCAGAGGCGGGCCTAGCCTGGGAGGCCCAGGACTGAAGGAGAGAAGAGAGGAGTGGGAGCAAAAAGGCTCCAGGAACCGAAGGGACCCTAGGGGTACGGGCCGTGCAGAAGGCCACCCGTACTCCCGCTGCTACCAGGAGGTAGAGGGGTCAGGCCAGATAAGGGGAACTGGTCCCTCAACTAGCGGAGAAACAGCAAGGCTCAACTAGAAACCGGAGGCTGCAGCATTTCATGTACTGCAGGCCAAAGTCCACACCAGTCTCACTAAGAAGGTAGCCACATAGGAACCAGGGGACGGAACACACGTTGCCCGCCAAGGCCCGAGGATACCGTATAGAAGTGTCACTGGGTGTGAGGTGCAGGGAGAAGGCCAGAGAAAGGACACACAGAAGGGGGTCCTGCTAAGTACTCCGGAGCTATCTGGGGGTGGACTGTGCCCCTCACTGAGTATGCACAGCACGACGGGGGAGATTGCTCTGGTACCTGTAATCTGGACTGCAACAACTGTGAGTAAAGATCTTGGGACTGCATCACACGGACTCTGTGTTCATTACTGACTCCCTGCACTACAACCACCATCATCCACCCACACTGCCCTGAAGCTACACTCTTCCTGTGGGGAGTAATAATACCATTGCTGCAAAACCACCAGCTTCAGAGGACTGTTCCGCAGCGGCGGCCCCTTTGGCCGCACTCCACAGGTGGCGTAGTCGGACATTCTAAAACCCATATATACAAATTACCCTTGGATTGACTGCCCTGGGTCACGGACTGGGTCAACGCCACAGTGACTACAACCCCCAGCGTCTACCGGCCCGGCTCCGGGTACCCCACGGCCCAGGGGGCGCGTCAACTTCATAGGTCCCTGATCTGAGTCCACTTCTCCAGCGTGATTTGCCCCACCTCTGGATCTCGTTGGCCCAGGCTATACGTCAGAACGTATTGCACCAGGGCTTGTCGGTGCTGCCACAGTCGCTGCAACATGAGCAGAGTTGAATTCCACCGTGTCGGCACATCGCATTTTAGCCGGTGAAGTGGCAGGCCCAACGACTTCTGTAGACATGTAAGTCGCTGAGCTGCGGGATGCGAACGGTGGAAGTGAGCACACAGCGACCGTGCCCTCTGCAGAAGGCCATCTAGTCCGGGATAGTGGGCTAAAAATTGCTGGACAACCAGGTTCAACACGTGAGCCATACAAGGCACGTGTGTGACATTGCCCCGGCGAAGGGCCGCACCCAGGTTTGCAGCATTGTCGCACACGGCCTTCCCTGGTTTCAGGTCCAGTGGAGACAACCATTCATGAAATTGGTTCTCCAGAGCTGACCACAACTCCTCAGCTGTGCGACTCACATTTCCCAGACATTTCAAAGTAAAAACCGCCTGATGACGTTGAGCCCTACTGCCAGCATAGTAAGGAGGTGTGCAGGATCCCTTCTGCGCAGTTAGAAAGCTTGTGGCATGACCAGACAGGCTTTGGGTGCAGGTGGAAGACCGAGAGGATGTTGAGGAGGCAGAAGCAGTGGAGGAACTTAGAGGTAAAGAGGATTGACGCACAACTCGTGGGGACGGCAAGACTTGGACAGCAGCCCCTTGTCCTGCTGTCACCATAGTTACCCAGTGCCCAGTCAGCGACATGTAACGCCCCTGTCCATGCCTACTCGTCCAAGTGTCTGTGGTGAAATGCACCCTGTCACACACAGTTTCTCAAAGAAGCGGTGATGTTGTGTGCGACATGCTGGTGGAGCGCAGGCACACCTTTCTTTGAGAAGTAGTGCCGACTGGGCATCTGGTACTAGGGCACTGCGACGGACATAAGGTCTCGAAAATCCACTGTGTCCACCAGGCGGAAAGGCAGCATTTCTGTAGCCAAGAGCTTACAGATGGTGAAATTCAACCTCTTAGCTTTCTCATGGCTAGGAGGAAATGGTCTTTTACTTTTCCACATCTGAGGGACCGAGGGCTGGCTGTTGTGTTTAGACGGGGTTGAGAAGGGTGTCCCCGGCAAACTGCCGGTCTGTGAGGAAGATGCAGGCGGACATGTTAGGTTGCCTTGATCCAAAGGTGATGCTCTCGATGTCGGAGAGCGCTCAACACCAGCAGGTGTTTCCACTTCCAAATGAAATGATGCCAGTCACGCTGGCTGTTGCGGGTAAAGAGGTGGCAGGTCTGCGTCCAAAAATATGTGTGTGACTGCTGTCCCCCCAGTCACAGAGGATGAAGAGGCCGCGGATGCACAAGATGTGACGGTTCATGCATGAAGTACTCAAACTATGGATTTTTTGGCCTCTACTTAGCTTTTGGTGACAAATATTACAGATAACACGAGTTGGGTCATCCTTATCGATCTGAAAAAATGCCCAGGCTATGCAAGGCTTAGAGCCCATGCGATCTGAAGAGCCACTACGACTTGTGGTCAGAGGCAGAGTTGTGGTTGAGGATGCAGTTGTTGACGTGCTTCCAGTACTACGTCTCTGTCCAGGAAGGCGCAACCTAACCTCGTCGTCAATAGCATCTGTGACACCCAGCTGCGCTTAGTATCACAGATCTTAGAAGAGTGCATTGATGGAATCCTCCACAAGAGGCCCCCATAAACATTCACACATCTCCACCTTCCACCTCAGACCAGCAGAGGGAGCCCGTTAGGGATATAAATAGGGAAGGTGGAGCTAGGCAGTTCAGTTCCTGCAGTAGAGCAGCCTAAGAGAGGTCAGTCTGCAGTGGAGCTCAGTCTAGTCTAGAGAACTCAGTTAATAGTTCAGCAGTGGAGCACGAGGCTCCTGCTAGCTAGATTCAGGGAGCCCAGTTAGAGCTTAAGGTGTGCCGGCGCCATAAGATCGGTGAAGCGTGGCAAGCTGCCGTTAGTGTGTATAGCCTAGTGAGGGACCGAGTAGGCCGAAGGCGAGTGGAGAGTTAGTACATAGGGGGCAGAGGAGCTTAACCAGCTCACCCCGAAGCATTTACCGGACACCGGATCCGAGCTTACCGGGATCTCTATGACCCAGTAAGGCATAACTGGAATCCCAGGAGAACTACAAGTCCCAGGATCGCTAAGGTGCTGATACGTAACAGAGCCAGGAGACACTTAGGCTCCGCAAGCGGAGGAGCGTGTATTCCAAGAGAAGGCCCTACCACAAGGTCAGCCAGCGCAGGACAGAGACAAAGTTAGGCCTAGCTCCAGGCAGGTCAGAAACTTACTACGCAGAGGCAAGAAACAGGAGGCCCTACACCCGCTCATTGGGGAGGATCCTGATATGCACCCTTCACCCTACAGTGCTCCGGGATGTGCCTGAATTTCCACCAGTAAAAGGTACTGAAGTGACTACCGTGTCCGTTCCCGTTCTTGCTCTGACCCAGCTGGGTCTCGCCTGTCCTGCATTCCCCCTGAATATGCCTGTGGGGAGCTATACCATCGAGCTGCCTTATCACCGGCCTCAGTGGACTGCGCAGCGCTGGTGCTTCTCACCAGATACCACAGGTGGTGTCACGACCTCTTATAAAATTAACAATTATCCACCCTTTTAAAGAGTGACCCCAGGGTACAGGCCCGGGAGCCAACCACCGCGACATCCCAAAGGCCAGACAAAGGCCCGGGTACCGAGTCATCCCCATCCACTGGGCTAGTCACATTCTCCTCCACCTCCTCTGCTGACCTCATCTCTTGGCTGACTGTGGGTTGACAGTAAGTGGGATCTCCAACCTCGTCATCATCACCCTGTGTGTTATCACACCCGTCGTCCTCAGAGCCAACCTCTTCCTGCCCTGACCGAAAAGTCAAGTTGTCGCTCCAATCAGGTATTTGAGTCTCATCATCGTCTTCCTCATTGTCTCCACCAACAGGAGTTACAGTTTGGGAATGAGGGTCTACATTATGGTCAGAACCTTCTTCATCTGGTCCTGGATCCGACTCATAAAGATTCTGGGCATCAGTGCAGATCATTTCCTCGTCTGGATTCACAGAAGCGCTGGAGCCGACCTCTGATTCCCAGGCTATAGTATGAGTAAACAGCTCTGCAGACTCAACCATCTGTTCTACCCCATACTCAGACGGGCAGCTGGAGACTTGGGAGCTGTGAGGAAGCAAGTGCGATTGGGGTGACACCTCTGAGGACTGGAGTATTTGTGATGTTGAAGTTGATGTGGAGGAGAGCCCACTTGAAGGAGCACTTGATAACCGTTCAAGCACCTGCTGTTTTTGTGCCTCATCTGGAATTTGTAGCGATGGGCGTGGCCGTAAGAAAGGGATCGTATCACATTGTCCACGAAAAGAAGTAGACATCTTAGTTTGGCTGGAAGATGGTCTTTCTTCTGCAGATGTTACTCCCTCCCACCACGGGGTGGCTCGACCCACCAGCGGACAGGCACCAGTATTGGGAGAGGGGGGCTGGCCATCAGGGTCCACCGCGGCTCTGGCACAAACCCGGCGACACGGAGGTTGCACGGGTAGGAACGGACTGGCCGTGTCGGCTTGGCACTCCAGCGTAGTCCCTCTGCCCGCTCGCGCCCGTAACCTCAAAGGGATGCGCAAGCGGCTTTTCTTCCCAGGGCTGTTCCCCGCCCAGCAGGAACGTGGGAGAGCTCAGGTCGGCCTTCCACTGTACTCCCTTACCTCCCTCGCCCTCTTTCCTTCTTCCGTTCTCCATCTAACCCCTCGGCT
The DNA here is from genome assembly GCF_046119375.1 of Phyllobates terribilis. Classification (NCBI taxonomy): domain Eukaryota; kingdom Metazoa; phylum Chordata; class Amphibia; order Anura; family Dendrobatidae; genus Phyllobates; species Phyllobates terribilis. The sequence goes on along the minus strand of NW_027362769.1, from coordinate 194,226,511 downwards.
CTGTGGTGTCCGCTCTCCCTCCAGCTCTCTCCTTCTCACAGGTGGACTACCGCGTGTATTCACACGGTGGCGAATCTTTTGGGCCCAGGCATGAGAAGTTGTCGAAGTAATGGATAATATGTGCCCCCTTAGAAACGTCCATTACAACCCATTCGAGGAAGCAACTAAACGCCTCAAATAGTGAGCAGGATCCGGAGCACCCCATGGGCAAACAGCGATCTATATAGTATGCTCCTTCCCAGAAGCAGCCCAATAAGTGGACACTATTCGGAGGCACAGGTAGTAAGTAACCGGAACGCCGCATCAATGTCTGTTTTGGCCATTAGGGTGCCCCTTCCCAACTTCTTGATCCGCCTGATTGCCTGATGTACAGTATATACTACTGTACTTGGTTCCGCGTCGATGTTGTCGCTTACTGACCTGCCCCTTGGATATGACAAATGGTGGATTAGTCCGAATGTATTGGGTTTTGTTTTTGGCCCAACTCACAACAGGGATACCACTACGTCTTGTAAGGAAAGTGTTCTGAATGGAACCGCCATTCTACCTAAAGATATTTCTTTTTTTAATTTTCTTGTCACGACGTCTGGGTGTTGGTAGGCTGATTTTAGATTTTTACTCCAGCCTTTCTTGATTTTAGAAGGGCATGACATGCCTATATCTGTGTCTTCCCTTCCTTTTACTCCTCCACCTCTTTTCTTTTCGCATGACTATATGTACTTGTCACTTTTCTATGTGTTAGTTGTGTCTTCTGAGCAGTTTGTCAGCTTTTGGACACCTTTGAAGTTTTTCTATGTGTTTTCTATGTGTTTCTATGTGTTTTTGTTTGCCTTCCATTGGTTTAAACGGTGTTCGAAGGTGTTCGACGAACAGTTCGACGAACAGTTTGGCGAACATACGGGTGTTCGACGAACCGAACCAAACTCGAACACTACGGGGGTGGCTCAACACTAATCCTATCATATCTGGCTGATTAAGATTGGGGGAGCAATGTGACGATACAGCGTAAAATCTTAATTATGCCAGACATACTTTCTGATGGCAAGAGCAGTATACCTTTATTTTTATGCTGACTTTTTAACCTGTGATCTTCTTTGGTTGATTAACACATACTATTGTTTGAATAATCCTGAATGTTGATTTAAAGAGCTCCTACTACTATATCAACTATGTAAATAGATTAGCTCAAACAATAAGAGCTGAGCCATGTGAGTAATGCCCTCTCTAACCCCGACCTGTGATTGATGACCTATATATGTAAATAGAAAAAGGGTTTATCTATCCTGCTGAAAACAGACTTGGGACAGAGAATCAAGGAGAAGCAAGAGGACACACAGACTCTGAGACCATCAGCTTGGAAGCATGGATTTTACCTAAAGATACACAGATTTGGATTCTACATGATTCCGGCCTAAGGGTATCGACCCTGACCCTGAAAATATACGGATCTGCTCCATTAACCATCAGAGAGACCATGGATACATTTTGGGGAGACCAGGTTGGGATGAAGAAGTCACCTAGCCCCATGGATATGTTGTTTGGGGTTGCCAGGAGGGACCCACCGGTCACGTGGAACCCATGGAGACATTTGGAGAAGCCAGATTGGGACCCACCGGTCATCTGGCCCCATGGAAACTCTTGGAGAGGCCAGGTTGGGACTCTCTGGTCTCCTGGACTTGTACCTCGATGGACTGCTAGCTTTCTAAGCTTGCCGCTACCTTCTCTCTGTGGGGGCCTGCCAGAAGTGGGCGCCACTGGTTGAGGTAGTTGGCCCTGGAAGTCCCAAAGTCGCAGTTGTTCTACCCCAGGCAGGCAGAAGGGTGAGACTGTGTAATGTTGTACCATCTTGGGTATTTGCTGGGACTGTTCTGTGTGTTTATTGTCCACTTTGTGGCTCAATAAAGTATTGCCACGCTGCTTTACCCTCACCCTCCGTTTTCTGAGTAGCGTTACGCCCACGGAAGACACCGGGTCTTCACAGACAGCCACCAGAAAGACCGGCGGACACCCAAGTGACTGGTAGATATCCAAGTGAATGGAGAACACCCGAGCAACTGGCAGAAACCTGAGTGTTGGACAGCAACCAGAAAGACACCTGAGCATCAGGCGGACACCCAAGTAACTGACGGACACTCGAGTGACTGGCGAACTCTCGATCAAATGGCAGACACCCGAGTAAATGGCGAAACCAGAGTGTTAGACAGCCACCAGAAAACTGCAGACACCCAAGCAACTGGCAGACACCGTACCGAATGATAGAAACCTGAGTGTTAGACAGCAACCAGAAAGACACCTGAGCAACAGGCGGACACCCAAGTAACTGGTGGACACTCAAGCGACTAGCAGACACCTGCCAAACTGGTGAACGCTTGCACGACTGGCGCAACATCAAAGAGACTGGCAGAATGCAGAAAGACTGGCAGACACTTGAGCGATTGGCAGAAACCTGGATGTGAGACAGCCACCAGAAAGACTGGTGGACACCCGAGCGACTGGTGTAAACCGGCGTGCCTGGCAGTCATTAAAGAAACGGGCAGAATACAGAAAGACTGGCGGACACCCGAGCCAAACATTAGTTACATGTTCAATTCGGTACAGATGGTCTTTGTGAAGTCTTCTTCAGGTTCAACATGGTCCCCACTTCTACACGGTAAATTGTCCTCCCCATCCATAAAGTGTGGTTCTAATAGTCCTCGCGTTCCACATCGTCCTCATCATATAATAGAATTACCAGCCAACTTCCAATGGCAAATAAATAACCACAAGGACTACAATGTCAAACAATGGAGAAAAACGGAGCAATAGGGTATAAAAATATATATTGTATTCAACCCAAGCAACATACAAAAGGTAAAAAATGACGACACAAAAGACAGAGTGGAGCCGCATGGGCACGGTGCCTCCTGGCTAGTAGAAATACAGTATGACCAGCAGAAGGAAGGGAGAAGGGACCCCAAGATCTAGTAATAAATACTGCGATACATAAGAAGGTATATATCAGAGCAATGGGGTACATCCTCACCGCAGCAGGGGGAGACGACCGGGTCGCCTAAATAATGAGAAGGACGTCCATAGTACACGAAAATCAAATAAACTTTATTATTTCAAATATAGACAAATTAATGTGGAATAAAAACATCAACAGTAAAAGCCATATGGAAAAGAGCAGAGAGGGGGGCTACGTGAGCGTGTATATGGCCACCATGTATTATATCTGGAGGATGACAGTATCTGTTTCTTACACATATGCATTAAATGCAGAAGATGACAATCACGGGTGTACTATAACAGGTAATCAATGTACATGTGTGTACTATATTACCTGTATGGAGAAATGTACCCGGAAGATCCCCAGCCTGTGAGCTCAACCCCGACGCGCGCTGCTGGCTAGGAAACCAGGGAGGAGAGGGAGAGAGCAGATGCAGAAGGTGCTGAGGAATGCCTCACGCCTCAACGCACGTTTCACCGCATATGCAGCGGCTTTTTCAAAAGCCATGGGGTACCCGGTATGGAGGACCTTAATATTTACGGCAGTGCTGGTCATGCTGCATTTCTACTAGCCAGGGTGTTACAGGAGGGACCGTGCTCATGCGGTTGCTCTCTGTCTTTTGTGTCGTCATGTGATTTTTTACCTTTCGTATGTTGGTTGGTTATATATTTTTATACCCTATTGCTCCGTTTTCCTCCATTGTTTGATACCGTTCTGGAGTCGGTATCATCCGGCGCTCCTGCACCCACTTTGGGCCGGATGCGCTGTGTTTTGCATCATTATGTTTTGGGCTATTTTTGTTCTACAATGTCCCTGATCATTAACAACAAAGGAGCTCGATACAAGAGCCGAACATCAAACCACCTCCACCGATAAGAGCAATAATGCCGACGCCAAATAGACTCTGCACAACGGCTGAATGGATGATTCGTAGGCAGAAGAGACCGCACCGTAACGCAGTGGTGAATGCTCGCGGCGATGGTGGCACGCAGTCATAGTTATCATACATTATACAGTGGGGACGGAAAGTATTCAGACCCCTTTACATTTTTCACTCTTTGTTTCATTGCAGCCATTTGGTAAATTCTAAAAAGTTCATTTTTTCTCCTTACAGTCCACTCTGCGCCCCATCTGGACTGAAAAAAACAGAGATGTAGAAATTTTTGCAAATTTATTAAAAAAAGAAAGACTGAAATATCACATGGTCATAAGTATTCAGACCCTTTGCTCAGACACTCATATTTCAGTCACATGCTGTCCATTTCCTTGTGATCCTCCTTGAGATGGTTCTACTCCTTCATTGGAGTCCAGCTGTGTTTAATTAAACTGATAGGACTTGATTTGGAAAGGTGCACACCTGTCTATATAAGACCTCACAGCTCACAGTGCATGTCAGACCAAATGAGAATCATGAGCTCAAAGCAACTGCCCAAGGAGCTCAGAGACAGAATTGTGGCAAGGCACAGATCTGGCCAAGGTTACAAAAGAATTTCTGCATTACTCTATGTTCCTAAGAGCACAATGGCCTCCTTAATCCTTAAATGGAAGAAGTTTGCGACCACCAGAAGTCTTCCTAGACCTGGCCGTCCAGCCAAACTGGGCAATCGTGGGAGAAGAGCCTTGGTGAGAGAGGTAAAGAAGAACCCCAAGATCACTGTGGCTGAGCTCCAGAGATGCAGTAGGGAGATTGGAGAAAGTTCCACAAAGTCAACTATCACTGCAGCCCTCCACCAGTCAGGCCTTTATGGCAGAGTGGCCCGACGGAAGCCTCTCCTCAGTGCAAGACATATGAAAGCCCGCATAGTTTTCTCAAAAACACACGAAGGACTCCCAGACTATGAGAAATAAGATTCTCTGGTCTGATGAGAAGAAGATAGAACTTTTTGGTGATAATTCTAAGCGGTATGTATGGAGAAAACCAGGCACTACTCATCACCTGCCCAATACAATCCCAACAGTGAAACATGGTGGTGGCAGCATCATGCTATGGGGGTGTTTTTCAGCTGCAGGGACAGGACGACTGGTTGCAATTGAAGGAAACATGAATGCGGCCAAGTACAGAGATATCCTGGATGAAAACCTCTTCCAGAGTGCTCTGGACCTCAGACTAAGGTTCACCTTCCAACACGACAATGACCCTAAGCACACAGCTAAAATAACAAAGGAGTGGCTTCAGAACAACTTTGTGACCATTCTTGTCTGGCCCGGCCAGAGCCCTGACCTAAACCCAATTGAGCATCTCTAGAGAGACCTGAAAATGGCGGTCCACCAACGTTCACCATCCAACCTGACGGAACTGGAGAGGATCTGCAAGGAAGAATGGCCGAGGATCCCCAATCCAGGTGTGAAAAACTTATTGCATCATTCCCAAGAAGACTCATGGCTGTACTAACTCAAAAGGGGGCTTCTACTCAATACTGAGCAAAGGGTCTGAATACTTATGACCATGTGATATTTCAGTTTTTATTTCTAATAAATTTGCAAAAATTTCTACATTTCTGTTTTTTTCAGTGAAGATGGGGTGCAGAGTGGACTGTAAGGAGAAAAAAATGAACTTTTTAGAATTTACCAAATGGCTGCAATGAAACAAAGAGTGAAAAATGTAAAGGGGTCTGAACACTTTCCGTATCCGCTGTATACTGTACTCGGAGTATAGACACCCAGTTTCCGATGCTGTATTGGGTTTGTGATGCCAAACCAGGGATTGAAGCTTGAAGAGGGCAATTTGCATATTCCAGGTGCCTTCTGGGAAAAGCAAAGAGTCTCCTTCAGCTAGAAGATCGTTGGGTACAGCCGGGACCAGCTGCTTGGAAAGCATCGCCAAACCAGGGATTGAAGCTTGAAGAGGGCAATTTGCATATTCCAGGTGCCTTCTCGGAAAAGCAAAGAGTCTCCTTCAGCTAGAAGATCGTTGGGTACAGCCGGGACCAGCTGCTTGGAAAGCATTGCCAAACCAGGGATTGAAGCTTGAAGAGGGCAATTTGCATATTCCAGGTGCCTTCTGGGAAAAGCGAAGAGTCTCCTTCAGCTAGAAGATCGTTGGGTACAGCCGGGACCAGCTGCTTGGAAAGCATCGCCAAACCAGGGATTGAAGCTTGAAGAGGGCAATTTGCATATTCCAGGTGCCTTCTGGGAAAAGCGAAGAGTCTCCTTCAGCTAGAAGATCGTTGGGTACAGCCGGGACCAGCTGCTTGGAAAGCATCGCCAAACCAGGGATTGAAGCTTGAAGAGGGCAATTTGCATATTCCAGGTGCCTTCTGGGAAAAGCGAAGAGTCTCCTTCAGCTAGAAGATCGTTGGGTACAGCCGGGACCAGCTGCTTGGAAAGCATCGCCAAACCAGGGATTGAAGCTTGAAGAGGGCAATTTGCATATTCCAGGTGCCTTCTGGGAAAAGCGAAGAGTCTCCTTCAGCTAGAAGATCGTATTTGTTTATCCTAGGGTATCGCAAGAAAGAAGACAGACATCAAGTCCGCAGGGACAAGGAGCAGCATGGCAGATGTGACAACCTACATGGTGAGCTGCAGCATGTGCTACATGTTCACAGATTGACCAGAAGCTGAAACCAACTTCACCTGCCAGAAGTGTAGACTACTGGCTCTTTTAGAAGAAAAGGTGCGGGGACTGGAAGAAAGAATTGCGACATTAAAACTCATCAAGGAAAATGAAGACTTCCTGGACAGAACAGAAGCGTCACTACTGGTCACGGAAAGTCAAGGAAGCATCAGAGAACCTCTAGAGGCAGACAAGTGGAGGCAAGTGACCAAAAGAAGCAAGAAGACCATGGAGACACCACCAACCACACAACTGAGAAACAGATTCCAAGGACTTGTGGAGGATGAAGATGGCACACCTAAGGATGAGGAACTACCAGCAAGCAAAAAAGAAAAGAGCACCCAGAAACACCCACAAGCAACAAGAAAAAGGACAGCCAAGAAGGGAAGAAGAGTGGTGGTGGTGTGAGACTCACTACTGAGAGGAACAGAAGCAGCTATCTGCAGACCGGACATAACCGCAAGAGAAGTATGCTGCCTCCCAGGGGCGAAGATCAAGGATGTTACCGATAGGATACCAAAGCTCATCAGTCCCAAGGATGTCCACCCATTTCTTCTGATACATGTTGGCACCAATGACACGGCAAAGAAGGACCTATCGACAATCCGCAAGGACTTTGAAGCATTGGGGAAGAAAGTAAAAGAACTGGATGCGCAGGTAGTTTTTTCTTCTATCCTTCCAGTAGACGGGCATGGCGTCAGGAGATGGAACAGGATCCTTGATGTGAACAACTGGCTGAGACGATGGTGCAGACAACAAGGATTTGGATTCCTGGACCACGGTGTGAATTACCTCTATGACGGACTCCTTGCCAGAGACGGACTACACCTCAAAAAACCCGGGAAACACACATTCGCCAGGAGACTCGCAACACTCATCAGGAGGGCGTTAAACTAGAAGAAGAGGGGATGGGAAGAAAAACGCCGGACACGAACATGCAACCAGAGAACATACTAATGAAAGATATGAAGTGCGACAAAGAAGGTCCAAGACAAGATACTTGGAAGGGAGGTAAGAAAATTTCTAATACAATCCACAGGGAGAAGATTGGAACAAAACAAAATCGTGTAAACTGCGTGCTAGCAAATGCCAGAAGCCTGACAAACAAGATGGATGAACTGGAAGCAGAAATATCTACAGGTAACTATGACATAGTGGGAATAACCGAGACATGGTTGGATGAAAGCTATGACTGGGCAGGTAACTTACAGGGTTACAGTCTGTTTAGAAGGGATCGAAGAAGTTGGAAAGGGGGTGGAGTCTGTCTATATGTAAAGACGTGTCTAAAGCCTACAATACGGGAGGATGTATGGGAGGGAAATGAGGAGGTCGAGTCCTTATGGGTGGAGATACATGGGGCAAAAAACAATAATAAAATTATCATAGGAGTCTGTTATAAACCTCCAAATATAGCAGAAGCCACGGAAAGTCTATTAATGAGACAAATAGACGAAGTAGCAAAAAATAAAGAGGTGATTATTATGGGGGACTTCAACTACCCCGATATAGACTGGGAAACCGAAAGCTGTAGATCTCAGAAAGGAAACAGGTTTCTGTCAATTATCAAAGACAATTATTTGTCACAACTTGTGCAGGAACCAACTAGAGGGACGGCCCTTTTATACTTAATATTAACTAACAGGCCAGACAGAATAACTGAGGTGCAGGTCGGGGGGCACCTGGGAAATAGTGACCACAACATTATACAATTCCACATGTGCTTCAGTAGGTGCCCAGCAAGGGAGTCACAAAAACACTGAACTTCAGCTAAGAGATGCCCTTCACCTTATAGACTGGGATAGGATCTTCAGTAATAGGAGCACGGATAGAAAATGGGAAATTTTCAAAACAGTCCTACATAGTCACTGTAGAAGGTCCATACCTTATGGGAATAAAAGGGCTAGGAATAGGAGGAAGCCAATGTGGCTAAATAAGGACGTCAAGAGGGCAATGAAAAACAAAAAAAGGGCTTTCGGTAAACTTAAAGAAGAAGGCAGCGAGGAAGCGCTAATATCTTATAGGGAAAAAAACAAAATCTGTAAGAAACAAATAAGAATAGCAAAAGAGGAGATAGAGAGACTAATTGCCAAGGAAAGTAAAACCAATCCCAAACTGTTCTTTAACTATATAAACAGTAAAAGGATTAAAACTGATGGAGTTGGCCCATTGAAAAATAACCTGGGTAAAATCATAGAGGGCGATGAGGGTAAAGCGAACCTACTTAATAGCTTCTTCTCCACTGTTCTCACAAAAGAAAACAATTTATCGGAGGAAATGCAGAGTGATAAAGTAAACCCTCCGCTAAATATCACCCACCTAACCCAGGAGGAAGCTCAGAAACGCCTAAATAATATCAAAATAGACAAGTCACCAGGCCCAGATGGCATACACCCCCGGGTACTAAAAGAATTAAGTAATGTGATAGACAGACCGCTGTATCTTATATTCAAGCACTCTTTATGGACAGGGACTGTCCCACTAGACTGGCGTCAAGCAAATGTGGTACCAATATTCAAAAAGGGGTGTAAAAGTGACCCTGGGAACTATAGACCAGTCAGTTTAACGTCTGTTGTGGGTAAATTGTTTGAAGGATTTCTTAGAGATGCTATTGTAGAATATCTTAATGATAATAACTGTCTAACTCCATATCAACATGGATTCATGAGGGATCGCTCCTGATGGCCTTCTACGAGGAGGTGAGCTCACAGCTGGACCGGGGAGAGTCAGTGGATGTTGTAGACCTTGACTTCTCCAAAGCGTTTGATACCGTGCCACACAAAAGGTTGGTCTATAAAATGAGAATGCTTGGTCTGGGGGATAATGTGTGCAAGTGGGTAAATAGCTGGCTGAGTGATAGAAAGCAGAGGGTGGTTATCAATGGAGTAAGCTCAGGGGGTGTCAGGGTTACTAGCGGGGGGCCTCAAGGGTCTGTCTTGGGCCCTATATTATTTAATATATTTATTAATGATCTAGTGGAAGGGTTGCATAGTAAAATAGCAATATTTGCAGATGATACTAAACTTTGTAAAGTAGTTAATACAGATGAGGATAGGGCACAGCTACAGGAGGATTTAGATAAATTGGGGAGTTGGGCCAAAAAATGACAAATGGGGCTCAATGCCGATAAATGTAAGGTCATGCACATGGGAAAGAAAAGCAGCAGTCACCCATACATATTAAATGGGAAACCGTTGGGGAAATCTGACATGGAGAAGGACCTGGGCGTCTTGGTTAATAGCAAATTAAATTGGAGTGCCCAGTGTCAGGCAGCAGCTGCGAAGGCAAATAGAAGGCATGCATCAGAAGAGGAATAGGGGCATATGATGAGAACATTGTTCTTCGTCTGTATAAAGCGCTGGTAAGGCCGCACTTAGAATATTGTGCACAGTTCTGGGCTCCGGTGCTCAGGAAAGACATATTGGAGCTAGAGAGGGTACAAAGGAGGGCGACTAAGGTAATAAAGGGAATGGAGGGACTAGAATACCCAGAGAGGTTGTCAAAATTAGGCCTATTTACATTGGAAAAGAGAAGGCTTAGGGGAGACCTCATAAACATGTATAAATACATCAGGGGGCAGTACAGAGATCTCTCCCATGACCTGTTTATACCAAGGATGGTGACAAAGACGAGGGGGCACACTATGCGTCTGGAGGAAAGGAGGTTCCTGCACCAGCATAGAAGGGGATTCTTTACGGTCAGAGCCGTGAGACTCTGGAACTCTCTGGGAGAGGAAGTAGTGATGTCCAACTCACTTAATGAGTTCAAGAGAGGCCTGGACGCCTTTCTGGAGAACAATAAAATTACATCTTATGCTTAGTGATAGTTAATTAATCCAGGGATTTAATCTGACTGCCAGATTGGAGTCGGGAAGTGAATTTTTCCTCAATGATGTAAATTGGCCTAAACCGCATGGTATAGGAATAGCGGAATAGCTGCAGTGCACAAGAAATAGGCTGAACTGGATGGACGCTTGTCTTTTTTCGGCCTTATAAACTATGTAACTATGTAACCTTGTTTGCTACTGATAATTGCGCTGATGTCCCATTTTTTTGGAGGAATATCTGAAGAGTGGAAGGTTCTAGAGATCTGGAACCAGTGTAAAACCTTTGGAAGCTCCTGATTTATCTATATGCCAGATTTGGCGCGGATAGGTCCCATCGTTCCCCCATACATTTAGATTTCTTTTCATACTTCATTTGTTGGCGAATATCTCAAGAAACAATAGGCGAGCGGAAGATATCTGGAAACCCGCTGCGGTCTCCCACTGCCCATGATTTGCCTCTGTGACATATAGGGGCATAGTGGTCCCGTCGCCCGGTCGCACATTAATGTTCCATTTTTGAGGAATATTTTGATACATTTTTTTCGAGCGCGTCTTATAGAGCTAAAGCCTGGAGTAAAACTGTCTGATCTTCCCACGTAGCAGATGTCGGGCAGATTTGCGCAGTTGATTGACTGTAAATGAATGTTTCCATTTTTTTCCATTATGTCTATTACCTGTAGAAAGCTAAAACTCCATGTCACAGCTCCCGATGTTCCTGATGTGGGGCAGACTGGGACAGCCGCGTCCTCGTGCATGAAGAGCGGACCGGTTATATGCATACAAGAGGACATGGCTTTCTTCTGGATCACAGGGAGGGCATTGTTATTCTTCCCCCCTTATGGTCTCCTCGTCTTTAATCTGCCAGGTCCAGCCTCCTCGGTGCCTGGATGAAGGAGGACTGCGCAGGAGCCTCTAATCTGCCAGGTCCAGCCTCCTCGGTGCCTGGATGAAGGAGGACTGCGCAGGAGCCTCTAATCTGCCAGGTCCAGCCTCCTCGGTGCCTGGATGAAGGAGGACTGCGCAGGAGCTTCTAATCTGCCAGGTCCAGCCTCCTCGGTGCCTGGATGTAGGTGGACTGCGCAGGAGCCTCTAATCTGCCAGGTCCAGCCTCCTCGGTGCCTGGATGAAGGAGGACTGCGCAGGAGCTTCTAATCTGCCAGGTCCAGCCTCCTCGGTGCCTGGATGTAGGAGGACTGCGCAGGAGCCTCTAATCTGCCAGGTCCAGCCTCCTCTGTGCCTGGATGTAGGAGGACTGCGCAGGAGCCTCTAATCTGCCAGGTCCAGTCTCCTCAGTGCCGGGATGTAGGAGGACTGCGCAGGAGCCTCTAATCTGCCAGGTCCAGCCTCCTCTGTGCCTGGATGTAGGAGGACTGCGCAGGAGCCTCTAATCTGCCAGGTCCAGCCTCCTCTGTGCCTGAATGTAGGAGGACTGCGCAGGAGCCTCTAATCTGCCAGGTCCAGCCTCCTCGGTGCCTGGAAGTAGGAGGACTGCGCAGGAGCCTCTAATCTGCCAGGTCCAGCCTCCTCAGTGCCTGGATGTAGGAGGACTGCGCAGGAGCTTCTAATCTGCCAGGTCCAGCCTCCTCGGTGCCTGGATGTAGGACTGCGCAGGAGCCTCTAATCTGGCAGGTCCAGTCTCCTCGGTGCCTGGATGTAGGACTGCGCAGGAGCCTCTAATCTGGCAGGTCCAGCCTCCTCAGTGCCTGGATGTAGGAGGACTGCGCAGGAGCCTCTAATCTGCCAGGTCCAGCCTCCTCGGTGCCTGGATGTAGGACTGCGCAGGAGCCTCTAATCTGGCAGGTCCAGCCTCCTCAGTGCCTGGATGTAGGAGGACTGCGCAGGAGCCTCTAATCTGCCAGGTCCAGCCTCCTCGGTGCCTGGATGAAGGAGGACTGCGCAGGAGCCTCTAATCTGCCAGGTCCAGCCTCCTCAGTGCCTGGATGTAGGAGGACTGTGCAGGAGCCTCTAATCTGCCAGGTCCAGCCTCCTCAGTGCCTGGATGTAGGAGGACTGCGCAGGAGCCTCTAATCTGCCAGGTTCAGCCTCCTCGGTGCCTGGATGTAGGAGGACTGCGCAGGAGCCTCTAATCTGCCAGGTCCAGCCTCCTCAGTGCCTGGATGTAGGAGGACTGCGCAGGAGCCTCTAATCTGCCAGGTCCAGCCTCCTCGGTGCCTGGATGTAGGAGAACTGTGCAGGAGCCTCTAATCTGCCAGGTCCAGCCTCCTCGGTGCCTGGATGTAGGAGGACTGCGCAGGAACTTCTAATCTGCCAGGTCCAGCCTCCTCGGTGCCTGGAAGTAGGAGGACTGCGCAGGAGCCTCTAATCTGCCAGGTCCAGCCTCCTCAGTGCCTGGATGTAGGAGGACTGCGCAGGAGCCTCTAATCTGCCAGGTCCAGTCTCCTCAGTGCCGGGATGTAGGAGGACTGCGCAGGAGCCTCTAATCTGCCAGGTCCAGCCTCCTCTGTGCCTGGATGTAGGAGGACTGCGCAGGAGCCTCTAATCTGCCAGGTCCAGCCTCCTCTGTGCCTGGATGTAGGAGGACTGCGCAGGAGCCTCTAATCTGCCAGGTCCAGCCTCCTCGGTGCCTGGAAGTAGGAGGACTGCGCAGGAGCCTCTAATCTGCCAGGTCCAGCCTCCTCAGTGCCTGGATGTAGGAGGACTGCGCAGGAACTTCTAATCTGCCAGGTCCAGCCTCCTCGGTGCCTGGAAGTAGGAGGACTGCGCAGGAGCTTCTAATCTGCCAGGTCCAGCCTCCTCGATGCCTGGATGTAGGACTGCGCAGGAGCCTCTAATCTGGCAGGTCCAGCCTCCTCGGTGCCTGGATGTAGGACTGCGCAGGAGCCTCTAATCTGGCAGGTCCAGCCTCCTCAGTGCCTGGTTGTAGGAGGACTGCGCAGGAGCCTCTAATCTGCCAGGTCCAGCCTCCTCGGTGCCTGGATGTAGGACTGCGCAGGAGCCTCTAATCTGGCAGGTCCAGCCTCCTCAGTGCCTGGATGTAGGAGGACTGCGCAGGAGCCTCTAATCTGCCAGGTCCAGCCTCCTCGGTGCCTGGATGAAGGAGGACTGCGCAGGAGCCTCTAATCTGCCAGGTCCAGCCTCCTCAGTGCCTGGATGTAGGAGGACTGTGCAGGAGCCTCTAATCTGCCAGGTCCAGCCTCCTCAGTGCCTGGATGTAGGAGGACTGCGCAGGAGCCTCTAATCTGCCAGGTTCAGCCTCCTCGGTGCCTGGATGTAGGAGGACTGCGCAGGAGCCTCTAATCTGCCAGGTCCAGCCTCCTCAGTGCCTGGATGTAGGAGGACTGCGCAAGAGCCTCTAATCTGCCAGGTCCAGCCTCCTCGGTGCCTGGATGTAGGAGAACTGCGCAGGAGCCTCTAATCTGCCAGGTCCAGCCTCCTCGGTGCCTGGATGTAGGAGGACTGCGCAGGAACTTCTAATCTGCCAGGTCCAGCCTCCTCGGTGCCTGGAAGTAGGAGGACTGCGCAGGAGCCTCTAATCTGCCAGGTCCAGCCTCCTCAGTGCCTGGATGTAGGAGGACTGCGCAGGAGCCTCTAATCTGCCAGGTCCAGTCTCCTCAGTGCCGGGATGTAGGAGGACTGCGCAGGAGCCTCTAATCTGCCAGGTCCAGCCTCCTCTGTGCCTGGATGTAGGAGGACTGCGCAGGAGCCTCTAATCTGCCAGGTCCAGCCTCCTCTGTGCCTGGATGTAGGAGGACTGCGCAGGAGCCTCTAATCTGCCAGGTCCAGCCTCCTCGGTGCCTGGAAGTAGGAGGACTGCGCAGGAGCCTCTAATCTGCCAGGTCCAGCCTCCTCAGTGCCTGGATGTAGGAGGACTGCGCAGGAGCTTCTAATCTGCCAGGTCCAGCCTCCTCGGTGCCTGGATGTAGGACTGCGCAGGAGCCTCTAATCTGGCAGGTCCAGCCTCCTCGGTGCCTGGATGTAGGACTGCGCAGGAGCCTCTAATCTGGCAGGTCCAGCCTCCTCAGTGCCTGGATGTAGGAGGACTGCGCAGGAGCCTCTAATCTGCCAGGTCCAGCCTCCTCGGTGCCTGGATGTAGGACTGCGCAGGAGCCTCTAATCTGGCAGGTCCAGCCTCCTCAGTGCCTGGATGTAGGAGGACTGCGCAGGAGCCTCTAATCTGCCAGGTCCAGCCTCCTCGGTGCCTGGATGAAGGAGGACTGCGCAGGAGCCTCTAATCTGCCAGGTCCAGCCTCCTCAGTGCCTGGATGTAGGAGGACTGTGCAGGAGCCTCTAATCTGCCAGGTCCAGCCTCCTCAGTGCCTGGATGTAGGAGGACTGCGCAGGAGCCTCTAATCTGCCAGGTTCAGCCTCCTCGGTGCCTGGATGTAGGAGGACTGCGCAGGAGCCTCTAATCTGCCAGGTCCAGCCTCCTCAGTGCCTGGATGTAGGAGGACTGCGCAGGAGCCTCTAATCTGCCAGGTCCAGCCTCCTCGGTGCCTGGATGTAGGAGAACTGTGCAGGAGCCTCTAATCTGCCAGGTCCAGCCTCCTCGGTGCCTGGATGTAGGAGGACTGCGCAGGAACTTCTAATCTGCCAGGTCCAGCCTCCTCGGTGCCTGGAAGTAGGAGGACTGCGCAGGAGCCTCTAATCTGCCAGGTCCAGCCTCCTCAGTGCCTGGATGTAGGAGGACTGCGCAGGAGCCTCTAATCTGCCAGGTCCAGCCTCCTCAGTGCCTGGATGTAGGAGGACTGCGCAGGAGCCTCTAATCTGCCAGGTCCAGCCTCCTCGGTGCCTGGATGTAGGACTGCGCAGGAGCCTCTAATCTGGCAGGTCCAGCCTCCTCAGTGCCTGGATGTAGGAGGACTGCGCAGGAGCCTCTAATCTGCCAGGTCCAGCCTCCTCGGTGCCTGGATGTAGGACTGCGCAGGAGCCTCTAATCTGGCAGGTCCAGCCTCCTCAGTGCCTGGATGTAGGAGGACTGCGCAGGAGCCTCTAATCTGCCAGGTCCAGCCTCCTCGGTGCCTGGATGTAGGAGGACTGCGCAGGAGCCTCTAATCTGCCAGGTCCAGCCTCCTCGGTGCCTGGATGAAGGAGGACTGCGCAGGAGCCTCTAATCTGCCAGGTCCAGCCTCCTCAGTGCCTGGATGTAGGAGGACTGCGCAGGAGCCTCTAATCTGCCAGGTCCAGCCTCCTCGGTGCCTGGATGTAGGAGGACTGCGCAGGAGCCTCTAATCTGCCAGGTCCAGCCTCCTCAGTGCCTGGATGTAGGAGGACTGCGCAGGAGCCTCTAATCTGCCAGGTCCAGCCTCCTCGGTGCCTGGATGTAGGAGGACTGCGCAGGAGCCTCTAATCTGCCAGGTCCAGCCTCCTCAGTGCCTGGATGTAGGAGGACTGCGCAGGAGCCTCTAATCTGCCAGGTCCAGCCTCCTCGGTGCCTGGATGTAGGTGGACTGCGCAGGAGCTTCCAATCTGCCAGGTCCAGCCTCCTCGGTGCCTGGAAGTAGGAGGACTGCGCAGGAGCCTCTAATCTGCCAGGTCCAGCCTCCTCAGTGCCTGGATGTAGGAGGACTGCGCAGGAGCCTCTAATCTGCCAGGTCCAGCCTCCTCGGTGCCTGGATGTAGGAGGACTGCACAGGAGCCTCTAATCTGCCAGGTCTAGCCTCCTCAGTGCCTGGATGTAGGAGGACTGCGCAGGAGCCTCCAATCTGCCAGGTCCAGCCTCCTCGGTGCCTGGATGTAGGAGGACTGCGCAGGAGCCTCTAATCTGCCAGGTCCAGCCTCCTCAGTGCCTGGATGTAGGAGGACTGCGCAGGAGCCTCTAGTCTGCCAGGTCCAGCCCCCTCGGTGCCTGGATGTAGGAGGACTGCGCAGGAGCCTCTAATCTGCCAGGTCCAGCCCCCTCGGTGCCTGGATGTAGGAGGACTGCCCAGGAGCCTCTAATCTGCCAGGTCCAGCCTCCTCGGTGCCTGGATGTAGGAGGACTGCGCAGGAGCTTCTAATCTGCCAGGTCCAGCCTCCTCGGTGCCTGGATGTAGGAGGACTGCGCAGGAGCCTCTAATCTGCCAGGTCCAGCCTCCTCGGTGCCTGGATGTAGGAGGACTGCGCAGGAGCCTCTAATCTGCCAGGTCCAGCCTCCTCGGTGCCTGGATGTAGGAGGACTGCGCAGGAGCCTCTAATCTGCCAGGTCCAGCCTCCTCGGTGCCTGGATGTAGGAGGACTGCGCAGGAGCCTCTAATCTGCCAGGTCCAGCCTCCTCGGTGCCTGGATGTAGGACTGCGCAGGAGCCTCTAATCTGGCAGGTCCAGCCTCCTCAGTACCTGGATGTAGGAGGACTGCGCAGGAGCCTCTAATCTGCCAGGTCCAGCCTCCTCGGTGCCTGGATGAAGGAGGACTGCGCAGGAGCCTCTAATCTGCCAGGTCCAGCCTCCTCAGTGCCTGGATGAAGGAGGACTGCGCAGGAGCCTCTAATCTGCCAGGTCCAGCCTCCTCAGTGCCTGGATGTAGGAGGACTGCGCAGGAGCCTCTAATCTGCCAGGTCCAGCCTCCTCAGTGCCTGGATGTAGGAGGACTGCGCAGGAGCCTCTAATCTGCCAGGTCCAGCCTCCTCAGTCCCTGGATGTAGGAGGACTGCGCAGGAGCCTCTAATCTGCCAGGTCCAGCCTCCTCAGAGCCTGGATGTAGGAGGACTGCGCAGGAGCCTCTAATCTGCCAGGTCCAGCCTCCTCGGTGCCTGGATGTAAGAGGACTGCGCAGGAGCCTCTAATCTGCCAGGTCCAGCCTCCTCAGTGCCTGGATGTAGGAGGACTGCGCAGGAGCCTCTAATCTGCCAGGTCCAGCCTCCTCAGTGCCTGGATGTAGGAGGACTGCGCAGGAGCCTCTAATCTGCCAGGTCCAGCCTCCTCGGTGCCTGGATGTAGGACTGCGCAGGAGCCTCTAATCTGCCAGGTCCAGCCTCCTCGGTGCCTGGATGAAGGAGGACTGCGCAGGAGCCTCTAATCTGCCAGGTCCAGCCTCCTCGGTGCCTGGATGTAGGAGGACTGCGCAGGAGCCTCTAATCTGCCAGGTCCAGCCTCCTCTGTGCCTGGATGTAGGAGGACTGCGCAGGAGCTTCTAATCTGCCAGGTCCAGCCTCCTCGGTGCCTGGATGTAGGAGGACTGCGTAGGAACCTCTAATCTGCCAGGTCCAGCCTCCTCAGTGCCTGGATGTAGGAGGACTGCGCAGGAGCCTCTAATCTGCCAGGTCCAGCCTCCTCGGTGCCTGGATGTAGGAGGACTGCGCAGGAGCCTCTAATCTGCCAGGTCCAGCCTCCTCAGTGTCTGGATGTAGGAGGACTGCGCAGGAGCCTCTAATCTGCCAGGTCCAGCCTCCTCAGTGCCTGGATGTAGGAGGACTGCGCAGGAGCCTCTAATCTGCCAGGTCCAGCCTCCTCGGTGCCTGGATGAAGGAGGACTGCGCAGGAGCCTCTAATCTGCCAGGTCCAGCCTCCTCGGTGCCTGGATGTAGGAGGACTGCGCAGGAGCCTCTAATCTGCCAGGTCCAGCCTCCTCTGTGCCTGGATGTAGGAGGACTGCGCAGGAGCTTCTAATCTGCCAGGTCCAGCCTCCTCGGTGCCTGGATGTAGGAGGACTGCGTAGGAACCTCTAATCTGCCAGGTCCAGCCTCCTCAGTGCCTGGATGTAGGAGGACTGCACAGGAGCCTCTAATCTGCCAGGTCCAGCCCCCTCGGTGCCTGGATGTAGGAGGACTGCGCAGGAGCCTCTAATCTGCCAGGTCCAGCCTCCTCGGTGCCTGGATGTAGGAGGACTGTGCAGGAGCCTCTAATCTGCCATGTCCAGCCTCCTCAGTGCCTGGATGTAAGAGGACTGCGCAGGAGCCTCTAATCTGCCAGGTCCTGCCTCCTCGGTGCCTGGATGTAGGAGGACTGCGCAGGAGCCTCTAATCTGCCAGGTCCTGCCTCCTCGGTGCCTGAATGTAGGAGGACTGCGCAGGAGCCTCTAATCTGCCAGGTCCAGCCTCCTCAGTGCCTGGATGTAGGAGGACTGCGCAGGAGCCTCTCCCCTCGGCCCTGTCTACAGTAGGGTAGTAAGAAAGTTCCACCCCAACATTTCAGGCAGAAATGATACAAGACTTATAATTTAGTCCATGTTCCTGAAGCTGTGGATTGACAGATGGAGCGAGACCATCGTTCTAGTAAGAAGTTCTTCAGTGTTTGATTCACAGATTCAGGAAGGTTTCCGTAGAGGAGCCATGACATCATGGAGGCCGCACCACATCGTTGGGTGCAGACGGTGGCATATGTGGCACCACAGGGGTCTGGTTGCCACAGTGGTAGAAATACCATGTCTGAGAGCGAGCATGAGTTTTCCTGGTCAGGAGCACTGTTGCATGCAACGCCTCCTGCCCCAGTCCAGGGAGGGGAGGAACCTGCCCTTTATAAACTGGATCTGGGGCGGGGTTAGTTAGTTAGTTCAAGAGGAAGGGACAGAGGAGCAGCAAGGAGCTCTGTAGGAGCCAGGAGCTGAAGACCAGGGACTGGAAGCTGATAGAGCTCGTCCTGGCAGAAGACGCAGAGAACCGGACACCGGAGTCCGAGGCTGTGAGGATATCCACATCCAGCAGCAGAAACCACCTGGCAGGGGATTTCAGGTCCTCTGGCCATAGAAAGCCCGGAGGCTCAGTCACACGCAAGGGACCGGCACCGCCATCGAGGAGCGGAAGGTACCAAAGGCCCCAAGTCACCAGCCATACGGGTGAGCACCACACGGTACACTCAGGGACGTGGGCTACTACACGACTACAGCAGGGTAGCCAGGAAGAGTGCAGTCAGACGGTAAGGCCTATACCTCCACCTGGCCAGGGGGACTCTTGTTCGCTCACAGACTGACCAGGCCTCTAATGTTAGCCAGTACTCCCGGCAGGGCCTTCTTCATTACCAACAGTAAAGACCCTGAACTGCACTGCACGGACTCTGAGTCATTTCTGCTGCGCCCAGGCACCACAACCCTCACCATCTACACTCGCTGCCCTGAGGCTATACTCCTCCCGTGGGGAGTTATACTACCCTCTGCTGCGCACCCAACATCAGCCTCAGTGGTCTGCCCCGCAGCGGCGGTTCTCAGTGACCGCAATCCACGGGTGGCATGGTCGGACATTTAAACATTAAAAACCAAGTAAACAGATCCGCCACTGGTTTGACCACCCTGAGCCACGGGACTGGGTCGCCGCCACGGAGACTACAACCCCTAGCATTACACAGAGACCCGGCTCCGGGTATTCCCCCACACACAGCCCAGGGGGCGCGTCACATACATGACAGTCCAGCACTTACCGGGGGTCAGGAGGATCACAGACATAGTGATCAAGGAGCAGACCACCAAGATGACCAGCAGAGCGATGGCGATGCCCTTCCAGTTCCTCTGAGGGGGATTGCTGCTTCCCATCTCCTAGACACAAAGTACAAACAGTGGTGTTAATGGCGCCGCTCTGTCTCTGGGGTCCCTGCACTGTACGTACAAATAACCTCGCTGCCACGGGTATACCCCGACAGAGAGGGTGATACAGAAAAATACCTCCTCTCGCCTGGGTCAGCCATATTTCCAGCTGATCTCCTGCTATGTTCATTATAACGATCTGCTTCTAGGTCGACATTATGTGACTTATATTTAGCGAGTTATATTTATGGAGTTTCTAATTGTTTGGCAACTTTCCAAATTTTTTTTTTTTCCCCTTTAAACAGTCAGTTCATTTAGGGTTAAAGTGGAGTTTTCTGAGACTCTGGACTGGTGTAATGGGGCTTCTGTACAGGGGATGTCGGGGGGCCGCTGCTTTCTCCAGACGCCTTGAAAGTGTTTCCATGTCTACATTGTATTATGCTGTGAATAAGGATCTGCGAAACGCGTCACCTCTGTACGCTTTTATTTGCACTTTGGCCTCATGGTTGTAATTTTTTCAGAATAAAGGCTATTTTTTAAGTCCCTTTGACGAGTTGCTGGATAACCACCTCTTCATCACCGGCTAACGTCTCCCAGACGGGGGTCTCTACAGTCCGAGCACGGTGGAGCGAGCAGCCGACCCCGGGGAGATGAAAGATGGTTTCCACATTACTCACTACTGACCGTGTAACATCATTGATATAGGGGGGGAGTCCATCGCTATATACCCTATAAATGTGGAGATGCCAGCTGCATTGTTCGCATTTGGTTCCTTCTCGTCTATGATTATAAAGAAACTGTGGAGGAAATGGAGACTATTCTTCAGGATCCACCTTTCTGAGCCTCAATGATAAAGCGAGACTGGACAGAGCTGCTTCTATCATTTCTATGAACAAACCGGCCCCCAATAATGAAGGTGACGAGGGAATAAGACCGAGCATGAGCCACCTCGAGAAATACTTGTCTGCGCGCCTCAAAACGCGGCGGGACCATACAATGTCTGAGAAATACGAGGGAAACCTTACAGTCCCTCGTGGATTAAGGATAAAGAACAATCAACCATCCAGGTGATGAAAAATTCCAAAAAGAGTGGAACGATATATTCAGGGGTGGAGTAAGAGCGGCCAGGGCCCCGGGCGGCAGCCCAGATTGCCCTCATTATCATCCGCCTATGGATATGATAACAGGCTGCTCTCTGAAATGAATGGACTCGCTGATCCATTACGAGCAGAGAAAGGTCAAAGAATTAGATCTCACAATAAAAGAAATTGGGAACTCTATGACCGAACATGTGGAAAATGAAGAGTATAAAACAATGAGATCGGACATAATGGAGAGGCTTAAAGCAGTAGAGGACTCCAAAGCTAAACGGAGAAAATATAACCGTGATGGTAAAGATTACGGAACAGGCCATGTATATGATTGACGACCTGCGCAGACCGAATAGAAATGTGAAAGGTCCAAAAAAGCCTAAGTCTATCCTGAAAAGCCCTGGTGGTAATAGATTTCCTGCGATTGGGGAAACACCTAGGGTCACCTTCAGCTCCTCTGAATATGAATCTACAGATGGAGAAGCAGAAGGCAGCGATGAAGTGGCTTTATAATATCCAGTGAAAGGTCCAGCACATCAAAAAACGGGACTGTTTTAAATCAGGATCAAAATCAGGATCAAAATCAGCATCGAAATCAGCATCGAAATCAGGATCAAAACAGAGACCTATTAGAAGATCGGGGCGCAAGCACAAACATAAGAGAGAGGAGACACAATTACGGCACCAGATTTCAGAAATAATTCACGGTTTTAAATTTATCTGCCAATATCCTTACTAAGAATGATTTAGATGTTTTGGAAAAAGGACTGAATTTTGTTCCGGAAAATAATGGGGACTTTTTTTCCACGATTTTGGATGTGAACAAATTTATAAGGAGACTCACTATTAAAAAACATTTCTATAATCCCGATCAGGAAATTACGGATATTAACGATGTTTTGAGAATATTTATAAAGGACTTTCCTTTCAGGAACAGTTTTCCATTATACAGCTGAACACCCGGTCAGATAATGACCTGAGAGGAAACCTGGTGAATGACGGCAGGTTTCTTTCTAGAATATCTAATGAGGATTTCTATCCCGTACAGTCGAGCGCTCCCATCACGGAGGATTCTGTTAATGGGAGAAAATGATTTAAAAGAAAACTATTCTAAAAAAACAGATAAGGATAAAGTAACAAGGGGGGAAAGAAGAGCCCTAATAACACCAAAAATCACCCCAATATTATAGTGAAGGACTCTGAGTGCTGGTATTGGATAAAGAGCTTTATGCTCCAGAGGTAAAGAACATTGTGAATGATGAAGAGTCATCCCGTAAGATAAGTCATGACCCCACACAGATTATAGGAGAAAAACTGGATAAGATCTTACAAGAAGGGATGGACCTGGTGTAAAGCAAAAGGATTAGTTACAACCTAGTAATCCAAGAATACAGCAGTTTGCACCCCCTGTAAGACCTATAGTCTCAGGACACAAGGAGCAGTTTCCACCCCCTGTAAGACCTATAGTCTCAGGGCACAAGGAGCAGTTTCCACCCCCTGTAAGACCTATAGTCTCAGGGCACAAGGAGCAGTTTCCACCCCCTGTAAGACCTATAGTCTCAGGGCACAAGGAGCAGTTTCCACCCCCTGTAAGACCTATAGTCTCAGGGCACAAGGAGCAGTTTCCACCCCCTGTAAGACCTATAGTCTCAGGGCACAAGGAGCAGTTTGCACCCCCTGTAGGACCTATAGTCTCAGGGCACAAGGAGCAGTTTCCACCCCCTGTAAGACCTATAGTGTCAGGGCACAAGGAGCAGTTTCCACCCCCTGTAAGACCTATAGTCTCAGGGCACAAGGAGCAGTTTGCACCCCCTGTAGGACCTATAGTCTCAGGGCACAAGGAGCAGTTTCCACCCCCTGTAGGACGTATAGTGTCAGGGCACAAGGAGCAGTTTCCACCCCCTGTAAGACCTATAGTCTCAGGGCACAAGGAGCAGTTTCCACCCCCTGTAAGACCTATAGTCTCAGGGCACAAGGAGCAGTTTCCACCCCCTGTAAGACCTATAGTCTCAGGGCACAAGGAGCAGTTTCCACCCCCTGTAAGACCTATAGTCTCAGGGCACAAGGAGCAGTTTCCACCCCCTGTAAGACCTATAGTGTCAGGGCACAAGGAGCAGTTTCCACCCCCTGTAAGACCTATAGTCTCAGGGCACAAGGAGCAGTTTCCACCCCCTGTAAGACCTATAGTCTCAGGACACAAGGAGCAGTTTCCACCCCCTGTAGGACCTATAGTCTCAGGGCACAAGGAGCAGTTTCCACCCCCTGTAGGACCTATAGTGTCAGGGCACAAGGAGCAGTTTCCACCCCCTGTAGGACCTATAGTCTCAGGACACAAGGAGCAGTTTCCTCCCCCTGTAAGACCTATAGTCTCAGGACACAAGGAACAGTTTGCACCCCCTGTAGGACCTATAGTCTCAGGGCACAAGGAGCAGTTTGCACCCCCTGTAGGACCTATAGTGGCAGGGCACAAGGAGCAGTTTGCACCCCCTGAAGGACCTATAGTGTCAGGGCACAAGGAGCAGTTTCCACCCCCTGTAAGACCTATAGTGTCAGGGCACAAGGAGCAGTTTGCACCCCCTGTAAGACCTATAGTCTCAGGGCACAAGGAGCAGTTTCCACCCCCTGTAAGACCTATAGTGTCAGGGCACAAGGAGCAGTTTCCACCCCCTGTAAGACCTATAGTCTCAGGGCACAAGGAGCAGTTTCCACCCCCTGTAAGACCTATAGTGTCAGGGCACAAGGAGCAGTTTCCACCCCCTGTAGGACCTATAGTCTCAGGGCACAAGGAGCAGTTTCCACCCCCTGTAAGACCTATAGTGTCAGGGCACAAGGAGCAGTTTGCACCCCCTGTAGGACCTATAGTGTCAGGGCACAAGGAGCAGTTTCCACCCCCTGTAGGACCTATAGTCTCAGGGCACAAGGAGCAGTTTCCACCCCCTGTAAGACCTATAGTCTCAGGGCACAAGGAGCAGTTTCCACCCCCTGTAAGACCTATAGTCTCAGGGCACAAGGAGCAGTTTGCACCCCCTGTAAGACCTATAGTCTCAGGGCACAAGGAGCAGTTTCCACCCCCTGTAAGACCTATAGTCTCAGGGCACAAGGAGCAGTTTCCACCCCCTGTAAGACCTATAGTCTCAGGGCACAAGGAGCAGTTTGCACCCCCTGTAAGACCTATAGTGTCAGGGCACAAGGAGCAGTTTCCACCCCCTGTAAGACCTATAGTCTCAGGGCACAAGGAGCAGTTTGCACCCCCTGTAAGACCTATAGTCTCAGGGCACAAGGAGCAGTTTCCACCCCCTGTAAGACCTATAGTCTCAGGGCACAAGGAGCAGTTTCCACCCCCTGTAAGACCTATAGTCTCAGGGCACAAGGAGCAGTTTGCACCCCCTGTAAGACCTATAGTCTCAGGGCACAAGGAGCAGTTTGCACCCCCTGTAAGACCTATAGTCTCAGGGCACAAGGAGCAGTTTGCACCCCCTGTAAGACCTATAGTCTCAGGGCACAAGGAGCAGTTTGCACCCCCTGTAAGACCTATAGTGTCAGGGCACAAGGAGCAGTTTCCACCCCCTGTAAGACCTATAGTGTCAGGGCACAAGGAGCAGTTTCCACCCCCTGTAAGACCTATAGTGTCAGGGCAGAAGGAGCAGTTTCCACCCCCTGTAAGACCTATAGTGTCACGGCACAAGGAGCAGTTTCCACCCCCTGTAAGACCTATAGTCTCAGGGCACAAGGAGCAGTTTCCACCCCCTGTAAGACCTATAGTCTCAGGGCACAAGGAGCAGTTTGCACCTCCTGTAGGACCTATAGTGTCAGGGCACAAGGAGCAGTTTCCACCCCCTGTAAGACCTATAGTCTCAGGGCACAAGGAGCAGTTTCCACCCCCTGTAAGACCTATTTTGTCAGGGCACAAGGAGCAGTTTCCACCCCCTGTAGGACCTATAGTGTCAGGGCACAAGGAGCAGTTTCCACCCCCTGTAAGACCTATAGTGTCAGGGCACAAGGAGCAGTTTCCACCTCCTGTAAGACCTATCGTCTCAGGACACAAGGAGCAGTTTCCACCCCCTATAAGAGCTATAGTCTCAGGGCACAAGGAGCAGTTTCCACCCCCTGTAGGACCTATAGTCTCAGGGCACAAGGAGAAGTTTCCACCCCCTGTAGGACCTATAGTCTCAGGGCACAAGGAGCAGTTTCCACCCCCTGTAAGACCTATAGTCTCAGGGCACAAGGAGCAGTTTGCACCCCCTGTAAGACCTATAGTCTCAGGGCACAAGGAGCAGTTTGCACCCCCTGTAAGACCTATAGTCTCAGGGCACAAGGAGCAGTTTGCACCCCCTGTAAGACCTATAGTCTCAGGGCACAAGGAGCAGTTTGCACCCCCTGTAAGACCTATAGTCTCAGGGCACAAGGAGCAGTTTGCACCCCCTGTAAGACCTATAGTCTCAGGACACAAGGAGCAGTTTGCACCCCCTGTAAGACCTATAGTCTAAGGGCACAAGGAGCAGTTTGCACCCCCTGTAAGACCTATAGTGTCAGGGCACAAGGAGCAGTTTGCACCCCCTGTAAGACCTATAGTCTCAGGGCACAAGGAGCAGTTTCCACCCCCTGTAAGACCTATAGTCTCAGGGCACAAGGAGCAGTTTCCACCCCCTGTAAGACCTATAGTCTCAGGGCACAAGGAGCAGTTTCCACCCCTGTAAGACCTATAGTCTCAGGGCAGATGGAGCAGTTTCCACCCCCTGTAAGACCTATAGTCTCAGGTATAGGTTCACAGCTGGAGAGATTGGGTTCATGGTTGGATGATGGGTTAAGACCATTGGTAGTGACGTCACCCAGCTATCTGAGGGACAGTAAGCACGTTCTCACCATCATGAATGATGTGACATGGAGTGATGACCTGTCATCTCAGAGCTTTATATTCCGCACAGTTCGGCCATTGAAGCATTAACAGAACAACTAAATGTGAATTCTAATGACTCTGATGAGATGACGGACACATTCTTCATGTTACTCTTTTCTTGCTTCCAGTTTTCCGGTCAGTTTTCTGTACAGATTAGCCCGGGACGCTCCATGGGGGCAACAAACAAGGAGAATTGGAACTACTAATGCAGGAAAAGGAATATGATGTCATTGGAATCACTGAAACTTGGTGGGACGATACACATGATTGGAATAAAAGGCTAAAAGGATACAACTTATTTGCAAGAAACAGACTTGATAAACGAGGAGGAGGTGTCGCATTGTATGTTAGAAAAGCGTATATCTGCACAGAGATTGAAGCTTCAGAGACTGGGAGTTCTGTGGAAACTGTTTGGGTAAGAATACAAGGAGAGAACAACGGAAAGGACACCATTGTAGGCATTTACTACAGGCCACCTGGGCAAGCTGAAGATATGGATGAACTCTTTATGTATCAAATGACCAAGTTCTCCAAAAAATATGACGTAGTGGTCATGGGAGATTTCAACTATCCAGACATTTGTTGGGAATCTCTCTCAAGTAAAACTAACAGGTCAAGCAAATTCTTATCCTCTCTTGCTGACAACTTTATCTTCCAAAAGGTAGGGGAGAAAACAAGGGGATCTGCTACTTTGGATCTAATCCTTATAAACAGGGAGGAAATGGTTGAGGAGGTAAAGGTGGCTGGGACCCTAGGAGGCAGCGATCATGCTATTATAGAATTTTGGATAACTAGAGGAGGAAGACATGTGAAGACTCAAACTTCAAGGTTAGATTTTAGAAAGGCAGATTTTAAGAGACTCAGAAAGAGAATAGGAGGGATCCAATGGCTGGATGTCCTTAAGGGCAAAAATGTCCAGGAAGGATGGGAAATTTTTAAAAATGAGATTCTCGAAGCACAATCGTTAACAATCCCGAAAAGTAGGAAGAATGGGAAGCATTTAAGGAAACCAGGATGGATGAACACAGAACTTAAACACATGCTAAAAAGAAAGAAAGAAATGTTTATTAAATGGAAAGAGGGAGGCATATCTAAAGAAGATTATAATGCAGTCTGCAGATCCTGCAGGGCACGTATCAGGTTAGCTAAAGCTGACAATGAATTAAGGCTTGCAAGAGATGTCAAAAGCAATAAAAAAGGATTTTGGGGGTATGTCAAAAGTAAAAGAAAAGTCAAAGATGGTATAGGATTTTTACAGGATGAAAATGGAGAAATGGTAAGAGAGGATGTTGAGAAGGCCGAACTTTTTAATTCCTATTTTGCATCTGTTTTCTCTCAGAAAGAAAATGTAACATCAACTGATCTTCACTGTCCTTTTAAAGGAATAGAGGAATCCAAGTTATCTGTAAACAGAAAGATTGTGAGGGAATATTTAGCTAACATAAATGAGTTCAAGTCTCCAGGTCCAGATGAATTACACCCCAGAGTACTGAAGGAGATCGTAGAAGAAATTTTAGAACCACTCTCCATAATCTTTGAAAATTCTTGGAGAACAGGAGAAGTCCCAGAAGACTGGAGAAGAGCAAATGTTGTTCCTATCTTCAAAAAGGGGAAGAAGGTGGACCCAGGGAACTATAGGCCGGTGAGTCTGACTTCTATACCAGGAAAGATCTTTGAACAAATTATTAAACAACATGTATGTAAGTACCTGGATAAGAATGAAGTGATTAACCAGAGTCAGCATGGGTTTGTAACTAACAAGTCATGTCAGACTAACTTAATTTTCTTCTATGACAGAATCACTGACTGGGTGGATCAGGGAAATGCTGTTGATATAGTATATCTTGACTTCAGCAAAGCATTTGACAAAGTATCTCACACCATCCTTATTGAAAAAATGACCAAGTATGCAATGGACCAGGCAACTGTTAGGTGGATTCATAACTGGCTTAGTGATCGGACTCAAAGGGTGGTTGTAAATGGCTTCACATCCAGCTGGATGAATGTCTCAAGTGGGGTACCACAGGGCTCCGTCCTGGGACCTGTATTGTTCAACATCTTTATCAATGATTTAGATGAAGGAATTGAGGGTAAACTGATTAAATTTGCTGATGACACAAAGCTAGGAGGGATAGTTAATACTAGAGAAGAGAGAGAGAGGATTCAAAAAGACCTAAATAAACTGGAGCAGTGGGCAGCAACCAACAGAATGGTTTTTAACAGGGAAAAATGCAAAGTACTACATCTGGGCAATAAAAATGAAAAAAGCATATACAGAATGGGAGGAATAGAGCTAAGCAACAGTACATGTGAAAAAGACTTAGGTATACTAATAGATCATAGACTGAACATGAGTCAACAGTGTGATGCAGCAGCAAAAAAGGCAAATACAATTCTGGGATGTATTAACAGAAGCATACAGTCTAGATCACGTGAAGTCATTATCGGTCTTTACTCCTCTTTGGTCAGACCTCATCTGGAATACTGTGTACAGTTTTGGGCACCACATTTTAAAAAAGACATAGACAAACTGGAGCAAGTTCAGAGAAGAGCGACCAGAATGGTGACTGGTCTGCAAACCATGTCCTATGAGGAACGGTTACAGGATTTGGGAATGTTTAGCTTGCAAAAAAGAAGACTGAGAGGAGACTTAATAGCTGTCTACAAATATGTCAAGGGCTGTCACATTGTAGAAGGATCATCTTTATTCTCATTTGCACAAGGAAAGACTAGAAGCAATGGGATGAAACTAAATGGGAGGAGACACAGATTAGATATTAGAAAAAACTTTTTGACAGTTAGGGTGATTAATGAGTGGAACAGGCTGCCACGAGAGGTGGTGAGTTCCCCTTCAATGGACGTCTTCAAACAGAGGCTGGACAGACATCTGTCTGAGATGATCTAGTGAATCCTGCTTTGAGCAGGGGGTTGGACCAGATGACCCAGGAGGTCCCTTCCAACTCTACCATTCTATGATTCTATGATTCTATGATTCTCACCATCCCCGGCTAATCTGTACATGAACTGGCGGGCATCTAAATCCATTGATGCTATTTCTACCCCTTATTCACACTACCTGCAGTATTACATGCGCTTCATAGATGATATTCTAATTGTTTGGAGCGGACAGGAGAGGGACATTCTCGGGTTTGAAAATGATTTAACCACTAATGAATTGAATTTATCCTTCACTATTGAAGCAAGAAAGGAAGAAATGTCCTTTTTAGATTTGAAATGAAAGGGTGACATTAATAACCATAGGGTGGATTGCACGCCTCGAGCCAGCGCCCTAAACATGTTATTAGTAGTGTTGAGAGAGCACTAAAATGCTCGGGTGCTGGAAGCTCGGGCCGAGCTCGCCGTGATACTCGGGTGCTGGAAGCTCGGGCCGAGCTCGCCGTGATACTCAGGTGCTGGAAGCTCAGGCCGAGCTCGCCGTGATACTCGGGTGCTGGAAGCTCGGGCCGAGCTTGCCGTGATACTCAGGTGCTGGAAGCTCAGGCCGAGCTCGCCGTGATACTGGGGTGCTGGAAGCTCAGGCCGAGCTCGCCGTGATACTGGGGTGCTGGAAGCTCGGGCCGAGCTCGCCGTGATACTCAGGTGCTGGAAGCTCGGGCCGAGCTCACCGTGATACTCAGGTGCTGGAAGCTCGGGCCGAGCTCGCCGTGATACTCAGGTGCTGGAAGCTCAGGCCGAGCTCGCCGTGATACTGGGGTGCTGGAAGCTCAGGCCGAGCTCGCCGTGATACTCAGGTGCTGGAAGCTCGGGCCGAGCTCACCGTGATACTCAGGTGCTGGAAGCTCGGGCCGAGCTCGCCGTGATACTCAGGTGCTGGAAGCTCAGGCCGAGCTCGCCGTGATACTGGGGTGCTGGAAGCTCGGGCCGAGCTCGCCGTGATACTCAGGTGCTGGAAGCTCGGGCCGAGCTCGCCGTGATACTCGGGTGCTGGAAGCTCAGGCCGAGCTCGCCGTGATACTCGGGTGCTGGAAGCTCGGGCCGAGCTCGCCGTGATACTCAGGTGCTGGAAGCTCAGGCCGAGCTCGCCGTGATACTGGGGTGCTGGAAGCTCAGGCCGAGCTCGCCGTGATACTGGGGTGCTGGAAGCTCGGGCCGAGCTCGCCGTGATACTAAGGTGCTGGAAGCTCGGGCCGAGCTCACCGTGATACTCAGGTGCTGGAAGCTCGGGCCGAGCTCGCCGTGATACTCAGGTGCTGGAAGCTCAGGCCGAGCTCGCCGTGATACTGGGGTGCTGGAAGCTCGGGCCGAGCTCGCCGTGATACTCAGGTGCTGGAAGCTCGGGCCGAGCTCGCCGTGATACTCGGGTGCTGGAAGCTCGGGCCGAGCTCGCCGTGATACTGGGGTGCTGGAAGCTCAGGCCGAGCTCGCCGTGATACTGGGGTGCTGGAAGCTCGGGCCGAGCTCGCCGTGATACTCAGGTGCTGGAAGCTCAGGCCGAGCTCGCCGTGATACTGGGGTGCTGGAAGCTCAGGCCGAGCTTGCCGTGATACTGGGGTGCTGGAAGCTCGGGCCGAGCTCGCCGTGATACTCGGGTGCTGGAAGCTCAGGCCGAGCTTGCCGTGATACTCGGGTGCTGGAAGCTCGGACCGAGCTCGCCGTGATACTCGGGTGCTGGAAGCTCGGGCCGAGCTCACCGTGATACTCGGGTGCTGGAAGCTCGGGCCGAGCTCGCCGTGATACTCGGGTGTTGGAAGCTCGGGCCGAGCTCTCCGTGATACTGGGGTGCTGGAAGCTTGGGCCGAGCTCGCCATGATACTCGGGTGCTGGAAGCTCGGGTCGAGCTCACCGTGATACTCAGGTGCTGGAAGCTCGGGCCAAGCTCGCCGTGATACTGGGGAGCTGGAAGCTCGGGCCGAGCTCGCCGTGATACTCAGGTGCTGGAAGCTCGGGCCGAGCTCGCCGTGATACTCGGGTGCTGGAAGCTCGGGCCGAGCTCTCCGTGATACTGGGGTGCTGGAAGCTCGGGCCGAGCTCGCCGTGATACTCAGGTGCTGGAAGCTCGGGCCGAGCTCGCCGTGATACTCGGGTGCTGGAAGCTCGGGCCGAGCTCTCCGTGATACTGGGGTGCTGGAAGCTCGGGCCGAGCTCGCCGTGATACTCGGGTGCTGGAAGCTCGGGCCGAGCTCACCGTGATACTCAGGTGCTGGAAGCTCGGGCCGAGCTCGCCGTGATACTGGGGTGCTGGAAGCTCAGGCCGAGCTCGCCGTGATACTCGGGTGCTGGAAGCTCGGGCCGAGCTCGCCGTGATACTGGGGAGCTGGAAGCTCGGGCCGAGCTCGCCGTGATACTCGGGTGCTGGAAGTTCGGGCCGAGCTCGCCGTGATACTCAGGTGCTGGAAGCTCAGGCCGAGCTCGCCGTGATACTGGGGTGCTGGAAGCTAGGGCCGAACTCGCCGTGATACTCGGGTGCTGGAAGCTCGGGCCGAGCTCACGGTGATACTAGGGTGCTGGAAGCTCGGGCCGAGCTCGCCGTGATACTCGAGTGCTGGAAGCTCGGGCCGAGCTCACCGTGATACTCCGGTGCTCGACCCGAGCAACGAGCCCAATGTTAGTCTATGGGAGACCCGAGCATTTTTGCGGCGGCACCCCCGGCAGTCTGTAGACAGCCTAACAAGTGCCCAAAACGATAGTGACAGTGCTCAAACGACATGGGGACAGCATGGGCATCGCCCCAGGAAGTATTTCTGACCCCGAGGTCACTGCTGTCAACAACGTGGTCAGAGGTATTAAGCCACTTTTACGGGCTCACAATAAAACGTTCAAAAACTAAACTGAAACTGTTTTCCTGTGAAATATGTTAAGGAACATCCTTTCCAGGGTAAAGACTTGTGTATAAGGTAAAATAATTAACCAAAAACAAAAATACTCCTCCACTCCTTGGGCTATGTTCACAAGTAGCATTTTTTATGCGTTTTTGCACTTTTGCATTGCTTTCAACCGTGACAAATGCATTCACCAGGAAATGTCATTTTAACATTTTACAACCTTATCTGGCCATGTGCTGTGTGACACATGCATACAGTGCTGAAAAGACATGGGAACAGCATGGGGAAGACCCCTGGAAGCATCTCTGACACCCAGGTCACTGCCTAAAAGTGTGCCCATCAGAAGTGATCCTTGCCGCATCAGAAGATGCAGACTTGCAACTATCCCCGTGCAAGTCCTTGTCCCAGGGCAGTGTTCAATTGTACCTCCCCCATTCCTTGCAATGCAAGCGCAAGTATGCAGCCTGCCACCCACCCACCCCCAGGCTGCAATACCATACTGCTAGCTTGCTTGCACTTGAAATGGGGCCTTTAAGTTTGGAGGAGGCCAAAGCTGGCCACTACCTCATGGCTGCTTCGGCAGCGAGGTATCCATACTCAGTCCCCAGCCGCCCGGCGGCCGGGTGTCCACGCTCGGTCCCCAGCCGCCTCTATTTCTCCTTGAAACTTCCCCCACACTTTTCTTAGCCTGGCCTGCTTTAGGGCAGCATTGGACGAGCCCACCAGAGAACCAGACTCCTCCGCTTGGCCCTGGCTTCTCCATCAGGGGAGTTGAGAGTCCAAGGTGAGGAGCATGATGATGATGATAGAAGTTAGCATCTGCTTTGTTTTCTTGGAATGCAACCGTAAGTGTGCAACCAAACACCCACCCACCCCCAGGCTGCAATACCATACTGCTAGCTTGCACTTGAAATGGGGCCTTTTAGTTTGGAGGAGGCCGAAGCTGGCCACTACCTCATGGCTGCTCCGGCAGCGAGGTCTCAATACTCAATCCCCAGCCGCCCGGCGGCCGGGTGTCCACACGGTCCCCAGCTGCCTGGGGGCAGCCGGGTGTCCATAAACGGTTCCCAGCCGCCCCTATTTCTCCTGTCACCTTCCCCCACACTTTTCTTAGCCCGGCCTGCTTTAGGGCAGCATTGGACGAGCCCACCAGAGAACCAGACTCCTCCGGTGGACCCTGGCTTCTCCATCAGGGGAGTTGAGAGTCCAAGGTGAGGAGCATGATGATGATGATAGAAGTTAGCATCTGCTTTTTTTTCTTGGAATGCAAGCGTAAGTGTGCAACCAAACACCCACCCACCCCCAGGCTGCAATACCATACTGCTAGCTTGCACTTGAAATGGGGCCTTTTAGTTTGGAGGAGGCCGAAGCTGGCCACTACCTCATGGCTGCTTCGGCAGCGAGGTCTCAATACTCAGTCCCCAGCCGCCCGGCGGCCGGATGTCCACACACGGTCCCCAGCTGCCTTGGGGCAGCCGGGTGTCCATAAACGGTTCCCAGCCGCCCCTATTTCTCCTGTCACCTTCCCCCACACTTTTCTTAGCCCGGCCTGCTTTAGGGCAGCATTGGACGAGCCCACCAGAGAACCAGACTCCTCCGGTTGGCCCTGGCTTCTCCATCAGGGGAGTTGAGAGTCCAAGGTGAGGAGCATGATGATGATGATAGAAGTTAGCATCTGCTTTGTTTTCTTGGAATGCAAGCGCATGTATGTAGTAGCGGCTAGGCCTGAGGTGGTCAGCGTTTTGGCGCATATCCTACCTCCTCCGAGGATTGCTGGATGTTTTCCTGCTACTATCCCAGTTCTATGACTCCCGTTAAAACAAAGCTTCAGGTGATGAATGATGGATGAGGTAGTGGCAAAGGAGAAAGAGCAGGAGGAACAGGGACCA
Source organism: Phyllobates terribilis (assembly GCF_046119375.1). NCBI lineage: Eukaryota > Metazoa > Chordata > Amphibia > Anura > Dendrobatidae > Phyllobates > Phyllobates terribilis. The sequence goes on along the minus strand of NW_027362769.1, from coordinate 194,193,096 downwards.
TTCACATCAATATCAGGCCAGTCAACCACACATGTCTTGTAGGATGTAAAGCATTAGCCTCCCGGCTCCGCAGGGGCATCACCCACGCTGTGCTCCGCAGGGGCATCACCCACGCTGTGCTCCGCAGGGGCATTACCCACGCTGTGCTCTGCAAGGGCATCAGCCACTCTGTGTTCTGCAGGGGCATCACCCACGCTGTGCTCTGCAGGGGCATCACCCACGCTGTGCTCTGCAGGGGCATCACCCACGCTGTGCTCTGCAGGGGCATTACCCATGCTGTGCTTGTCACCACAGTGTCTGTCGCAGATCGGACAATCTCCAGCCGTGCAGGCATTTCATCCTGGTGTGGAACTCATTGGTCTCCATGAAGCTTTCTAGATGTAGCTTCATTCAATAGGCAAAAAACCTCAGCACCGAAATAATGATCGAGAACAAAGATCTGGAGGCAATAAATGAATATTTTACCTCGATCCAGCAAGAAAAGGTCCAAAGTATCGACCAATAACGGTCTTTGTCAAGGACATAAGCCGGCAGAATGATCAAAGGACATCACACAGCTGCATCGCGCTGACACCGGCTGCAGGACACGGCTCCACGCTCTACACCTCCATGATGGCCTTTGATAATTCTGCTGGCTCGTTTGTTCTGATTTATTCCTATTATGTCCTTGATAAAGACCGTTATTGGTCGGTACGTTGGACCTTTTCTTGTGGGATCGAGGTAAAATATTCATTTATTGCCTCCAGATCTTCATTCTGGATCATCATTTGGGTGCTGAGGTTTTTGGCCTACATGAAGTCAGGAAGGGTCCTTTCCTCGAGCAGGTCCACTTTGGGGCAGCAGTGCCGCTCTTCCCTCCACAATCTGTGATCATTCAGAATCCAATCACTTCCGGCTCAGAGATCGCTGTCCAGTGATCATTCAGAATCCAATCACTTCCGGCTCAGAGATCGCTGTCCAGTGATCATTCAGAATCCAATCACTTCCGGTTCAGAGATCGCTGTCCAGTGATCATTCAGAATCCAATCACTTCCGGCTCAGAGATTGCTGTCCAGTGATCATTCAGAATCCAATCACTTCCGGCTCAGAGATCGCTGTCCAGTGATCATTCAGAATCCAATCACTTCCGGCTCAGAGATCGCTGTCCAGTGATCATTCAGAATCCAATCACTTCCGGCTCAGAGATCGCTGTCCAGTGTTGTACTTGATGCCCTTGATCGGAGGATGGACAGTGATAGAATTATCTTTTAGTACTTGCGTTCTCTCTTTCTCATGGGTCGTTGCGATTCTGCATTTCCCGTTTTTAGCTCCTCTTTCCGCAGGTGTCGGCTTCAGATCTGGTCTGTATCGCGTAGACGGTAGGTTTGGGGATGGGGTAGTTTATCGGCTCCATGTCCCGGTGCCCCGCATCCATCATATCCCCGTATGATTGGGTACTGTTTATGGCGATTTATTGATGGGTATTTTGCTGCTCTCGTCACTCGATCTTGGGGTTTGGATGATTTTAGCTGTCAGGAGTCTCATAATCGTACAGGTAAAGGATGATGTTGTATCCTGATCCTCTACTCCTCATCGCCCTGCAGACAGACAGACTACATCAGACTCGCTTGTGACAGATCTATTTCAGTACGGAACAAGTGAAGGATTGTTTCCCTTCTTTTTTATCTCTAAGTCTGTGGAAAAATTGTTCCTATTGTCTCAGGTATTGTGCTTTGTAATTTATTGATGTCCCATTGTCTCTTTCCATTAACATTAATGGGGTGACTCAAAACTAGTGACTCCTTCCTATGGGTGTAAGACCTTAGCGGCAGGTAGTTGTTAGCTACTCATCTGTCCTTAGCGGCAGGTAGTTGTTAGCTACTCATCTGTCCTTAGCTGCAGGTAGTTGTTAGCTACCCGTCTGTCCTTAGCGGCAGGTAGTTGTTAGCTACCCGTCTGTCCTTAGCGGCAGGTAGTTGTTAGCTACTCATCTGTCCTTAGCGGCAGGTATTGGTTAGCTACCCGTCTGTCCTTAGCGGCAGGTAGTTGTTAGCTACTCATCTGTCCTTAGCGGCAGGTAGCTGTTAGCTACTCATCTGTCCTTAGCTGCAGGTAGTTGTTAGCTACCCGTCTGTCCTTAGCGGCAGGTAGTGGTTAGCTACCCGTCTGTCCTTAGCGGCAGGTAGTAGTTAGCTACCCGTCTGTCCTTAGCTGCAGGTAGTAGTTAGCTACCCGTCTGTCCTTAGCGGCAGGTAGTGGTTAGCTACCCGTCTGTCCTTAGCTGCAGGTAGTAGTTAGCTACCCGTCTGTCCTTAGCTGCAGGTAGTTGTTAGCTACCCGTCTGTTATTAGCGGAAGGTAGTTGTTAGCTACCCGTCTGTCCTTAGCGGCAGGTAGTGGATAGCTACCCGTCTGTCCTTAGCTGCAGGGAGTAGTTAGCTACCCGTCTGTCCTTAGCGGCAGGTAGTTGTTAGCTACTCGTCTGTCCTTAGCGGCAGGTAGTTGTTAGCTACCTGTCTGTCCTTAGCGGCAGGTAGTGGTTAGCTACCCGTCTGTCCTTAGCGGCAGGAAGTGGTTAGCTACCCGTCTGTCCTTAGCGGCAGGTAGTGGTTAGCTACCCGTCTGTCCTTAGCTGCAGGTAGTAGTTAGCTACCCGTCTGTCCTTAGCGGCAGGTAGTTGTTAGCTACTCATCTGTCCTTAGCGGCAGGTAGTTTTTAGCTACCCGTCTGTCCTTAGCGGCAGGTAGTTGTTAGCTACCTGTCTGTCCTTAGCGGCAGGTAGTTGTTAGCTACTCGTCTGTCCTTAGCGGCAGGTAGTTTTTAGCTACCCGTCTGTCCTTAGCGGCAGGTAGTTGTTAGCTACCCGTCTGTCCTTAGCGGCAGGTAGTTGTTAGCTACCCGTCTGTCCTTAGCTGCAGGTAGTTGTTAGCTACCCGTCTGTCCTTAGCTGCAGGTAGTTGTTAGCTACCCGTCTGTCCTTAGCTGCAGGTAGTTGTTAGCTACCCGTCTGTCCTTAGCGGCAGGTAGTGGTTAGCTACCCGTCTGTCCTTAGCTGCAGGTAGTAGTTAGCTACCCGTCTGTCCTTAGCAGCAGGTAGTTGTTAGCTACTCATCTGTCCTTAGCGGCAGGTAGTTTTTAGCTACCCGTCTGTCCTTAGCGGCAGGTAGTTGTTAGCTACCCGTCTGTCCTTAGCGGCAGGTAGTTGTTAGCTACTCGTCTGTCCTTAGCGGCAGTTAGTTGTTAGCTACCCGTCTGTCCTTAGCGGCAGGTAGTTGTTAGCTACCCGTCTGTCCTTAGCTGCAGGTAGTTGTTAGCTACCCGTCTGTCCTTAGCTGCAGGTAGTTGTTAGCTACCCGTCTGTCCTTAGCTGCAGGTAGTTGTTAGCTACCCGTCTGTCCTTAGCTGCAGGTAGTTGTTAGCTACCCGTCTGTCCTTAGCGGCAGGTAGTGGTTAGCTACCCGTCTGTCCTTAGCTGCAGGTAGTAGTTAGCTACCCGTCTGTCCTTAGCGGCAGGTAGTTGTTAGCTACTCATCTGTCCTTAGCTGCAGGTAGTTGTTAGCTACCCGTCTGTCCTTAGCGGCAGGTAGTGGTTAGCTATCCGTCTGTCCTTAGCGGCAGGTAGTTGTTAGCTACCCGTCTGTCCTTAGCGGCAGGCAGTTGTTAGCTACCCGTCTGTCCTTAGCGGCAGGTAGTTGTTAGCTACCCATCTGTCCTTAGCGGCAGCCCCTCCACCATTGTTCCTCCAGGCAGCCCCTCCACCATTGTTCCTCCAGGCAGCCCCTCCACCATTGTTCCTCCAGGCAGCCCCTCCACCATTGTTCCTCCAGGCAGCCCCTCCACCATTGTTCCTCCAGGCAGCCCCTCCACCATTGTTCCTCCAGGCAGCCCCTCCACCAATGTTCCTCCAGGCAGCCCCTCCACCAATGTTCCTCCAGGCAGCCCCTCCACCAATGTTCCTCCAGGCAGCCCCTCCACCAATGTTCCTCCAGGCAGCCCCTCCACCAATGTTCCTCCAGGCAGCCCCTCCACCATTGTTTCTCCAGGCAGCCCCTCCACCATTGTTCCTCCAGGCAGCCCCTCCACCATTGTTCCTCCAGGCAGCCCCTCCACCATTGTTCCTCCAGGCAGCCCCTCCACCATTGTTTCTCAAGGCAGCCCCTCCACCATTGTTTCTCAAGGCAGCCCCTCCTCCATTGTTCCTCCAGGCAGCCCCTCCACCATTGTTTCTCCAGGCAGCCCCTCCACCATTGTTTCTCCAGGCAGCCCCTCCACCATTGTTTCTCCAGGCAGCCCCTCCACCATTGTTCCTCCAGGCAGCCCCTCCACCATTGTTCCTCCAGGCAGCCCCTCCACCATTGTTCCTCCAGGCAGCCCCTCCACCATTGTTTCTCCAGGCAGCCCCTCCACCATTGTTTCTCCAGGCAGCCCCTCCACCATTGTTTCTCCAGGCAGCCCCTCCACCATTGTTTCTCCAGGCAGCCCCTCCACCATTGTTTCTCCAGGCAGCCCCTCCACCATTCTTCCTCCAGGCAGCCCCTCCACCATTGTTCCTCCAGGCAGCCCCTCCACCATTGTTCCTCCAGGCAGCCCCTCCACCATTGTTTCTCCAGGCAGCCCCTCCACCATTGTTCCTCCAGGCAGCCCCTCCTCCATTGTTCCTCCAGGCAGCCCCTACACCATTGTTCCTCCAGGCAGCCCCTCCTCCATTGTTCCTCCAGGCAGGCCCTCCACTGCTGGGTTCTGGAGAGACTGCAGGAACAAATCCTCAATCTCAGTATGGACTCATCTCCTCCATCATTACTTCAGTCATTACTAGCAATCTGCGACTCAGAGACACTAAACTACATGGCGGCCACCACTGTCGCTTACTGATGGGAAGATGGAGGTCAAAGCAGAGAAGATTGAAAGCAAAAAGTACAAGAGATCCAAGATGGAGAAAGTGAAGAGATCATTCCTAACCCCAGTGAAAAGAACAGCCTGGACCCCAATGCTCTTCATAGACCCCAGAGTGGGCACAGGATACACAACTGACCCCAGTCACTGCCCGAAGAAAAGAGCAATCAGACCTAGACCTTAAAAATCAGGTCACCAGAATCTGAGGATGGTAAACACTGAGACGAGCAGATCTCAGCCCGATATGACGAACAGGACACAGTACACCAGTCACTCAACGCACGCTGATCCGGCAGACGCTCACATCTGCACCCGTCAGAAAACACATAGTCTTACACCTCCATTAAAAAGACCACCAGAGTCCATCAGTACAAAGAGATCCATCACATCCACAGCTCCAGCTGGTGTGTGGACCATCGCATGTCTAGTGCACACACTACATCACACTGTACCCGGGGCTGTGCTGCATGTGCAATACTGTGCAAAAGTCTTAGGCAGGTGGGGAAAAATGCTGCGGGGTAGGAGCAAAGTGAGTGAAGCCATTACTTATCCCCTACAGCTTGTTCTGTCATGAGGCTGGTGGGCATGAACAGAGCCCCCTGAGCGGCTACAGCTCCATAATGGACTTGACAGTGCTGGCTCTGTCCTTGTCCTTGAGTGGTGGCAACTACTGCTAAAATAGATGGAAAGGCAACTGACATCATCCGGGGGAATGAATAATCCTAGGGGCAGAAACGCACATTTCTCAAGCGAGGATCGCATTATAAACCTCGGACTGGCCGGCAACTCTCCTGACCAGAGCGTGACAGCGGCAGAGACATCCATCACGCCGTCATGTTTCAGGTCAGGACAGTCCGTGCAATGCGATGCAATCTTTGTATGAGTTATACGGCAGTGTGTCTCTGCCCTAATGTGACGACTCAGAGTCAATCTGGCCATGGTGCGGGGGTGAATTATACTTAATTATACCAGACGTACTATTCCTTTGTTCAGTAGTTCAAGGGACATAAGCCACTTTTTCATGTGAGACTGTCCCATGGCTATTTTTGGATGCTAATTTGTGGAATGCCTGCTGATTATGGATTGCAACAGCTCCCTGTGGCGAACTAGTCTGCACAACTTGGAGAACAATTATGCAGTCTAACAGAGCAATTGAACAAACAGAGAACAGCCAAGACTACCATCCCACAATCCTGTGGGACAATGCCTTGAAATGGGAGCGGAGGGTTATAAAAAGGCCATGCTCCTGTCACCAGTGTAATTCTACAGTACTTAATCCCAGGAACCACGTTTACAGCTGGTGGATTACAGAACAGCTCCACTGCTCAACACTGAGCCCATGAAGTCGTTTGGTTAACCTACGTTGGGACAATCCAGTCACCTGGCCACATACCTCGCTGTGATCGGTCAGCTTCCTAAGCTTGCCGCTACCTCCTCTCTGTGGGTGCCCACCAAAAGCGGGGGGACCACTGGTTGAGGGAGTTAGCCCTGGATGCACCAAAGTCACGGAGGCTCTAATCCCCAACAAACCAGTGGAAAGGTGAGACTCTGTCATTGCATCATCTTGTGTACTTGCTGGGAATGTAATATATGTTGATAATTGTTGGTGATCTAATAAAATTTTACCAGAATGAGGGACCTTCACCTATATTACGATATACTGTAAAATACTCCCATATTAATATATACATTACTATATCACCACTGAGGAGAAGGGCTGAAGACGAGAATCCACAATCTTCGATATCTGGAACTCTAAATTGCCATCAGCCATGACTAGGGGCCGCGGCAAGGGGGGGGACTCAAGAGGTACCACATACTTCCCGAGCAGAGACCGGTAAAACACATTGTGGATCCAAAGAGCCTGAGGTAACTCAAGAAGAAACGCTGCTGGGTTAATGATGGCGGTTATTTTATAGGGATCAATAAATCTAGGTCCCAGCTTCCAGAAAGGAACCTTCAACCTGATATTCCTGGTAGACAACAACACAAAGTCATTCACACTTAGGTCCGGACCTGGCGAGCGTTTCCTGTCAGCCATACCTTTGTATCTGTCTTCCATTATCTTTAAATTATTCTGAACTTCCCGGCACACCGAGGAGAGCAACAAAGCCCTCCTCGGAAACTCCTGAAGCTTCTCCCCCACTAAAGGTACCAAACTGTGGATGAAAACCATATGCGCCAAAAACGGTGACCTGCCACCAGACTCCTGGTGACGATTGTTTACAGCAAACTCGGCCAACGGTAAATAAGATGCCCAATCCTCCTGGTTCTCGAAGACACAACACCTGAGGTAAGTCTGCAAATTTAGATTTGTGCGCTCGGTCTGTCCGTTTGACTGAGGGTGGAAGGCAGAGGAAAAGGACAGCTGCACCCCCAGTTGAATACAAAAAGCTTTCCAGAATTGAGAAACGAACTGGGTCCCCCGATCAGACACCACATCAGAAGGACCCCCGTGAAGCTTCACAATCTCATTAATGTCTTGGCATTCGGAAGTGCCGGTAATGCAATGAAATGTACCATCTTACCGAACCTATCTACTACCACCAGAACCACCGTTTTGCCTGCAGATACTGCTAGGTCAGTAATAAAAGTAAGTGTGTCCATGGCCTACTAGGAACAGGCAGCGGCAGAAGAGAACCAGACGGACGAGTATGCAAAACCTTAGAACGCGCGCAAATACTGCAAGCAGACACATGGTTAACCACATCCTGACGCAACCCTGTCCACCAAAAACGACAGGAAAGGAGATCCACAGGGGGCTTACCACCTGGATGACCAGCAAGCACAGAGTTGAGATGTTCCCAATTACTTTACGTCGCAGATTAGATGGTACAAATCTGGTTGAATAAATCCGGAATCAGAGGAAAAGGATACGGATCTCGGACGGTAATTGATTCAATTCCCGGAAATCTGAAGAGGGACGGAGACCCCATCTTTCTTCTTAACGAAGAACCTTGCAGCCACGGGTGAAGATGAGGGTCTGATATGTCCCTTCTCCAGACTCTCAGAAATTAAATCCTTCATGACTTGTCTCTCAGGGCCAGAAAGATTATACAGTCTGGACTTCGGTAGTTTAGCTCCGGGGGTCAGGTTAATAGGACAGTCATATGCATGATGAGGAGGCAAATCCTGACACCCCCTCTCAGAAAAAACATCCTCAAAACCAGACAGAAAAGCAGGTAAGGTCTCTGTAGAGACCGCAGAAAGGGAAAGGTTTAACCCCTTAAGCCCCGCGGGTGGTTTGCACGTTAATGACCGGGCCAATTTTTACAATTCTGACCACTGTCACTTTATGAGGTAATTACTCTGGAACGCTTCAACGGATCCCCCTGATTCTGTGATTGTTTTTTCGTGACATATTGTACTTCATGATTGTGGAAAAATTTCTTCGATATCACTTGCGTTTATTTGTGAAAAAAACGGAAATTTGGCGAAAATTTTGAAAATTTTGCAATTTTCAAAATTTGAATTTTTAAGCCCTGAAATCAGAGCCATATGTCACACAAAAGAGTTAATAAATAACATTTCCCACATGTCTACTTTACATCAGCACAATTTTTGAACCAAAATTTTTTTTTGTTAGGGAGCTATAAGGGTTAAAAGTTGACCAGCGATTTCTCATTTTTCCAACAAAATTTACAAAACCATTTTTTTAGGGACCACATCACATTTGAAGTCACTTTGAGAGGTCTTTATGACAGAAAATACCCCAAAGTGACACCATTCTAAAAACTGCACCCCTCAAGGTGCTCAAAACCACATTCAAGAACTTTATTAACCCTTCAGGTGCTTCATAGGAATTTTTTGAATGTGGAAGAAAAAAATGAACATTTAACTTTTTTCACAAAAATGTTACTTTAGACCCAATTTTTTTTATTTTCACAGGGGTAACAAGAAAAAATGGACCGCAAAATTTGTTGTGCAATTTCCCCTGGGCACGCAGATACCCAATATTTGGGGAAAAAACACTGTTTGGGCGCACTGTAGGGCTCGGAAGGGAAGGAGCACCATTTGACTTTTTGATTGTAAAATTTGCTTGAATAATTAGCGGACACCATGTTGCGTTTGGAGAGCCCCTCTGTGCCCAAACATTGGAGCTCCCCCACAAGTGACCCCATTTTGGAAACTAGACCCCCCAAGGCACCTATCTAGATGCATAGTGAGCAGTTGCAACCCCCAGGTGCTTCACAAATTGATTCGTAAAAATGAAAAAGTGAAAAAAAAAACACTTTTTCATTGTTACGAATCAATTTGTGAAGCACCTGGGGGTTCCAACTGCTCACTATGCATCTAGATAGGTGCCTTGGGGGGTTTAGTTTCCAAAATGGGGTCACTTGTGGGGGAGCTCCAATGTTTGGGCACACAGGGACTCTCTAAATGCAACATGGTATCCGCTAACAAATTGAATGGAAAATCGGCTCAAATTGTTAGCGGACACCACATTGCGTTTGGAGAGTCCCTGCTCCGCATGTTTCCCGGTTATTAGACACCCAAAAAAAAACATGCGGGGATCGCTCGTGCATGGCAGGCAATCCCCGTAAAGTTTTTTGGCCGCGAAGCATATGGGGCAGAGACTCGAGCATGTCACTCAAATACCCACGATACTCAATGCATACCAGAGCACCCGATGCAAACTCAAGTAGCGAGCACTTGCTCTCAACACTAGTCGCCATATCGTCATCTTTTTTTCTTACTTTTGAAAAAAATCCCAACCCCAGCCCTAGCCCTAGCACAACCCTAGCCCTAGCACAACCCTAGCCCTAGCACAACCCTAGCCCCAGCACAACCCTAGCCCCAGCACAACCCTAGCCCCAGCACAACCCTAGACCCAGCACAACCCTAGCCCCAAACCCAGCCCTAACCCTAGCCCAATCCTAACCCAAGAGTTTATTTTTGACGCCGTTCCTTGTGCGGTATAAGTGATTAGACGACTTTATTCTTCGGGTCGGTGTGATTACAGCAATGCCAGAATCATATGGGGTTTTTATGACTGACAGCTGTCACACACTAAGACGTATTTTTTGTAAAATCTAGTTTTTGCATCGCCATATTTTGAGAGCTATAATTTTTCCAGATTTTGGCAGACAGTCATGTGACGGCTCGTTTTTTGCGGGATGACTTGACGTTGTTATTGGTGCCATTTTCAGGCACGTGACATTTTTTGATCGCTTTCTATTCCGATTTTTGTGAGGCAGAATAAACAAAAACCAACAATTCAGGAATTTTTTTTTATTTATTTTTTTATTCTGTTCCGCGTGTGGTAAAATTGATGAGGTAGCTTTATTCTTCGGGTCAGTACGTTTACAGCGGTACCACATTTGTATTATTTTTCTATGTTTTGGCGCTTATACACAATAAAAGCTATTTTATAGAAAAAAATATTTTTTAGTATCGCTTTATTCTGAGAGCTATAACTTTTTTATTTTTCGGCTGATGGAGCTGTATGGCGGCTTGTTTTTTGCGGGACGAGATGACGTTTTCAGCGGTATCATTTTTATTTATATGCGTCTTTTTGATCGCTTGTTATTCCACTTTTTGTTTGGCGGTATGGTGATAAAGCATTGTTTTTTGCTTCGTTTTTTTTTTTTTTTTTTTACTGTGTTCACTGAAGGGGTTAACTAGTGGGACAGTTTTATAGGTCAGGTTGTTCCGGACGCGGCGATACCAAATATGTGTACTTTTATTGTTTTTTTTTTATTTTTTTTATAATAATATTTATTGATGGGTACATTATATTTTTATTTTTGGTGTATTATTTTTTTTATTTTTTTATAATATTTTTGCACATTTTTTTTTTTTTTTTTTTTTCCACTTTCACACAGTTTATACACTTTATTACTTTGTCCCACTCTGGGACTTTCACTTTTTTTTTTCTGATCGCCTGCATGGCACAGGAATGGAGCACCATCCCTATGCCATGAAGGCTGTCAGAAGTGCACAGTGTGAAGATTGCTTGGAGATGCACTGCGCATGTCCAAGCAATCTTCCTGCTCTCTGGTGACCCGGATGTTGTCATGACGACATCGGGTCGTCATGGCAACACCCGGGAAGCCTTTGCAGACTGCGCTGGAAGCCGGAAGAGGAGGTGAGTATCGCCGATCACCTCCCCTTGCCCCCGCAATGCCGCGATCGACTTCGATCGCGGCATCGCGGGGGTTAATGTGCTGGGAGCGGTGCAGGACCGCTCCCTGCACATAGTACTGGGTGTCAGCTGTGACAATCAGCTGACACCCGGCGGCGATCGCGCCCGCACAGCCTGTGTGCGCGCGCGATCGCGATGACGTACTAATACGGGTCTGGCTCTTAAGTCCCAGGGCACAGACGCGTATTAGTACGTCAGATGTTATTAAGGGGTTAAGCAGTTTTCATGGCAGTAATCTCCCCATTCCACAATTTTTCTTGATTGCCAATCCACTACCGGATTATGTTTCACCAACCAGGGTAGACCCAGTACAACAGGAGTGAGAAGACCCTCCAGGACATAACAAGGGATTACTTCATAATGAAGAGACCCCACCCTCGGTCTTGTATCATGTACAATCTGAGTCAGACATCTCTGAGCAAGTGGCGCTGAGTCGATGGCATAAATAGGAATGGGCTTAGTTAACGTACAGCAAGCAAGCCCATGAGTTCTCACAAACCCAGCATCAACCATGCTCACCCCGGCTCCACTGTCCACAAACACAGAAATGTTCTCAATCCTGCTCTCTAGCACCACCTCTGCCATCAGGACAAACTGAGAGCTGCATGTTGAAGACAAACACACCCCCTGATTATCCAACCCCAAACTACCAAGGGTCAATCGAGATCCAGATGTTCCTTTTTGCTTAGGAACCGAGGGACAATAAAATGTCCCTTTTTACCACAAAAAAACACACACCCTTTTTCTTGCGGATTTCAGGGGAAATATGTGACGTAGTAGCTCCCCCTAACTGCATGGGCTCCTCCAAATGCATGAGTACAGCTTCACCCCCAAGAACCCCCCCACCGGCAATGAGGTGCCGCCCCGAAAAAGGGGCTCCAGAGAAGGTGGCCACACTCGCCTATCCCGAAGGCGTCTATCTACGCGTATAGCCGTAGCTCCAAGGACCCCAGGGTTTCCTAAGCTGACAAGGCATCCTTTGACCTTTCTAAAAGACCCTCACAAAATTGCCTTCTAAGAGCCGGGTCATTTCACTTAGTATCAGTCGCCCAACTACAAAATCCAAAACTATAAGTCTCCTCTGACCGATCCCCTGCTGAAGGCGACGCAGCCTGGATTCAGCCAAGGAGATTCAGTCAGGATCATCATAGATGAGGGACAGACCACCAAAAAATTCTTCAACCGATAGCAGGCAAGCAGAGCCCTGTGGCAAAGAGCCCAGGATTGAGGGACTCCATGTAACAGTGAGATCACAATCCCACCCGCTGCTCCTCATCTCCAGAGGAGTAAGGTCGAGGCTTAAAGTACAATTTACAAGATTCTTTAAACACTAAAATCTTGTTCCTACCTCCTGAAAACCTGTCCGGGAGGGCAACCTTGGGTTCAAGCTGGACCGGCCAACCCGCAGAGACCCCCACATTAGGAGTCTGCGGCCGCTGCTGCTACTGCTGAACCTCAGATAGAAGGTCAGTCCCCGCCAGTGACAAACCCTGAAGGCGCTCCGCCACGAAAGCCACAACAACACAAAAACAACAGAGGGAAAAACCTGAGAGTCAGTGGCTGGTGATAATGTCACACTAGGCATGGAGAGAACCCAGCGTATAAAGGGGAGGAAGCCCTACAACTAGGGAAAGGGAGACCCCTAAACAGATCTAAAGACAAACCCAGACTCCCCTGACGACCCTAAATAGGTTCTGCACCTATCGCCGAGCAGGAAACCTGGCCCTAGCTGACCCTAAGACTAGGCCCTAGGTAGGGGGCGGGAGGGGAGAGCACGGAGTCAGCCCCACCACAACTAAAGTACACACAGGGGAAACAAATAAGGGATACACTTAGCTCCAAGATGACACCGGAGAAAGAACGGCAACAATCCACGAAGGAACTCCAAGGAAAGTCTAGCCGACTACTAGAATCCCCAGCCTGAATAGGTAACACGCTATCACCAGCAACTCGCTGAGGGTCTGAGGGCATTTAAGGACACAGCAAGGAAGTGCTGATTAACAGCAGAAGATGAGGAAACCTCAGGGTCCTAAAAGGAAAGGTCTGATCCCCAAGCAAGGTGAGGGTGACCGCTGGGTCCTAAAGAGAGGAAACGTAAAAGGATCAGGGAGAAGTTTGTAAGGCCAAACGCAGCGATCTTCTACAGCCGGACACCGTATGGCTCTCTGTCAACCTTGACACACCCATGACAGGCAGTCATATTATTTATTTATTTTACTCACTTATATAGCGCCATTAATTCCACAGCGCTTTACACACATTATCATAGCTGTCCCCAAAGGGGCTCACAATCTAAGTTCCCTATCAGCATGTCTTTGGAATGTGGGAGGAAACCGGAGAACCTGGAGGAAACCCGCACAAACACGAGGAGAACATACAAACTACTTGCAGATGTTGTCCTTGGTGGAATTTGTTTACTATATAAATTACTATATTATCACTGAGAAGGGAGGCCATATTACTATGTATATTACTATATTACACTGAGGAGAAGGGCGGCCATATTACTATATATATTACTATATTACACTGAGGAGAAGGGCGGTCATATTACTATATATATTACTATATCACACTGAGGAGAAGGGCGGCCATATTACTATATATATTACTATATCACACTGAGGAGAAGGGCGGCCATATTACTATATATATTACTATATTACACTGAGGAGAAGGGCGGCCATATTACTATATATATTACTATATCACACTGAGGAGAAGGGCGGCCATATTACTATATATATTACTATATCACACTGAGGAGAAGGGCGGCCATATTACTATATATATTACTATATCACACTGAGGAGAAGGGCGGCCATATTACTATATATATTACTATATCACACTGAGGAGAAGGGCGGCCATATTACTATATATATTACTATATCACACTGAGGAGAAGGGCGGCCATATTACTATACATATTACTATATCACCACTGAGGAGAAGGGCGGCCATATTACTATATATATTACTATATCACCACTGAGGAGAAGGGCGGCCATATTACTATATATATTACTATATCACACTGAGGAGAAGGGCGGCCATATTACTATATATATATTACTATATCACACTGAGGAGAAGGGCGGCCATATTACTATATATATTACTATATCACACTGAGGAGAAGGGCGGCCATATTACTATATATATTACTATATCACACTGAGGAGAAGAGCGGCCATATTACTATATATATTACTATATCACACTGAGGAGAAGGGCGGCCATATTACTATATATATTACTATATCACACTGAGGAGAAGGGCGGCCATATTACTATATATATATTACTATATCACACTGAGGAGGGGGGCGGCCATATTACTATATATATTACTATATTACACTGAGGAGAAGGGTGGCCATATTACTATATATATTACTATATCACACTGAGGAGAAGGGCGGCCATATTACTATATATATTACTATATCACACTGAGGAGAAGGGCGGCCATATTACTATATATATTACTATATCACACTGAGGAGAAGTGCGGCCATATTACTATATATATTACTATATCACACTGAGGAGAATGGTGGCCATATTACTATATATATAACTATATCACACTGAGGAGAAGGGCGGCCATATTACTATATATATTACTATATCACGCTGAGGAGAAGGGCGGCCATATTACTATATATATTATTATATCACACTGAGGAGAAGGGTGGCCATATTACTATGTATATATTACTATATCACACTGAGGAGGGGGCGGCCATATTACTATATATATTACTATATTACACTGAGGAGAAGGGTGGCCATATTACTATATATATTACTATATCACACTGAGGAGAAGGGTGGCCATATTACTATATATATTACTATATCACACTGAGGAGAAGGGCGGCCATATTACTATATATATTACTATATCACACTGAGGAGAAGGGCGGCCATATTACTATACATATTACTATATCACACTGAGGAGGGGGGCAGCCATATTACTATATATATATTACTATATCACACTGAGGAGAAGGGCGGCCATATTACTATATATATTACTATATCACACTGAGGAGAAGGGCGGCCATATTACTATATATATTACTATATTACATTGAGGAGAAGGGCGGCCATATTACTATATATATTACTATATCACACTGAGGAGAAGGGCGGCCATATTACTATATATATTACTATATCACCACTGAGGAGAAGGGCGGCCATATTACTATATATATTACTATATTACATTGAGGAGAAGGGCGGCCATATTACTATATATATTACTACATCACCACTGAGGAGAAGGGTGGCCATATTACTATATATATTACTATATCACACTGAGGAGGAGGGCGGCCATATTACTATATATATTACTATATCACCACTGAGGAGAAGGGCGGCCATATTACTATATATATTACTATATTACATTGAGGAGAAGGGCGGCCATATTACTATATATATTACTATATCACACTGAGGAGAAGGGCGGCCATATTACTATATATATTACTATATCACACTGAGGAGAAGGGCGGCCATATTACTATATATATTACTATATCACACTGAGGAGGAGGGCAGCCATATTACTATATATATTACTATATCACCACTGAGGAGAAGGGCGGCCATATTACTATATATATTACTATATCACACTGAGGAGAAGGGCGGCCATATTACTATATATATTACTATATCACACTGAGGAGAAGGTCGGCCATATTACTATATATATTAGTATATCACCACTGAGGAGAAGGGCGGCCATATTACTATATATATTACTATATCGCACTGAGGAGAAGGGCGGCCATATTACTATATATATTACTATATCACACTGAGGAGAAGGTCGGCCATATTACTATATATATTACTATATCATACTGAGGAGGAGGGCGGCCATATTACTATATCACCACTGAGGAGAAGGGCGGCCATATTACTATATATATTACTATATCACACTGAGGAGAAGGGCGGCCATATTACTATATATATTACTATATCACACTGGGGGGAAGGGCGGCCATATTACTATATATATTACTATATCACACTGAGGAGAAGGGCGGCCATATTACTATATATATCACTATATCACACTGAGGAGAAGGGCGGCCATATTACTATATATATTACTATATCACACTGAGGAGAAGGTCGGCCATATTACTATATATATTACTATATCAAACTGAGGAAAAGGGCAGCCATATTACTGTATATATTACTATATCATACTGAGAAGGGCGGCCATATTACTATATATATTACTATATCACACTGAGGAGAAGAGCGGCCATATTACTATATATATTACTATATCACACTGAGGATAAGGGCGGCCATATTACTATATATATTACTATATCACACTGAGGATAAGGGCGGCCATATTACTATATATATTACTATATCACACTGATGAGAAGGGCGGCCATATTACTACATATATTACTATATCACACTGAGGAGAAGGGCGGCCATATTACTATATATATTACTATATCACACTGAAGAGAAGGGCGGCCATATTACTATATATATTACTATATCACACTTAGGAGGAGGGCGGCCATATTACTATATATATTACTATATCACCTCTGAGGAAAAGGGCGGCCATGTTACTATATATATTACATTGAGGAGAAGGGCGGCCATATTACTATATATATTACTATATCACACTGAGGAGAAGGGCGGCCATATTACTATATATATTACTATATCACCACTGAGGAGAAGGGCGGCCATATTACTATATATATTACTATATTACATTGAGGAGAAGGGCGGCCATATTACTATATATATTACTATATCACAACTGAGAAGAAGGGCGGCCATATTACTATATATATTACTATATCACACTGAGGAGGAGGGCGGCCATATTACTATATCACCACTGAGGAGAAGGGCGGCCATATTACTATATATATTACTATATTACATTGAGGAGAAGGGCGGCCATATTACTATATATATTACTATATAACACTGAGGAGAAGGTCGGCCATATTACTATATATATTACTATATCAACACTGAGGAGAAGGGCGGCCATATTACTATATATATTACTATATCACACTGAGGAGAAGGGCGGCCATATTACTATATATATTACTATATCACACTGAGGAGAAGGTCGGCCATATTACTATATATATTACTATATCACACTGAGGAGGAGGGCGGCCATATTACTATATATATTACTATATCACCACTGAGGAGAAGGGCGGCCATATTACTATATATATTACTATATCACACTGAGGAGAAGGGCGGCCATATTATTATATATATTACTATATTACACTGAGGAGAAGGGCGGTCATATTACTATGTATATTACTATATCACACTGAGGAGAAGAGCGGCCATATTACTATATATATTACTATATTACATTGAGGAGAAGGTCGGCCATATTACTATATATATTACTATATCACACTGAGGAGAAGGGCGGCCATATTACTATATATATTACTATATCACACTGAGGAGAAGGGCGGCCATATTACTATATATATTACTATATCACACTGAGGAGAAGGGTGGCCATATTACTATATATATTACTATATCATCACTGAGAAGGGCGGCCATATTACTATATATATTACTATATCATCACTGAGGAGAAGGGCGGCCATATTACTATATATATTACTATATTACACTGAGGAGAAGGGTGGCCATATTACTATATATATTACTATATTACACTGAGGAGAAGGGCGGCTATATTCCTATATATATTCCTATATCACACTGAGGAGAAGGGTGGCCATACTACTATATATATTACTATATTACACTGAGGAGAAGGGAGGCCAAATTACTATATATATTACTATATCACACTGAAGAGAAGGGCGGCCATATTACTATAAATATTACTATATTACACTGAGGAGAAGGGAGGCCAAATTACTATATATATTACTATATCACACTGAAGAGAAGGGCGGCCATATTACTATATAAATTACTATATCACACTGAAGAGAAGGGCGGCCAAATTACTATATATATTACTATATCACACTGAAGAGAAGGGCGGCCATATTACTATATAAATTACTATATCACACTGAAGAGAAGGGCGGCCATATTACTATAAATATTACTATATCACACTGAAGAGAAGGGCGGCCATATTACTATATAAATTACTATATCACACCGAAGAGAAGGGCGGCCATATTACTATATATATTACTATATCACACTGAAGAGAAGGGCGGCCAAATTACTATATATATTACTATATCACACTGAAGAGAAGGGCGGCCATATTACTAGATAAATTACTATATCACACTGAAGAGAAGGGCGGCCATATTACTATATATATTACTATATCACACTGAGGAGGAGGGTGGCCATATTACTATATATATATTACTATATCATACAGAGGAGAAGGGCGGCCATATTACTATATATATTACACTGAGGAGAAAAACGGCCATATTACTATACATATTACTATATCACACTGAGGAGAAGGGCGGCCATACTACTATATATATATTACTATATCACACTGAAGAGAAGGGCGGCCATATTACTATATATATATATATTACTATATCACACTGAGGACAAGGGTGGCCATATTACTATATATATTACAATATCACACTGAGGAGGAGGGCGGCCATATTACTATATATATCACTATATCACACTGAGAAGGGCGGCCATATTACTATATATATTACTATATCACACTGAGAAGGGCGGCCATATTACTATATATATTACTATATCACACTGAGGAGAAGGGTGGCCATATTACTACATATAATACTATATCACACTGAGGAGAGGAGCGGCCATATTACTATATATATTACTATATCACACTGAGGAGAAGGGCGTCCATATTTCTATATATATTTCTATATCACCACTGAGGAGAAGAGCAGCCATATTACTATATATATTACTATATTACATTGAGGAGAAGGGCGGCCATATTACTATATATATTACTATATCACACTGAGGAGAAGGGCGGCCGTATTACTATATATATTACTATATCACACTGAGGAGAAGGGCGGCCATATTACTATATATATTACTATATCACACTGAGGAGAAGTGCGGCCACATTACTATATATATTACTATATCACACTGAGGAGAAGGGCGGCCATATTACTATATATATTACTATATCACACTGAGAAGGGCAGCCATATTACTATATATATTACTATATCACCACTGAGGAGAAGAGCGGCCATATTACAATATATATTACTATATTACATTGAGGAGAAGGGCGGCCATATTACTATATATATTACTATATCACACTGAGGAGAAGGGCGGCCATATTACTATATATATTACTATATCACAGTGAGGAGAGGAGCGGCCATATTACTATATATATTACTATATCACACTGAGGAGAAGGGCGTCCATATTTCTATATATATTACTATATCACCACTGAGGAGAAGAGCGGCCATATTACTATATATATTACTATATTACATTGAGGAGAAGGGCGGCCATATTACTATATATATTACTATATCACACTGTGGAGAAGGGCGGCCATATTACTATATATATTACTATATCACACTGAGAAGAACGTCGGCCATATTACTATATATATTACTATATTACACTGAGGAGAAGGGCGGCCATATTACTATATATATTACTATATCACACTGAGGAGAAGTGCGGCCACATTACTATATATATTACTATATCACACTGAGGAGAAGGGCGGCGAAATTACTATATATATTACTATATCACACTGAGAAGGGAGGCCATATTACTATATATATTACTATATCACCACTGAGGTGAAGAGCGGCCATATTACAATATATATTACTATATTACATTGAGGAGAAGGGCGGCCATATTACTATATATATTACTATATCACACTGAGGAGAAGGGCGGCCATATTACTATATATATTACTATATCATCACTGAGGAGAAGGGCGGCCATATTACTATATATATTACTATATTACACTGAGGAGAAGGGCGGCCATATTACTATATATATTACTATATTACACTGAGGAGAAGGGCGGCTATATTCCTATATATATTCCTATATCACACTGAGGAGAAGGGTGGCCATATTACTATATATATTACTATATTACACTGAGGAGAAGGGAGGCCATATTACTATATATATCACTATATCACACTGAAGAGAAGGGCGGCCAAATTACTATATATATTACTATATCACACTGAAGAGAAGGGCGGCCATATTACTATATATATTACTATATCACACTGAGAAGGGCGGCCATATTACTAAATATATATTACTATATCACACTGAGGAGAACGGCGGCCATATTACTATATATATTACTATATCACACTGAGGAGAAGGGCGGCCATATTACTATATATATTACTATATCACACTGAGGAGAAGGGCGGCCATATTACTACATATAATACTATATCACACTGAGGAGAGGAGCGGCCATATTACTATATATATTACTATATCACACTGAGGAGAAGGGCGTCCATATTTCTATATATATTTCTATATCACCACTGAGGAGAAGAGCAGCCATATTACTATATATATTACTATATTACATTGAGGGGAAGGGCGGCCATATTACTATATATATTACTATATCACACTGAGGAGAAGGGCGGCCGTATTACTACATATATTACTATATCACACTGAGGAGAAGGGCGGCCATATTACTATATATATTTCTATATCACACTGAGGAGAAGTGCGACCACATTACTATATATATTACTATATCACACTGAGGAGAAGGGCGGCCATATTACTATATATATTACTATATCACACTGAGAAGGGCGGCCATATTACTATATATATTACTATATCACCACTGAGGAGAAGAGCGGCCATATTACAATATATATTACTATATTACATTGAGGAGAAGGGCGGCCATATTACTATATATATTACTATATCACACTGAGGAGAAGGGCGGCCATATTACTATATATATTACTATATCACACTGAGGAGAGGAGCGGCCATATTACTATATATATTACTATATCACACTGAGGAGAAGGGCGTCCATATTTCTATATATATTACTATATCACCACTGAGGAGAAGAGCGGCCATATTACTATATATATTACTATATTACATTGAGGAGAAGGGCGGCCATATTACTATATATATTACTATATCACACTGAGGAGAAGGGCGGCCATATTACTATATATATTACTATATCACACTGAGGAGAAGGGCGGCCATATTACTATATATATTACTATATCACACTGAGGAGAAGTGCGGCCACATTACTATATATATTACTATATCACACTGAGGAGAAGGGCGGCCAAATTACTATATATATTACTATATCACACTGAGAAGGGAGGCCATATTACTATATATATTACTATATCACCACTGAGGTGAAGAGCGGTCATATTACAATATATATTACTATATTACATTGAGGAGAAGGGCGGCCATATTACTATATATATTACTATATCACACTGAGGAGAAGGGCGGCCATATTAAAATATATATTACTATATCATCACTGAGGAGAAGGGCGGCCATATTACTATATATATTACTATATTAGACTGAGGAGAAGGGCGGCCATATTACTATATATATTACTATATTACACTGAGGAGAAGGGCGGCTATATTCCTATATATATTCCTATATCACACTGAGGAGAAGGGTGGCCATATTACTATATATATTACTATATTACACTGAGGAGAAGGGAGGCCATATTACTATATATATCACTATATCACACTGAAGAGAAGGGCGGCCAAATTACTATATATATTACTATATCACACTGAAGAGAAGGGCGGCCATATTACTATATATATTACTATATCACACTGAAGAGAAGGGCGGCCATATTACTATATACATTACTATATCACACTGAGGAGGAGGGTGGCCATATTACTATATATATATTACTATATCATACTGAGGAGAAGGGCGGCCATATTACTATATATATTACACTGAGGAGAAGAACGGCCATATTACTATACATATTACTATATCACACTGAGGAGAAGGGCGGCCATACTACTATATATACATTACTATATCACACTGAAGAGAAGGGCAGCCATATTACTATATATATATTACTATATCACACTGAGGAGAAGGGTGGCCATATTACTATATATATTACAATATCACACTGGGGAGGAGGGCGGCCATATTACTATATATATCACTGTATCACACTGAAGAGAAGGGCGGCCATATTACTATACATATTACTATATCACACTGAGAAGGGCGGCCATATTACTATATATATATTACTATATCACACTGAGGAGAAGGGCGGCCATATTACTATATATATATTACTATATCACACTGAGGAGAAGGGCGGCCATATTACTATATATATTACTATGTCACACTGAGGAGAAGGGCGGCCATATTACTATATATATTACTATATCACACTGAGGAGAAGGGCGGCCATATTACTATATATAATACTATATCACACTGAGGAGAGGAGCGGCCAAATTACTATATATATTACTATATCACACTGAGGAGAAGGGCGTCCATATTTCTATATATATTACTATATCATCACTAAGGAGAACAGCGGCCATATTACTATATATATTACTATATTACATTGAGGAGAAGGGGGGCCATATTACTATATATATTACTATATCATCACTGAGGAGAAAGGCGGCCATATTACTATATATATTACTATATTACACTGAGGAGAAGGGCGGCCATATTACTATATATATTACTATATTACACTGAGGAGAAGGGCGGCTATATTCCTATATATATTCCTATATCACACTGAGGAGAAGGGTGGCCATATTACTATATATATTACTATATTACACTGAAGAGAAGGGCGGCCATATTACTATATATATTACTATATCACACTGAAGAGAAGGGCGGCCAAATTACTATATATATTACTATATCACACTGAAGAGAAGGGCGGCCATATTACTATATAAATTACTATATCACACTGAAGAGAAGGGCGGCCATATTACTATATATATTACTATATCACACTGAGGAGGAGGGTGGCCATATTACTATATATATATTACTATATCACACTGAGGAGAAGGGCGGCCATACTACTATATATATATTACTATATCACACTGAAGAGAAGGGCGGCCATATTACTATATATATATATATTACTATATCACACTGAGGAGAAGGGTGGCCATATTACTATATATATTACAATATCACACTGAGGAGGAGGGCGGCCATATTACTATATATATCACTATATCACACTGAGAAGGGCGGCCATATCACTATATATATTACTATATCACACTGAGAAGGGCGGCCATATTACTATATATATTACTATATCACACTGAGGAGAAGGGCGGCCATATTACTACATATAATACTATATCACACTGAGGAGAGGAGCGGTCATATTACTATATATATTACTATATCACACTGAGGAGAAGGGCGTCCATATTTCTATATATATTTCTATATCACCACTGAGGAGAAGAGCAGCCATATTACTATATATATTACTATATTACATTGAGGAGAAGGGCGGCCATATTACTATATATATTACTATATCACACTGAGGAGAAGGGCGGCCGTATTACTATATATATTACTATATCACACTGAGGAGAAGGGCGGCCATATTACTATATATATTACTATATCACACTGAGGAGAAGTGCGGCCACATTACTATATATATTACTATATCACACTGAGGAGAAGGGCGGCCATATTACTATATATATTACTATATCACACTGAGAAGGGCAGCCATATTACTATATATATTACTATATCACCACTGAGGAGAAGAGCGGCCATATTACAATATATATTACTATATTACATTGAGGAGAAGGGCGGCCATATTACTATATATATTACTATATCACACTGAGGAGAAGGGCGGCTATATTCCTATATATATTCCTATATCACACTGAGGAGAAGGGTGGCCATATTACTATATATATTACTATATTACACTGAGGAGAAGGGAGGCCATATTACTATATATATCACTATATCACACTGAAGAGAAGGGCGGCCAAATTACTATATATATTACTATATCACACTGAAGAGAAGGGCGGCCATATTACTATATATATTACTATATCACACTGAGAAGGGCGGCCATATTACTAAATATATATTACTATATCACACTGAGGAGAACGGCGGCCATATTACTATATATATTACTATATCACACTGAGGAGAAGGGCGGCCATATTACTATATATATTACTATATCACACTGAGGAGAAGGGTGGCCATATTACTACATATAATACTATATCACACTGAGGAGAGGAGCGGCCATATTACTATATATATTACTATATCACACTGAGGAGAAGGGCGTCCATATTTCTATATATATTTCTATATCACCACTGAGGAGAAGAGCAGCCATATTACTATATATATTACTATATTACATTGAGGAGAAGGGCGGCCATATTACTATATATATTACTATATCACACTGAGGAGAAGGGCGGCCGTATTACTATATATATTACTATATCACACTGAGGAGAAGGGCGGCCATATTACTATATATATTACTATATCACACTGAGGAGAAGTGCGGCCACATTACTATATATATTACTATATCACACTGAGGAGAAGGGTGGCCATATTACTATATATATTACTATATCACACTGAGAAGGGCAGCCATATTACTATATATATTACTATATCACCACTGAGGAGAAGAGCGGCCATATTACAATATATATTACTATATTACATTGAGGAGAAGGGCGGCCATATTACTATATATATTACTATATCACACTGAGGAGAAGGGCGGCCATATTACTATATATATTACTATATCACAGTGAGGAGAGGAGCGGCCATATTACTATATATATTACTATATCACACTGAGGAGAAGGGCGTCCATATTTCTATATATATTACTATATCACCACTGAGGAGAAGAGCGGCCATATTACTATATATATTACTATATTACATTGAGGAGAAGGGCGGCCATATTACTATATATATTACTATATCACACTGTGGAGAAGGGCGGCCATATTACTATATATATTACTATATCACACTGAGGAGAAGGTCGGCCATATTACTATATATATATTACTATATCACACTGAGGAGAAGTGCGGCCACATTACTATATATATTACTATATCACACTGAGGAGAAGGGCGGCCATATTACTATATATATTACTATATCACACTGAGAAGGGCAGCCATATTACTATATATATTACTATATCACCACTGAGGAGAAGAGCGGCCATATTACAATATATATTACTATATTACATTGAGGAGAAGGGCGGCCATATTACTATATATATTACTATATCACACTGAGGAGAAGGGCGGCCATATTACTATATATATTACTATATCACAGTGAGGAGAGGAGCGGCCATATTACTATATATATTACTATATCACACTGAGGAGAAGGGCGTCCATATTTCTATATATATTACTATATCACCACTGAGGAGAAGAGCGGCCATATTACTATATATATTACTATATTACATTGAGGAGAAGGGCGGCCATATTACTATATATATTACTATATCACACTGTGGAGAAGGGCGGCCATATTACTATATATATTACTATATCACACTGAGGAGAAGGTCGGCCATATTACTATATATATTACTATATTACACTGAGGAGAAGGGCGGCCATATTACTATATATATTACTATATCACACTGAGGAGAATTGCGGCCACATTACTATATATATTACTATATCACACTGAGGAGAAGGGCGGCGAAATTACTATATATATTACTATATCACACTGAGAAGGGAGGCCATATTACTATATATATTACTATATCACCACTGAGGTGAAGAGCGGCCATATTACAATATATATTACTATATTACATTGAGGAGAAGGGCGGCCATAATACTATATATATTACTGTATCACACTGAGGAGAAGGGAGGCCATATTACTATATATATTACTATATCATCACTGAGGAGAAGGGCGGCCATATTACTATATATATTACTATATTACACTGAGGAGAAGGGCGGCCATATTACTATATATATTACTATATTACACTGAGGAGAAGGGCGGCTATATTCCTATATATATTCCTATATCACACTGAGGAGAAGGGTGGCCATATTACTATATATATTACTATATTACACTGAGGAGAAGGGAGGCCATATTACTATATATATCACTATATCACACTGAAGAGAAGGGCGGCCAAATTACTATATATATTACTATATCACACTGAAGAGAAGGGCGGCCATATTACTATATATATTACTATATCACACTGAGAAGGGCGGCCATATTACTAAATATATATTACTATATCACACTGAGGAGAACGGCGGCCATATTACTATATATATTACTATATCACACTGAGGAGAAGGGCGGCCATATTACTATATATATTACTATATCACACTGAGGAGAAGGGCGGCCATATTACTACATATAATACTATATCACACTGAGGAGAGGAGCGGCCATATTACTATATATATTACTATATCACACTGAGGAGAAGGGCATCCATATTTCTATATATATTTCTATATCACCACTGAGGAGAAGAGCAGCCATATTACTATATATATTACTATATTACATTGAGGAGAAGGGCGGCCATATTACTATATATATTACTATATCACACTGAGGAGAAGGGCGGCCGTATTACTACATATATTACTATATCACACTGAGGAGAAGGGCGGCCATATTACTATATATATTTCTATATCACACTGAGGAGAAGTGCGGCCACATTACTATATATATTACTATATCACACTGAGGAGAAGGGCGGCCATATTACTATATATATTACTATATCACACTGAGAAGGGCGGCCATATTACTATATATATTACTATATCACCACTGAGGAGAAGAGCGGCCATATTACAATATATATTACTATATTACATTGAGGAGAAGGGCGGCCATATTACTATATATATTACTATATCACACTGAGGAGAAGGGCGGCCATATTACTATATATATTACTATATCACACTGAGGAGAGGAGCGGCCATATTACTATATATATTACTATATCACACTGAGGAGAAGGGCGTCCATATTTCTATATATATTACTATATCACCACTGAGGAGAAAAGCGGCCATATTACTATATATATTACTATATTACATTGAGGAGAAGGGCGGCCATATTACTATATATATTACTATATCACACTGAGGAGAAGGGCGGCCATATTACTATATATATTACTATATCACAGTGAGGAGAGGAGCGGCCATATTACTATATATATTACTATATCACACTGAGGAGAAGGGCGTCCATATTTCTATATATATTACTATATCACCACTGAGGAGAAGAGCGGCCATATTACGATATATATTACTATATTACATTGAGGAGAAGGGCGGCCATATTACTATATATATTACTATATCACACTGTGGAGAAGGGCGGCCATATTACTATATATATTACTATATCACACTGAGGAGAAGGTCGGCCATATTACTATATATATTACTATATCACACTGAGGAGGAGGGAGGCCATATTACTATATATATATTACTATATCATACTGAGGAGAAGGGCGGCCATATTACTATATATATTACACTGAGGAGAAGAACGGCCATATTACTATACATATTACTATATCACACTGAGGAGAAGGGCGGCCATACTACTATATATACATTACTATATCACACTGAAGAGAAGGGCGGCCATATTACTACATATAATACTATATCACACTGAGGAGAGGAGCGGCCATATTACTATATATATTACTATATCACACTGAGGAGAAGGGCGTCCATATTTCTATATATATTTCTATATCACCACTGAGGAGAAGAGCAGCCATATTACTATATATATTACTATATTACATTGAGGAGAAGGGCGGCCATATTACTATATATATTACTATATCACACTGAGGAGAAGGGCGGCCGTATTACTATATATATTACTATATCACACTGAGGAGAAGGGCGGCCATATTACTATATATATTACTATATCACACTGAGGAGAAGTGCGGCCACATTACTATATATATTACTATATCACACTGAGGAGAAGGGCGGCCATATTACTATATATATTACTATATCACACTGAGGAGAAGGGCGTCCATATTTCTATATATATTTCTATATCACCACTGAGGAGAAGAGCAGCCATATTACTATATATATTACTATATTACATTGAGGAGAAGGGCGGCCATATTACTATATATATTACTATATCACACTGAGGAGAAGGGCGGCCGTATTACTATATATATTACTATATCACACTGAGGAGAAGGGCGGCCATATTACTATATATATTACTATATCACACTGAGGAGAAGTGCGGCCACATTACTATATATATTACTATATCACACTGAGGAGAAGGGCAGCCATATTACTATATATATTACTATATCACACTGAGAAGGGCAGCCATATTACTATATATATTACTATATCACCACTGAGGAGAAGAGCGGCCATATTACAATATATATTACTATATTACATTGAGGAGAAGGGCGGCCATATTACTATATATATTACTATATCACACTGAGGAGAAGGGCGGCCATATTACTATATATATTACTATATCACAGTGAGGAGAGGAGCGGCCATATTACTATATATATTACTATATCACACTGAGGAGAAGGGCGTCCATATTTCTATATATATTACTATATCACCACTGAGGAGAAGAGCGGCCATATTACTATATATATTACTATATTACATTGAAGAGAAGGGCGGCCATATTACTATATATATTACTATATCACACTGTGGAGAAGGGCGGCCATATTACTATATATATTACTATATCACACTGAGGAGAAGGTCGGCCATATTACTATATATATATTACTATATCACACTGAGGAGAAGTGCGGCCACATTACTATATATATTACTATATCACACTGAGGAGAAGGGCGGCCATATTACTATATATATTACTATATCACACTGAGAAGGGCAGCCATATTACTATATATATTACTATATCACCACTAAGGAGAAGAGCGGCCATATTACAATATATATTACTATATTACATTGAGGAGAAGGGCGGCCATATTACTATATATATTACTATATCACACTGAGGAGAAGGGCGGCCATATTACTATATATATTACTATATCACAGTGAGGAGAGGAGCGGCCATATTACTATATATATTACTATATCACACTGAGGAGAAGGGCGTCCATATTTCTATATATATTACTATATCACCACTGAGGAGAAGAGCGGCCATATTACTATATATATTACTATATTACATTGAGGAGAAGGGCGGCCATATTACTATATATATTACTATATCACACTGTGGAGAAGGGCGGCCATATTACTATATATATTACTATATCACACTGAGGAGAAGGTCGGCCATATTACTATATATATATTACTATATCACACTGAGGAGAAGTGCGGCCACATTACTATATATATTACTATATCACACTGAGGAGAAGGGCGGCCATATTACTATATATATTTCTATATCACACTGAGAAGGGCAGCCATATTACTATATATATTACCATATCACCACTGAGGAGAAGAGCGGCCATATTACAATATATATTACTATATTACATTGAGGAGAAGGGCGGCCATATTACTATATATATTACTATATCACACTGAGGAGAAGGGCGGCCATATTACTATATATATTACTATATCACAGTGAGGAGAGGAGCGGCCATATTACTATATATATTACTATATCACACTGAGGAGAAGGGCGTCCATATTTCTATATATATTACTATATCACCACTGAGGAGAAGAGCGGCCATATTACTATATATATTACTATATTACATTGAGGAGAAGGGCGGCCATATTACTATATATATTACTATATCACACTGTGGAGAAGGGCGGCCATATTACTATATATATTACTATATCACACTGAGGAGAAGGTCGGCCATATTACTATATATATTACTATATTACACTGAGGAGAAGGGCGGCCATATTACTATATATATTACTATATCACACTGAGGAGAATTGCGGCCACATTACTATATATATTACTATATCACACTGAGGAGAAGGGCGGCGAAATTACTATATATATTACTATATCACACTGAGAAGGGAGGCCATATTACTATATATATTACTATATCACCACTGAGGTGAAGAGCGGCCATATTACAATATATATTACTATATTACATTGAGGAGAAGGGCGGCCATATTACTATATATATTACTATATCACACTGAGGAGAAGGGAGGCCATATTACTATATATATTACTATATCATCACTGAGGAGAAGGGCGGCCATATTACTATATATATTACTATATTACACTGAGGAGAAGGGCGGCCATATTACTATATATATTACCATATTACACTGAGGAGAAGGGCGGCTATATTCCTATATATATTCCTATATCACACTGAGGAGAAGGGTGGCCATATTACTATATATATTACTATATTACACTGAGGAGAAGGGAGGCCATATTACTATATATATCACTATATCACACTGAAGAGAAGGGCGGCCAAATTACTATATATATTACTATATCACACTGAAGAGAAGGGCGGCCATATTACTATATATATTACTATATCACACTGAGAAGGGCGGCCATATTACTAAATATATATTACTATATCACACTGAGGAGAACGGCGGCCATATTACTATATATATTACTATATCACACTGAGGAGAAGGGCGACCATATTACTATATATATTACTATATCACACTGAGGAGAAGGGCGGCCATATTACTATATATATTACTATATCACACTG
Organism: Phyllobates terribilis; assembly: GCF_046119375.1. Lineage (NCBI taxonomy): Eukaryota > Metazoa > Chordata > Amphibia > Anura > Dendrobatidae > Phyllobates > Phyllobates terribilis. Next base: position 194,162,090 of record NW_027362769.1, on the reverse strand, counting down.
AGGAGAAGGGCGGCCGTATTACTACATATATTACTATATCACACTGAGGAGAAGGGCGGCCATATTACTATATATATTTCTATATCACACTGAGGAGAAGTGCGGCCACATTACTATATATATTACTATATCACACTGAGGAGAAGGGCGGCCATATTACTATATATATTACTATATCACACTGAGAAGGGCGGCCATATTACTATATATATTACTATATCACCACTGAGGAGAAGAGCGGCCAAATTACAATATATATTACTATATTACATTGAGGAGAAGGGCGGCCATATTACTATATATATTACTATATCACACTGAGGAGAAGGGCGGCCATATTACTATATATATTACTATATCACACTGAGGAGAGGAGCGGCCATATTACTATATATATTACTATATCACACTGAGGAGAAGGGCGTCCATATTTCTATATATATTACTATATCACCACTGAGGAGAAGAGCGGCCATATTACTATATATATTACTATATTACATTGAGGAGAAGGGCGGCCATATTACTATATATATTACTATATCACACTGAGGAAAAGGGCGGCCATATTACTATATATATTACTATATCACACTGAGGAGAAGGGCGGCCATATTACTATATATATTACTATATCACACTGAGGAGAAGTGCGGCCACATTACTATATATATTACTATATCACACTGAGGAGAAGGGCGGCCAAATTACTATATATATTACTATATCACACTGAGAAGGGAGGCCATATTACTATATATATTACTATATCACCACTGAGGTGAAGAGCAGTCATATTACAATATATATTACTATATTACATTGAGGAGAAGGGCGGCCATATTACTATATATATTACTATATCACACTGAGGAGAAGGGCGGCCATATTAAAATATATATTACTATATCATCACTGAGGAGAAGGGCGGCCATATTACTATATATATTACTATATTAGACTGAGAAGGGCGGCCATATTACTATATATATTACTATATTACACTGAGGAGAAGGGCGGCTATATTCCTATATATATTCCTATATCACACTGAGGAGAAGGGTGGCCATATTACTATATATATTACTATATTACACTGAGGAGAAGGGAGGCCATATTACTATATATATCACTATATCACACTGAAGAGAAGGGCGGCCAAATTACTATATATATTACTATATCACACTGAAGAGAAGGGCGGCCATATTATTATATATATTACTATATCACACTGAAGAGAAGGGCGGCCATATTACTATATATATTACTATATCACACTGAGGAGAAGGGCGGCCATATTACTACATATAATACTATATCACACTGAGGAGAGGAGCGGCCATATTACTATATATATTACTATATCACACTGAGGAGAAGGGCGTCCATATTTCTATATATATTTCTATATCACCACTGAGGAGAAGAGCAGCCATATTACTATATATATTACTATATTACATTGAGGAGAAGGGCGGCCATATTACTATAAATATTACTATATCACACTGAGGAGAAGGGCGGCCGTATTACTATATATATTACTATATCACACTGAGGAGAAGGGCGGCCATATTACTATATATATTACTATATCACACTGAGGAGAAGTGCGGTCACATTACTATATATATTACTATATCACACTGAGGAGAAGGGCGGCCATATTACTATATATATTACTATATCACACTGAGAAGGGCAGCCATATTACTATATATATTACTATATCACCACTGAGGAGAAGAGCGGCCATATTACAATATATATTACTATATTACATTGAGGAGAAGGGCGGCCATATTACTATATATATTACTATATCACACTGAGGAGAAGGGCGGCCATATTACTATATATATTACTATATCACAGTGAGGAGAGGAGCGGCCATATTACTATATATATTACTATATCACACTGAGGAGAAGGGCGTCCATATTTCTATATATATTACTATATCACCACTGAGGAGAAGAGCGGCCATATTACGATATATATTACTATATTACATTGAGGAGAAGGGCGGCCATATTACTATATATATTACTATATCACACTGTGGAGAAGGGCGGCCATATTACTATATATATTACTATATCACACTGAGGAGAAGGTCGGCCATATTACTATATATATTACTATATCACACTGAGGAGGAGGGTGGCCATATTACTATATATATATTACTATATCATACTGAGGAGAAGGGCGGCCATATTACTATATATATTACACTGAGGAGAAGAACGGCCATATTACTATACATATTACTATATCACACTGAGGAGAAGGGCGGCCATACTACTATATATACATTACTATATCACACTGAAGAGAAGGGCGGCCATATTACTACATATAATACTATATCACACTGAGGAGAGGAGCGGCCATATTACTATATATATTACTATATCACACTGAGGAGAAGGGCGTCCATATTTCTATATATATTTCTATATCACCACTGAGGAGAAGAGCAGCCATATTACTATATATATTACTATATTACATTGAGGAGAAGGGCGGCCATATTACTATATATATTACTATATCACACTGAGGAGAAGGGCGGCCGTATTACTATATATATTACTATATCACACTGAGGAGAAGGGCGGCCATATTACTATATATATTACTATATCACACTGAGGAGAAGTGCAGCCACATTACTATATATATTACTATATCACACTGAGGAGAAGGGCGGCCATATTACTATATATATTACTATATCACACTGAGGAGAAGGGCGTCCATATTTCTATATATATTTCTATATCACCACTGAGGAGAAGAGCAGCCATATTACTATATATATTACTATATTACATTGAGGAGAAGGGCGGCCATATTACTATATATATTACTATATCACACTGAGGAGAAGGGCGGCCGTATTACTATATATATTACTATATCACACTGAGGAGAAGGGCGGCCATATTACTATATATATTACTATATCACACTGAGGAGAAGTGCGGCCACATTACTATATATATTACTATATCACACTGAGGAGAAGGGCGGCCATATTACTATATATATTACTATATCACACTGAGAAGGGCAGCCATATTACTATATATATTACTATATCACCACTGAGGAGAAGAGCGGCCATATTACAATATATATTACTATATTACATTGAGGAGAAGGGCGGCCATATTACTATATATATTACTATATCACACTGAGGAGAAGGGCGGCCATATTACTATATATATTACTATATCACAGTGAGGAGAGGAGCGGCCATATTACTATATATATTACTATATCACACTGAGGAGAAGGGCGTCCATATTTCTATATATATTACTATATCACCACTGAGGAGAAGAGCGGCCATATTACTATATATATTACTATATTACATTGAAGAGAAGGGCGGCCATATTACTATATATATTACTATATCACACTGTGGAGAAGGGCGGCCATATTACTATATATATTACTATATCACACTGAGAAGGTCGGCCATATTACTATATATATATTACTATATCACACTGAGGAGAAGTGCGGCCACATTACTATATATATTACTATATCACACTGAGGAGAAGGGCGGCCATATTACTATATATATTACTATATCACACTGAGAAGGGCAGCCATATTACTATATATATTACTATATCACCACTAAGGAGAAGAGCGGCCATATTACAATATATATTACTATATTACATTGAGGAGAAGGGCGGCCATATTACTATATATATTACTATATCACACTGAGGAGAAGGGCGGCCATATTACTATATATATTACTATATCACAGTGAGGAGAGGAGCGGCCATATTACTATATATATTACTATATCACACTGAGGAGAAGGGCGTCCATATTTCTATATATATTACTATATCACCACTGAGGAGAAGAGCGGCCATATTACTATATATATTACTATATTACATTGAGGAGAAGGGCGGCCATATTACTATATATATTACTATATCACACTGTGGAGAAGGGCGGCCATATTACTATATATATTACTATATCACACTGAGGAGAAGGTCGGCCATATTACTATATATATATTACTATATCACACTGAGGAGAAGTGCGGCCACATTACTATATATATTACTATATCACACTGAGGAGAAGGGCGGCCATATTACTATATATATTACTATATCACACTGAGAAGGGCAGCCATATTACTATATATATTACTATATCACCACTGAGGAGAAGAGCGGCCATATTACAATATATATTACTATATTACATTGAGGAGAAGGGCGGCCATATTACTATATATATTACTATATCACACTGAGGAGAAGGGCGGCCATATTACTATATATATTACTATATCACAGTGAGGAGAGGAGCGGCCATTTTACTATATATATTACTATATCACACTGAGGAGAAGGGCGTCCATATTTCTATATATATTACTATATCACCACTGAGGAGAAGAGCGGCCATATTACAATATATATTACTATATTACATTGAGGAGAAGGGCGGCCATATTACTATATATATTACTATATCACACTGAGGAGAAGGGAGGCCATATTACTATATATATTACTATATCATCACTGAGGAGAAGGGCGGCCATATTACTATATATATTACTATATTACACTGAGGAGAAGGGCGGCCATATTACTATATATATTACTATATTACACTGAGGAGAAGGGCGGCTATATTCCTATATATATTCCTATATCACACTGAGGAGAAGGGTGGCCATATTACTATATATATTACTATATTACACTGAGGAGAAGGGAGGCCATATTACTATATATATCACTATATCACACTGAAGAGAAGGGCGGCCAAATTACTATATATATTACTATATCACACTGAAGAGAAGGGCGGCCATATTACTATATATATTACTATATCACACTGAGAAGGGCGGCCATATTACTAAATATATATTACTATATCACACTGAGGAGAACGGCGGCCATATTACTATATATATTACTATATCACACTGAGGAGAAGGGCGACCATATTACTATATATATTACTATATCACACTGAGGAGAAGGGCGGCCATATTACTACATATAATACTATATCACACTGAGGAGAGGAGCGGCCATATTACTATATATATTACTATATCACACTGAGGAGAAGGGCATCCATATTTCTATATATATTTCTATATCACCACTGAGCAGAAGAGCAGCCATATTACTATATATATTACTATATTACATTGAGGAGAAGGGCGGCCATATTACTATATATATTACTATATCACACTGAGGAGAAGGGCGGCCGTATTACTACATATATTACTATATCACACTGAGGAGAAGGGCGGCCATATTACTATATATATTTCTATATCACACTGAGGAGAAGTGCGGCCACATTACTATATATATTACTATATCACACTGAGGAGAAGGGCGGCCATATTACTATATATATTACTATATCACACTGAGAAGGGCGGCCATATTACTATATATATTACTATATCACCACTGAGGAGAAGAGCGGCCAAATTACAATATATATTACTATATTACATTGAGGAGAAGGGCGGCCATATTACTATATATATTACTATATCACACTGAGGAGAAGGGCGGCCATATTACTATATATATTACTATATCACACTGAGGAGAGGAGCGGCCATATTACTATATATATTACTATATCACACTGAGGAGAAGGGCGTTCATATTTCTATATATATTACTATATCACCACTGAGGAGAAGAGCGGCCATATTACTATATATATTACTATATTACATTGAGGAGAAGGGCGGCCATATTACTATATATATTACTATATCACACTGAGGAAAAGGGCGGCCATATTACTATATATATTACTATATCACACTGAGGAGAAGGGCGGCCATATTACTATATATATTACTATATCACACTGAGGAGAAGTGCGGCCACATTACTATATATATTACTATATCACACTGAGGAGAAGGGCGGACAAATTACTATATATATTACTATATCACACTGAGAAGGGAGGCCATATTACTATATATATTACTATATCACCACTGAGGTGAAGAGCAGTCATATTACAATATATATTACTATATTACATTGAGGAGAAGGGCGGCCATATTACTATATATATTACTATATCACACTGAGGAGAAGGGCGGCCATATTAAAATATATATTACTATATCATCACTGAGGAGAAGGGCGGCCATATTACTATATATATTACTATATTAGACTGAGAAGGGCGGCCATATTACTATATATATTACTATATTACACTGAGGAGAAGGGCGGCTATATTCCTATATATATTCCTATATCACACTGAGGAGAAGGGTGGCCATATTACTATATATATTACTATATTACACTGAGGAGAAGGGAGGCCATATTACTATATATATCACTATATCACACTGAAGAGAAGGGCGGCCAAATTACTATATATATTACTATATCACACTGAAGAGAAGGGCGGCCATATTATTATATATATTACTATATCACACTGAAGAGAAGGGCGGCCATATTACTATATATATTACTATATCACACTGAGGAGAAGGGCGGCCATATTACTACATATAATACTATATCACACTGAGGAGAGGAGCGGCCATATTACTATATATATTACTATATCACACTGAGGAGAAGGGCGTCCATATTTCTATATATATTTCTATATCACCACTGAGGAGAAGAGCAGCCATATTACTATATATATTACTATATTACATTGAGGAGAAGGGCGGCCATATTACTATAAATATTACTATATCACACTGAGGAGAAGGGCGGCCGTATTACTATATATATTACTATATCACACTGAGGAGAAGGGCGGCCATATTACTATATATATTACTATATCACACTGAGGAGAAGTGCGGTCACATTACTATATATATTACTATATCACACTGAGGAGAAGGGCGGCCATATTACTATATATATTACTATATCACACTGAGAAGGGCAGCCATATTACTATATATATTACTATATCACCACTGAGGAGAAGAGCGGCCATATTACAATATATATTACTATATTACATTGAGGAGAAGGGCGGCCATATTACTATATATATTACTATATCACACTGAGGAGAAGGGCGGCCATATTACTATATATATTACTATATCACAGTGAGGAGAGGAGCGGCCATATTACTATATATATTACTATATCACACTGAGGAGAAGGGCGTCCATATTTCTATATATATTACTATATCACCACTGAGGAGAAGAGCGGCCATATTACGATATATATTACTATATTACATTGAGGAGAAGGGCGGCCATATTACTATATATATTACTATATCACACTGTGGAGAAGGGCGGCCATATTACTATATATATTACTATATCACACTGAGGAGAAGGTCGGCCATATTACTATATATATTACTATATCACACTGAGGAGGAGGGTGGCCATATTACTATATATATATTACTATATCATACTGAGGAGAAGGGCGGCCATATTACTATATATATTACACTGAGGAGAAGGGCAGCCATATTACTATATATATATTACTATATCACACTGAGGAGAAGGGTGGCCATATTACTATATATATTACAATATCACACTGAGGAGGAGGGCGGCCATATTACTATATATATCACTATATCACACTGAAGAGAAGGGCGGCCATATTACTATACATATTACTATATCACACTGAGAAGGGTGGCCATATTACTATATATATATTACTATATCACACTGAGGAGAAGGGCGGCCATATTACTATATATATATTACTATATCACACTGAGGAGAAGGGCGGCCATATTACTATATAAATTACTATATCACACTGAGGAGAAGGGCGGCCATATTACTATATATATTACTATATCACACTGAGGAGAAGGGCGGCCATATTACTATATATAATACTATATCACACTGAGGAGAGGAGCGGCCATATTACTATATATATAACTATATCACACTGAGGAGAAGGGCGTCCATATTTCTATATATATTACTATATCATCACTAAGGAGAACAGCGGCCATATTACTATATATATTACTATATTACATTGAGGAGAAGGGGGGCCATATTACTATATATATTACTATATCATCACTGAGGAGAAGGGCGGCCATATTACTATATATATTACTATATTACACTGAGGAGAAGGGCGGCCATATTACTATATATATTACTATATTACATTGAGGAGAAGGGCGGCTATATTCCTATATATATTCCTATATCACACTGAGGAGAAGGGTGGCCATATTACTATATATATTACTATATTACACTGAAGAGAAGGGCGGCCATATTACTATATATATTACTATATCACACTGAAGAGAAGGGCGGCCAAATTACTATATATATTACTATATCACACTGAAGAGAAGGGCGGCCATATTACTATATAAATTACTATATCACACTGAAGAGAAGGGCGGCCATATTACTATATATATTACTATATCACACTGAGGAGGAGGGTGGCCATATTACTATATATATATTACTATATCACACTGAGGAGAAGGGCAGCCATACTACTATATATATATTACTATATCACACTGAGGAGAAGGGTGGCCATATTACTATATATATTACAATATCACACTGAGGAGGAGGGCGGCCATATTACTATATATATCACTATATCACACTGAGAAGGGCGGCCATATTACTATATATATTACTATATCACACTGAGAAGGGCGGCCATATTACTATATATATTACTATATCACACTGAGGAGAAGGGTGGCCATATTACTACATATAATACTATATCACACTGAGGAGAGGAGCGGCCATATTACTATATATATTACTATATCACACTGAGGAGAAGGGCGTCCATATTTCTATATATATTTCTATATCACCACTGAGGAGAAGAGCAGCCATATTACTATATATATTACTATATTACATTGAGGAGAAGGGCGGCCATATTACTATAAATATTACTATATCATACTGAGGAGAAGGGCGGCCGTATTACTATATATATTACTATATCACACTGAGGAGAAGGGCGGCCATATTACTATATATATTACTATATCACACTGAGGAGAAGTGCGGCCACATTACTATATATATTACTATATCACACTGAGGAGAAGGGCGGCCATATTACTATATATATTACTATATCACACTGAGAAGGGCAGCCATATTACTATATCACCACTGAGAAGAACGGCCATATTACAATATATATTACTATATTACATTGAGGAGAAGGGCGGCCATATTACTATATATATTACTATATCACACTGAGGAGAAGGGCGGCCATATTACTATATATATTACTATATCACAGTGAGGAGAGGAGCGGCCATATTACTATATATATTACTATATCACACTGAGGAGAAGGGCGTCCATATTTCTATATATATTACTATATCACCACTGAGGAGAAGAGCGGCCATATTACTATATATATTACTATATTACATTGAGGAGAAGGGCGGCCATATTACTATATATATTCCTATATCACACTGTGGAGAAGGGCGGCCATATTACTATATATATTACTATATCACACTGAGGACAAGGGCGGCCATATTACTATATATATTACTATATCACACTGAGGAGAAGTGCGGCCACATTACTATATATATTACTATATCACACTGAGGAGAAGGGCGGCGAAATTACTATATATATTACTATATCACACTGAGAAGGCAGGCCATATTACTATATATATTACTATATCACCACTGAGGTGAAGAGCGGCCATATTACAATATATATTACTATATTACATTGAGGAGAAGGGCGGCCATATTACTATATATATTACTATATCACAATGAGGAGAAGGGCGGCCATATTACTATATATATTACTATATCATCACTGAGGAGAAGGGCGGCCATATTACTATATATATTAATATATTACACTGAGGAGAAGGGCGGCCATATTACTATATATATTACTATATCACACTGAGGAGAAGGGCGGCCATATTACTATATATATTACTATATCACACTGAGGAGAAGTGCGGCCACATTACTATATATATTACTATATCACACTGAGGAGAAGGGCGGCGAAATTACTATATATATTACTATATCACACTGAGCAGGGAGGCCATATTACTATATATATTACTATATCACCACTGAGGTGAAGAGCGGCCATATTACAATATATATTACTATATTACATTGAGGAGAAGGGCGGCCATATTACTATATATATTACTATATTACACTGAGGAGAAGGGCGGCTATATTCCTATATATATTCCTATATCACACTGAGGAGAAGGGTGGCCATATTACTATATATATTACTATATTACACTGAGGAGAAGGGAGGCCATATTACTATATATATCACTATATCACACTGAAGAGAAGGGCGGCCATATTACTACATATATTACTATATCACACTGAGAAGGGCGGCCATATTACTAAATATATATTACTATATCACACTGAGGAGAACGGCGGCCATATTACTATATATATTACTATATCACACTGAGGAGAAGGGCGGCCATATTACTATATATATTACTATATTACACTGAGGAGGAGGGCGGCCAAATTACTATATATATTACTATATCACACTGAAGAGAAGGGCGGCCATATTACTATATATATTACTATATCACACTGAGAAGGGCGGCCATATTACTAAATATATATTACCATATCACACTGAGGAGAACGGCGGCCATATTACTATATATATTACTATATTACACTGAGGAGGAGGGCGGCCAAATTACTATATATATTACTATATCACACTGAAGAGAAGGGCGGCCATAATACTATATATATTACTATATCACACTGAGAAGGGCGGCCATATTACTAAATATATATTACTATATCACACTGAGGAGAAGGGTGGCCATATTACTATATATATTACTATATTACACTGAGGAGGAGGGCGGCCAAATTACTATATATATTACTATATCACACTGAAGAGAAGGGCGGCCATATTACTATATATATTACTATATCACACTGAGAAGGGCGGCCATATTACTAAATATATATTACTATATCACACTGAGGAGAACGGCGGCCATATTACTATATATATTACTATATCACACTGAGGAGAAGGGCGGCCATATTACTATATATATTACTATATCACACTGAGGAGAAGGGCGGCCATATTACTACATATAATACTATATCACACTGAGGAGAGGAGCGGCCATATTACTATATATATTACTATATCACACTGAGGAGAAGGGCGTCCATATTTCTATATATATTTCTATATCACCACTGAGGAGAAGAGCAGCCATATTACTATATATATTACTATATTACATTGAGGAGAAGGGCGGCCATATTACTATATATATCACTATATCACACTGAGGAGAAGGGCGGCCGTATTACTACATATATTACTATATCACACTGAGGAGAAGGGCGGCCATATTACTATATATATTTCTATATCACACTGAGGAGAAGGGCGGCCATATTACTATATATATTACTATATCACACTGAGGAGAAGTGCGGCCACATTACTATATATATTACTATATCACACTGAGGAGAAGGGAGGCGAAATTACTATATATATTACTATATCACACTGAGCAGGGAGGCCATATTACTATATATATTACTATATCACCACTGAGGTGAAGAGCGGCCATATTACAATATATATTACTATATTACATTGAGGAGAAGGGCGGCCATATTACTATATATATTACTATATTACACTGAGGAGAAGGGCGGCTATATTCCTATATATATTCCTATATCACACTGAGGAGAAGGGTGGCCATATTACTATATATATTACTATATTACACTGAGGAGAAGGGAGGCCATATTACTATATATATCACTATATCACACTGAAGAGAAGGGCGGCCATATTACTATATATATTACTATATCACACTGAGAAGGGAGGCCATATTACTATATATATTACTATATCACCACTGAGGAGAAGGGCGGCCATATTACTATATATATTACTATATCACACTGAGGAGAAGAGCGGCCATATTACTATATATATTACTATATCACACTGAGGAGAGGAGCGGCCATATTACTATATATATTACTATATCACACTGAGGAGAAGGGCGTCCATATTTCTATATATATTACTATATCACCACTGAGGAGAACAACGGCCATATTACTATATATATTACTATATCACACTGAGGAGAGGAGCGGCTATATTACTATATATATTACTATATTACATTGAGGAGAAGGGCGGCCATATTACTATATATATTGCTATATCACACTGAGGAGAAGGGCGGCCATATTACTATATATATTACTATATCACACTGAGAAGGGCGGCCATATTGCTATATATATTACTATATCACACTGAGGAGAAGGGCGGCCATATTACTATATATATTACTATATCACACTGAGGAGAAGGGCGGCCATATTACTATATATATTACTATATCACCACTGAGGAGAAGAGCGGTCATATTACTATATATATTACTATATTACATTGAGGAGAAGGGCGGCCATATTACTATATATATTACTATATCACACTGAGGAGAAGGGCGGCCATATTACTATATATATTACTATACCACACTGAGGAGAAGGGCGGCCATATTACTATATATATTACTATATCACACTGAAGAGAAGGGCGGCCATATTACTATATATCACTATATCACACTGAGGAGAAGGGCGGCCATATTACTATATATATTACTATATCACACTGAAGAGAAGGGCGGCCATATTACTATATATATTACTATATCATACTGAGGAGAAGGGCGGCCATATTACTATATATATTACACTGAGGAGAAGAACGGCCATATCACTATACATATTACTATATCACACTGAGGAGAAAGGCGGCCATACTACTATATATATATTACTATATCACACTGAAGAGAAGGGCGGCCATATTACTATATATATATATTACTATATCACACTGAGGAGAAGGGTGGCCATATTACTATATATATTACAATATCACACTGAGGAGGAGGGCGGCCATATTACTATATATATCACTATATCACACTGAAGAGAAGGGCGGCCATATTACTATATATATTACTATATCACACTGAGAAGGGCGGCCATATTACTATATATATATTACTATATCACACTGAGGAGAAGGGCGGCCATATTACTATATATATTACTATATCACACTGAGGAGAAGGGAGGCCATATTACTATATATATTACTATATCACACTGAGGAGAAGGGCGGCCATATTACTATATATAATACTATATCACACTGAGGAGAGGAGCGGCCATATTACTATATATATTACTATATCACACTGAGGAGAAGGGCGTCCATATTTCTATATATATTATTATATCACCACTGAGAAGAGCGGCCATATTACTATATATATTACTATATTACATTGAGGAGAAGGGCGGCCATATTACTATATATATTACTATATCACACTGAAGAGAAGGGCGGCCATATTACTAAATATATATTACTATATCACACTGAGGAGGAGGGTGGCCATATTATTATATATATATTACTATATCATACTGAGGAGAAGGGCGGCCATATTACTATATATATTACACTGAGGAGAAGAACGGCCATATTACTATACATATTACTATATCACACTGAAGAGAAGGGCGGCCATACTACTATATATATATTACTATATCACACTGAGGAGAAGGGCGGCCATATTACTATATATATTACTATATCACACTGAGGAGAAGGGCGGCCATATTACTATATATATTACAATATCACACTGAGGAGAAGGGCGGCCATATTACTATATATATTACTATATCACACTGAGAAGTGTGGCCATATTACTATATATATTACAATATCACACTGAGGAGGAGGGCGGCCATATTACTATATATATCACTATATCACACTGAAGAGAAGGGCGGCCATATTACTATATATATTACTATATCACACTGAGAAGGGCGGCCATATTACTATATATATATTACTATATCACACTGAGGAGAAGGGCGGCCATATTACTATATATATTACTATATCACACTGAGGAGAAGGGCGGCCATATTACTATATATATATTACTATATCACACTGAGGAGAAGGGCGGCCATATTACTATATATATCACTATATCACACTGAGGAGAAGGGTGGCCATATTACTATATATATTACTATATCACACTGAGGAGAAGGGCGGCCATATTACTATATATATTACTATATCACACTGAGGAGAAGGGCGGCCATATCACTATATATATTACAATATCACACTGAGGAGAAGGGCGGCCATATTACTATATATATTACTATATCACACTGAGAAGTGTGGCCATATTACTATATATATTACAATATCACACTGAGGAGGAGGGCGGCCATATTACTATATATATCACACTGAAGAGAAGGGCGGCCATATTACTATATATATTACTATATCACACTGAGAAGGGTGGCCATATTACTATAGATATATTACTATATCACACTGAGGAGAAGGGCGGCCATATTACTATATATATTACTATATCACACTGAGGAGAAGGGCGGCCATATTACTATATATTACTATATCACACTGAGGAGAAGGGCGGCCATATTACTATATATAATACTATATCACACTGAGGAGAGGAGCGGCCATATTACTATATATATTACTATATCACACTGAGGAGAAGGGCGTCCATATTTCTATATATTACTATATCACCACTGAGGAGAAGAGCGGCCATATTACTATATATATTACTATATTACATTGAGGAGAAGGGCGGCCGTATTACTATATATATTACTATATCACACTGAGGAGAAGGGCGGCCATATTACTATATATTACTATATCACACTGAGGAGAAGGGCGGCCATATTACTATATATATTACTATATCACACTGAGGAGAAGTGCGGCCACATAACTATATATATTACTATATCACACTGAGGAGAAGGGCGGCCATATTACTATATATATTACTATGTCACACTGAGGAGAAGGGCGGCCATATTACTATATATATTACTATATCACCACTGAGGAGAAGAGCGGCCATATTACAATATATATTACTATATTACATTGAGGAGAAGGGCGGCCATATTACTATATATATTACTATATCACATTGAGGAGAAGGGCGGCCATATTACTATGTATATTACTATATCACACTGAGGAGAGGAGCGGCCATATTACTATATATATTACTATATCACACTGAGGAGAAGGGCGTCCATATTTCTATATATATTACTATATCACCACTGAGGAGAAGAGCGGCCATATTACTATATATATTACTATATTACATTGAGGAGAAGGGCGGCCATATTACTATATATATTACTATATCACACTGAGGAGAAGGGCGGCCATATTACTATATATATTACTATATCACACTGAGGAGAAGGGCGGCCATATTACTATATATATTACTATATCATCACTGAGGAGAAGGGTGGCCATATTACTATATATATTACTATATCACACTGAAGAGAAGGGCGGCCATATTACTGTATATATTACTATATCATCACTGAGGAGAAGGGCGGCCATATTACTATATATTACTATATTACACTGAGGAGAAGGGCGGCCATATTACTATATATATTACTATATTACACTGAGGAGAAGGGAGGCCATATTACTATATATATCACTATATCACACTGAAGAGAAGGGCGGCCAAATTACTATATATATTACTATATCACACTGAAGAGAAGGGCGGCCATATTACTATATATATTACTATATCACACTGAAGAGAAGGGCGGCCATATTACTATATATATTACTATATCACACTGAGGAGGAGGGTGGCCATATTACTATATATATATATATTACTATATCATACTGAGGAGAAGGGCGGCCATATTACTATATATATTACACTGAGGAGAAGAACGGCCATATTACTATACATATTACTATATCACACTCAGGAGAAGGGCAGCCATACTACTATATATATATTACTATATCACACTGAAGAGAAGGGCGGCCATATTACTATATATATATATTACTATATCACACTGAGGAGAAGGGTGGCCATATTACTATATATATTACAATATCACACTGAGGAGGAGGGCGGCCATATTACTATATATATCACTATATCACACTGAAGAGAAGGGCGGCCATATTACTATATATATTACTATATCACACTGAGAAGGGCGGCCATATTACTATATATATATATTACTATATCACACTGAGGAGAAGGGCGGCCATATTACTATATATATTACTATATCACACTGAGGAGAAGGGCGGCCATATTACTATATATTATACTATATCACACGGAGGAGATGAGCGGCCATATTACTATATATATTACTATATCACACTGAGGAGAAGGGTGTCCATATCTCTATATATATTACTATATCACCACTGAGGAGAAGAGCGGCCATATTACTATATATATTACTATATTACATTGAGGAGAAGGGCGGCCATATTACTATATATATTACTATATCACACTGAGGAGAAGGGCGTCCATATTTCTATATATATTACTATATCACCACTGAGGAGAAGAGCGGCCATATTACTATATATATTACTATATCACACTGAGGAGAGGAGCGGCTATATTACTATATATATTACTATATTACATTGAGGAGAAGGGCGGCCATATTACTATATATATTACTATATCACACTGAGGAGAAGGGCGGCCATATTACTATATATATTACTATATCACACTGAGAAGGGCGGCCATATTACTATATATATTACTATATCACACTGAGGAGAAGGGCGGCCATATTACTATATATATTACTATATCACACTGAGGAGAAGGGCGGCCATATTACTATAGATATTACTATATCACCACTGAGGAGAAGAGCGGTCATATTACTATATATATTACTATATTACATTGAGGAGAAGGGCGGCCATATTACTATATATATTACTATATCACACTGAGGAGAAGGGCGGCCATATTACTATATATATTACTATACCACACTGAGGAGAAGGGCGGCCATATTACTATATATATTACTATATCACACTGAAGAGAAGGGCGGCCATATTACTATATATTACTATATCACACTGAGGAGAAGGGCGGCCATATTACTATATATATTACTATATCACACTGAAGAGAAGGGCGGCCATATTACTATATATATTACTATATCATACTGAGGAGAAGGGCGGCCATATTACTATATATATTACACTGAGGAGAAGAACGGCCATATCACTATACATATTACTATATCACACTGAGGAGAAAGGCGGCCATACTACTATATATATATTACTATATCACACTGAAGAGAAGGGCGGCCATATTACTATATATATATATTACTATATCACACTGAGGAGAAGGGTGGCCATATTACTATATATATTACAATATCACACTGAGGAGGAGGGCGGCCATATTACTATATATATCACTATATCACACTGAAGAGAAGGGCGGCCATATTACTATATATATTACTATATCACACTGAGAAGGGCGGCCATATTACTATATATATATTACTATATCACACTGAGGAGAAGGGCGGCCATATTACTATATATATTACTATATCACACTGAGGAGAAGGGAGGCCATATTACTATATATATTACTATATCACACTGAGGAGAAGGGCGGCCATATTACTATATATAATACTATATCACACTGAGGAGAGGAGCGGCCATATTACTATATATATTACTATATCACACTGAGGAGAAGGGCGGCCATATTACTATATATATTACTATATTACATTGAGGAGAAGGGCGGCCATATTACTATATATATTACTATATCACACTGAAGAGAAGGGCGGCCATATTACTAAATATATATTACTATATCACACTGAGGAGGAGGGTGGCCATATTATTATATATATATTACTATATCATACTGAGGAGAAGGGCGGCCATATTACTATATATATTACACTGAGGAGAAGAACGGCCATATTACTATACATATTACTATATCACACTGAAGAGAAGGGCGGCCATACTACTATATATATATTACTATATCACACTGAGGAGAAGGGCGGCCATATTACTATATATATTACTATATCACACTGAGGAGAAGGGCGGCCATATTACTATATATATTACAATATCACACTGAGGAGAAGGGCGGCCATATTACTATATATATTACTATATCACACTGAGAATTGTGGCCATATTACTATATATATTACAATATCACACTGAGGAGGAGGGCGGCCATATTACTATATATATCACTATATCACACTGAAGAGAAGGGCGGCCATATTACTATATATATTACTATATCACACTGAGAAGGGCGGCCATATTACTATATATATATTACTATATCACACTGAGAAGGGCGGCCATATTACTATATATATTACTATATCACACTGAGGAGAAGGGCGGCCATATTACTATATATATATTACTATATCACACTGAGGAGAAGGGCGGCCATATTACTATATATATCACTATATCACACTGAGGAGAAGGGTGGCCATATTACTATATATATTACTATATCACACTGAGGAGAAGGGCGGCCATATTACTATATATATTACTATATCACACTGAGGAGAAGGGCGGCCATATTACTATATATATTACAATATCACACTGAGGAGAAGGGCGGCCATATTACTATATATATTACTATATCACACTGAGAAGTGTGGCCATATTACTATATATATTACAATATCACACTGAGGAGGAGGGCGGCCATATTACTATATATATCACACTGAAGAGAAGGGCGGCCATATTACTATATATATTACTATATCACACTGAGAAGGGTGGCCATATTACTATAGATATATTACTATATCACACTGAGGAGAAGGGTGGCCATATTACTATATATATTACTATATCACACTGAGGAGAAGGGCGGCCATATTACTATATATTACTATATCACACTGAGGAGAAGGGCGGCCATATTACTATATATAATACTATATCACACTGAGGAGAGGAGCGGCCATATTACTATATATATTACTATATCACACTGAGGAGAAGGGCGTCCATATTTCTATATATTACTATATCACCACTGAGGAGAAGAGCGGCCATATTACTATATATATTACTATATTACATTGAGGAGAAGGGCGGCCATATTACTATATATATTACTATATCACACTGAGGAGAAGGGCGGCCATATTACTATATATATTACTATATCACACTGAGGAGAAGGGCGGCCATATTACTATATATATTACTATATCACACTGAGGAGAAGTGCGGCCACATTACTATATATATTACTATATCACACTGAGGAGAAGGGCGGCCATATTACTATATATATTACTATGTCACACTGAGGAGAAGGGCGGCCATATTACTATATATATTACAAAAATGTCCAGGAAGGATGGGAAATTTTTAAAAATGAGATTCTCAAAGCACAATCGTTAACAATCCCGAAAAGTAGGAAGAATGGGAAGCATTTAAGGAAACCAGGATGGATGAACACAGAACTTAAACACATGCTAAAAAGAAAGAAAGAAATGTTTATTAAATGGAAAGAGGGAGGCATATCTAAAGAAGATTATAATGCAGTCTGCAGATCCTGCAGGGCACGTATCAGGTTAGCTAAAGCTGACAATGAATTAAGGCTTGCAAGAGATGTCAAAAGCAATAAAAAAGGATTTTGGGGGTATGTCAAAAGTAAAAGAAAAGTCAAAGATGCTATAGGATTTTTACAGGATGAAAATGGAGAAATGGTAAGAGAGGATGTTGAGAAGGCCGAACTTTTTAATTCCTATTTTGCATCTGTTTTCTCTCAGAAAGAAAATGTAACATCAACTGATTTTCACTGTCCTTTTAAAGGAATAGAAGAATCCAAGTTATCTGTAAACAGAAAGATTGTGAGGGAATATTTAGCTAACATAAATGAGTTCAAGTCTCCAGGTCCAGATGAATTACACCCCAGAGTACTGAAGGAGATCGTAGAAGAAATTTTAGAACCACTCTCCATAATCTTTGAAAATTCTTGGAGAACAGGAGAAGTCCCAGAAGACTGGAGAAGAGCAAATGTTGTTCCTATCTTCAAAAAGGGGAAGAAGGTGGACCCAGGGAACTATAGGCCGGTGAGTCTGACTTCTATACCAGGAAAGATCTTTGAACAAATTATTAAACATCATGTATGTAAGTACCTGGATAAGAATGAAGTGATTAACCAGAGTCAGCATGGGTTTGTAACTAACAAGTCATGTCAGACTAACTTAATTTCCTTCTATGACAGAATCACTGACTGGGTGGATCAGGGAAATGCTGTAGATATAGTATATCTTGACTTCAGCAAAGCATTTGACAAAGTATCTCACACCATCCTTATTGAAAAAATGACCAAGTATGCAATGGACCAGGCAACTGTTAGGTGGATTCATAACTGGCTTAGTGATCGGACTCAAAGGGTGGTTGTAAATGGCTTCACATCCAGCTGGATGAATGTCTCAAGTGGGATACCACAGGGCTCTGTCCTGGGACCTGTATTGTTCAACATCTTCATCAATGATTTAGATGAAGGAATTGAGGGTAAACTGATTAAATTTGCTGATGACACAAAGCTAGGAGGGATAGCTAATACTAGAGAAGAGAGAGAGAGGATTCAAAAAGACCTAAATAAACTGGAGCAGTGGGCAGCAACCAACAGAATGGTTTTTAACAGGGAAAAATGCAAAGTACTACATCTGGGCAATAAAAATGAAAAAAGCATATACAGAATGGGAGGAATAGAGCTAAGCAACAGTACATGTGAAAAAGACTTAGGTATACTAATAGATCATAGACTGAACATGAGTCAACAATGTGATGCAGCAGCAAAAAAGGCAAATACAATTCTGGGATGTATTAACAGAAGCATACAGTCTAGATCACGTGAAGTCATTATCGGTCTTTACTCCTCTTTGGTCAGACCTCATCTGGAATACTGTGTACAGTTTTGGGCACCACATTTTAAAAAAGACATAGACAAACTGGAGCAAGTTCAGAGAAGAGCGACCAGAATGGTGACTGGTCTGCAAACCATGTCCTATGAGGAACAGTTGCAGGATTTGGGAATGTTTAGCTTGCAAAAAAGAAGACTGAGAGGAGACTTAATAGCTGTCTACAAATATGTCAAGGGCTGTCACATTGTAGAAGGATCATCTTTATTCTCATTTGCACAGGGAAAGACTAGAAGCAATGGGATGAAACTAAATGGGAGGAGACACAGATTAGATATTAGAAAAAACTTTTTGACAGTTAGGGTGATTAATGAGTGGAACAGGCGGCCACGAGAGGTGGTGAGTTCCCCTTCAATGGACGTCTTCAAACAGAGGCTGGACAGACATCTGTCTGAGATGATTTAGTGAATCCTGCTTTGAGCAGGGGGTTGGACCAGATGACCCAGGAGGTCCCTTCCAACTCTACCATTCTATGATTCTATGATTCTATGATTCTATGATATCACCACTGAGGAGAAGAGCGGCCATATTACTATATATATTACTATATCACACTGAGGAGAAGGGCGGCCATATTACTATATATATTACTATATCACATTGAGGAGAAGGGCGGCCATATTACTATATATATTACTATATCACACTGAGGAGAAGGGCGGCCATATTACTATATATATTACTATATCACACTGAGGAGAAGGGCGGCCATATTACTATATATATTACTATATCACATTGAGGAGAAGGGCGGCCATATTACTATGTATATTACTATATCACACTGAGGAGAGGAGCGGCCATATTACTATATATATTACTATATCACACTGAGGAGAAGGGCGTCCATATTTCTATATATATTACTATATCACCACTGAGGAGAAGAGCGGCCATATTACTATATATATTACTATATTACATTGAGGAGAAGGGCGGCCATATTACTATATATATTACTATATCACACTGAGGAGAAGGGCGGCCATATTACTATATATATTACTATATCACACTGAGGAGAAGGGCGGCCATATTACTATATATATTACTATATCATCACTGAGGAGAAGGGTGGCCATATTACTATATATATTACTATATCACACTGAAGAGAAGGGCGGCCATATTACTGTATATATTACTATATCATCACTGAGGAGAAGGGCGGCCATATTACTATATATATTACTATATTACACTGAGGAGAAGGGCGGCCATATTACTATATATATTACTATATTACACTGAGGAGAAGGGAGGCCATATTACTATATATATCACTATATCACACTGAAGAGAAGGGCGGCCAAATTACTATATATATTACTATATCACACTGAAGAGAAGGGCGGCCATATTACTATATATATTACTATATCACACTGAAGAGAAGGGCGGCCATATTACTATATATATTACTATATCACACTGAGGAGGAGGGTGGCCATATTACTATATATATATATATTACTATATCATACTGAGGAGAAGGGCGGCCATATTACTATATATATTACACTGAGGAGAAGAACGGCCATATTACTATACATATTACTATATCACACTCAGGAGAAGGGCAGCCATACTACTATATATATATTACTATATCACACTGAAGAGAAGGGCGGCCATATTACTATATATATATATTACTATATCACACTGAGGAGAAGGGTGGCCATATTACTATATATATTACAATATCACACTGAGGAGGAGGGCGGCCATATTACTATATATATCACTATATCACACTGAAGAGAAGGGCGGCCATAATACTATATATATTACTATATCACACTGAGAAGGGCGGCCATATTACTATATATATATTACTATATCACACTGAGGAGAAGGGCGGCCATATTACTATATATATTACTATATCACACTGAGGAGAAGGGTGGCCATATTACTATATATTATACTATATCACACGGAGGAGAGGAGCGGCCATATTACTATATATATTACTATATCACACTGAGGAGAAGGGCGTCCATATTTCTATATATATTACTATATCACCACTGAGGAGAAGAGTGGCCATATTACTATATATATTACTATATTACATTGAGAAGGGCGGCCATATTACTATATATATTACTATATCACACTGAGGAGAAGGGCGGCCATATTACTATATGTATTACTATATCACACTGAGGAGAAGGGCGGCCATATTACTATATATATTACTATATCACACTGAGGAGAAGTGCGGCCACATTACTATATATATTACTATATCACACTGAGGAGAAGGGCGGCAATATTACTATATATATTACTATATCACACTGAGGAGAAGGGCGGCCATATTACTATATATATTACTATATCACCACTGAGGAGAAGAGCGGCCATATTACAATATATATTACTATATTACATTGAGGAGAAGGGCAGCCATATTACTATATATATTACTATATCACACTGAGGAGAAGGGCGGCCATATTACTATATATATTACTATATCACATTGAGGAGAGGAGCGGCCATATTACTATATATATTACTATATCACATTGAGGAGAAGGGCGTCCATATTTCTATATATATTACTATATCACCACTGAGGAGAAGAGTGGCCATATTACTATATATATTACTATATTACATTGAGGAGAAGGGTGGCCATATTACTATCTATATTACTATATCACACTGAGGAGAAGGGCGGCCATATTACTATATATATTACTATATCACACTGAGGAGAAGGGCGGCCATATTACTATATATATTACTATATCACACTGAGGAGAAGGGCGGCCATATTACTATATATATTACTATATCACACTGAGGAGAAGGGCGGCCATATTACTATATATATTACTATATCACCACTGAGGAGAAGAGCGGCCATATTACTATATATATATTACATTGAGGAGAAGGGCGGCCATATTACTATATATATTACTATATCACACTGAGAAGGGCGGCCATATCCCTATATATATTACTATATCACACTGAAGAGAAGGGCGGCCATATTAATATATATATTACTACATCACACTGAAGAGGAGGGTGGCCATATTACTATATATATATTACTATATCATACTGAGGAGAAAGGCGGCCATATTACTATATATATTACACTGAGGAGAAGAACGGCTATATTACTATACATATTACTATATCACACTGAGGAGAAGGGCGGCCATACTACTATATATATATTACTATATCACACTGAAGAGAAGGGCGGCCATATTACTATATATATATATTACTATATCACTCTGAGGAGAAGGGTGGCCATATTACTATATATCTTACAATATCACACTGAGGAGGAGGGCGGCCATATTACTATATATATCACTATATCACACTGAAGAGAAGTGCGGCCATATTACTATATATATTACGATATCACACTGAGAAGGGCGGCCATATTACTATATATATATTACTATATCACACTGAGGAGAAGGGCGGCCATATTACTATATATATTACTATATCACACTGAGGAGAAGGGCGGCCATATTACTATATATATTACTATATCACACTGAGGAGAAGGGCGGCCATATTACTATATATAATACTATATCACACTGAGGAGAGGAGCGGCCATATTACTATATATATTACTATATCACACTGAGGAGAAGGGCGTCCATATTTCTATATATATTACTATATCACCACTGAGGAGAAGAGCGGCCATATTACTATATATATTACTATATTACATTGAGGAGAAGGGCGGCCATATTACTATAAATATTACTATATCACACTGAGGAGAATGGCGGCCATATTACTATATATATTACTATATCACACTGAAGAGAAGGGCGGCCATATTACTATATATATTACTATATCACACTGAGGAGGAGGGTGGCCATATTATTATATATATTACTATATCATACTGAGGAGAAGGGCGGCCATATTACTATATATATTACACTGAGGAGAAGAACGGCCATATTACTATATCACACTGAGAAGGGCGGCCATACTACTATATATATATTACTATATCACACTGAAGAGAAGGGCGGCCATATTACTATATATATATATATTTCTATATCACACTGAGGAGAAGGGTGGCCATATTACTATATATATTACAATATCACACTGAGGAGGAGGGCGGCCATATTACTATATATATCACTATATCACCCTGAAGAGAAGGGCGGCCATATTACTATATATATTATTATATCACACTGAGGAGAAGGGCGGCCATATTACTATATATATATTACTATATCACACTGAGGAGAAGTGCGGCCATATTACTATATATATTACTATATCACACTGAGGAGAAGGGCGGCCATATTACTATATACATTACTATATCACACTGAGGAGAAGGGCGGCCATATTACTATATATAATACTATATCACACTGAGGAGAGGATCGGCCATATTACTATATATATTACTATATAACACTGAGGAGAAGGGCGTCCATATTTCTATATATATTACTATATCACCAATGAGGAGAAGAACGGCCATATTACTATATGTATTACTATATTACATTGAGGAGAAGGGCGGCCATATTACTATATATATTACTAAATCACACTGAGGAGAAGGGCGGCCATTTTACTATATATATTAATATATCACACTGAGGAGAAGGGCGGCCATATTACTATATATATTACTATATCACACTGAGGAGAAGTGCGGCCACATTACTATATATATTACTATATCACACTGAGGAGAAGGGCGGCCATATTACTATATATATTACTATATCACCCTGAGGAGAAGGGCGGCCATATTACTATATATATTACTATATCACCACTGAGGAGAAGAGCGGCCATATTACAATATATATTACTATATTACATTGAGGAGAAGGGCGGCCATATTACTATATATATTACTATATCACACTGAGGAGAAGGGCGGCCATATTACTATATATATTACTATATCACACTGAGGAGAAGGGCGGCCATATTACTATATATATTACTATATCATACTGAGGAGAAGGGCGGCCATAATACTATATATATTACTATATCACACTGAGGAGAAGGGCGGCCATATTACTATATATATTACTATATCACACTGAGAAGAGCAGCCATATAACTATATATATTACTATATCACACTGAAAAGGGCGGCCATATTACTATATATATTACTATATCATACTGAGGAGAAGGGCGGCCATATTACTATATATATTACTATATCACACTGAGGAGGAGGGCGGCCATATTACTATATATATTACTATATCACACTGAGGAGAAGGGCGTCTATATTACTATATATATTACTATATCACACTGAGGAGAAGGGCGGACATATTACTATATATATATTACTATATCAAACTGAGGAAAAGGGCGGCCATATTACTATATATATTACTATATTACACTGAGGAGAAGGGCGGCCATATTACTATATATATATATATATATATTACTATATCACACTGAGAAGGGTGGCCATATTACTATATATATTACTATATCACACTGAGGAGGAGGGTGGCCATATTACTATATATAATACTATATCATCACTGAGGAGAAGGGCGGCCATATTACTATATCACACTGAGGAGAAGGGCTGCCATATTACTATATATATTACTATATCACACTGAGGAGAAGGGTGGCCATATTACTATATATATATTACTATATCACACTGAGGAGAAGGGCGGCCATATTACTATATATATTACTATATCACACTGAGGAGAAACGCGGCCATATTACTATATATATGACTATATTACACTGAGGAGAAGGGCGGCCATATTACTATATATATGACTATATCACACTGAGGAGAAGGGCGGCCATATTACTATATATATTACCATATCACACTGAGGAGAAGGGCAACCATATTACTATATATATTACCATATCACACTGAGGAGAAGGGCGACCATATTACTATATATATTACTATATCACACTGAGGAGGAGGGCGGCCATGTTACTATATATATTACTATATAACACTGAGGAGAAGGGAAGCCATATTACTATATATATTACTATATTACACTGAGGAGAAGGGCGTCCATATTACTATATATATTACTATATCACACTGAGGAGGAGGGCGGCCATGTTACTATATATATTACTATATCACACTGAGGAGGAGGGCAGCCATATTACTATATATATTACTATATCACACTGAGGAGAAGGGCGGCCATATTACTATATATATTACTATATCACACTGAGGAGAAGGGCGGCCATATTACTATATATATTACTATATCACACTGAGAAGAGCAGAAATATAACTATATATATTTATATATTACTATATCACACTGAGAAGGGCGGCCATATTACTATATATATTACTATATCATACTGAGGAGAAGGGCGGCCATATTACTATATATATTACTATATCACACTGAGGAGCAGGGCGGCCATATTACTATATATATTACTATATCACACTGAGGGGAAGGGCGGACATATTACTATATGTATATTACTATATCAAACTGAGGAAAAGGGCGGCCATATTACTATATATATTACTATATCACACTGAGGAGAAGGGCGACCATATTACTATATATATTACTATATTACACTGAGGAGAAGGGCGGCTATATTCCTATATATATTCCTATATCACACTGAGGAGAAGGGTGGCCATATTACTATATATATTACTATATTACACAGAGGAGAAGGGAGGCCATATTACTATATATATCACTATATCACACTGAAGAGAAGGGCGGCCAAATTACTATATATATTACTATATCACACTGAAGAGAAGGGCGGCCATATTACTATATCACACTGAAGAGAAGGGCGGCCATATTACTATATATATTACTATATCACACTGAGGAGGAGGGTGGCCATATTACTATATATATATATCACTATATCATACTGAGAAGGGCGGCCATATTACTATATATATTACACTGAGGAGAAGAACGGCCATATTACTATACATATTACTATATCACACTGAGGAGAAGGGCGGCCATACTACTATATATATATTACTATATCACACTGAAGAGAAGGGCGGCCATATTACTATATATATATATTACTATATCACACTGAGGAGAAGGGTGGCCATATTACTATATATATTACAATATCACACTGAGGAGGAGGGCGGCCATATTACTATATATATCACTATATCACACTGAAGAGAAGGGCGGCCATATTACTATATATATTACTATATCACACTGAGGAGAAGTGCGGCCACATTACTATATATATTACTATATCACACTGAGGAGAAGGGCGGCCATATTACTATATATATTACTATATCACCCTGAGGAGAAGGGCGGCCATATTACTATATATATTACTATATCACCACTGAGGAGAAGAGCGGCCATATTACAATATATATTACTATATTACATTGAGGAGAAGGGCGGCCATATTACTATATATATTACTATATCACACTGAGGAGAAGGGCGGCCATATTACTATATATATTACTATATCACACTGAGGAGAAGGGCGGCCATATTACTATATATATTACTATATCATACTGAGGAGAAGGGCGGCCATAATACTATATATATTACTATATCACACTGAGGAGAAGGGCGGCCATATTACTATATATATTACTATATCACACTGAGAAGAGCAGCCATATAACTATATATATTACTATATCACACTGAAAAGGGCGGCCATATTACTATATATATTACTATATCATACTGAGGAGAAGGGCAGCCATATTACTATATATATTACTATATCACACTGAGGAGGAGGGCGGCCATATTACTATATATATTACTATATCACACTGAGGAGAAGGGCGTCTATATTACTATATATATTACTATATCACACTGAGGAGAAGGGCGGACATATTACTATATATATATTACTATATCAAACTGAGGAAAAAGGCGGCCATATTACTATATATATTACTATATCACACTGAGGAGAAGGGCGGCCATATTACTATATATATATATATATATATATTACTATATCACACTGAGAAGGGTGGCCATATTACTATATATATTACTATATCACACTGAGGAGGAGGGTGGCCATATTACTATATATAATACTATATCATCACTGAGGAGAAGGGCGGCCATATTACTATATCACACTGAGGAGACGGGCTGCCATATTACTATATATATTACTATATCACACTGAGGAGAAGGGTGGCGATATTACTATATATATATTACTATATCACACTGAGGAGAAGGGCGGCCATATTACTATATATATTACTATATCACACTGAGGAGAAACGCGGCCATATTACTATATATATGACTATATTACACTGAGGAGAAGGGCGGCCATATTACTATATATATGACTATATCACACTGAGGAGAAGGGCGGCCATATTACTATATATATTACCATATCACACTGAGGAGAAGGGCGACCATATTACTATATATATTACCATATCACACTGAGGAGAAGGGCGACCATATTACTATATATATTACTATATCACACTGAGGAGGAGGGCGGCCATGTTACTATATATATTACTATATAACACTGAGGAGAAGGGAAGCCATATTACTATATATATTACTATATTACACTGAGGAGAAGGGCGTCCATATTACTATATATATTACTATATCACACTGAGGAGGAGGGCGGCCATGTTACTATAAATATTACTATATCACACTGAGGAGGAGGGCAGCCATATTACTATATATATTACTATATCACACTGAGGAGAAGGGCGGCCATATTACTATATATATTACTATATCACACTGAGGAGAAGGGCGGCCATATTACTATATATATTACTATATCACACTGAGAAGAGCAGCCATATAACTATATATATTTATATATTACTATATCACACTGAGAAGGGCGGCCATATTACTATATATATTACTATATCATACTGAGGAGAAGGGCGGCCATATTACTATATATATTACTATATCACACTGAGGAGCAGGGCGGCCATATTACTATATATATTACTATATCACACTGAGGGGAAGGGCGGACATATTACTATATGTATATTACTATATCAAACTGAGGAAAAGGGCGGCCATATTACTATATATATTACTATATCACACTGAGGAGAAGGGCGGCCATATTACTATATATATTACTATATTACACTGAGGAGAAGGGCGGCTATATTCCTATATATATTCCTATATCACACTGAGGAGAAGGGTGGCCATATTACT
This sequence comes from Phyllobates terribilis, assembly GCF_046119375.1. NCBI lineage: Eukaryota > Metazoa > Chordata > Amphibia > Anura > Dendrobatidae > Phyllobates > Phyllobates terribilis. The sequence continues at coordinate 194,131,752 of NW_027362769.1, read as the reverse complement.
ATATATATTACTATATTACACTGAGGAGAAGGGAGGCCATATTACTATGTATATCACTATATCACACTGAAGAGAAGGGCGGCCAAATTACTATATATATTACTATATCACACTGAAGAGAAGGGCGGCCATATTACTATATCACACTGAAGAGAAGGGCGGCCATATTACTATATATATTACTATATCACACTGAGGAGGAGGGTGGCCATATTACTATATATATATATTACTATATCATACTGAGAAGGGCGGCCATATTACTATATATATTACACTGAGGAGAAGAACGGCCATATTACTATACATATTACTATATCACACTGAGGAGAAGGGCGGCCATACTACTATATATATATTACTATATCACACTGAAGAGAAGGGCGGCCATATTACTATATATATATATTACTATATCACACTGAGGAGAAGGGTGGCCATATTACTATATATATTACAATATCACACTGAGGAGGAGGGCGGCCATATTACTATATATATCACTATATCACACTGAAGAGAAGGGCGGCCATATTACTATATATATTACTATATCACACTGAGAAGGGCGGCCATATTACTATATATATATTACTATATCACACTGAGAAGAAGGGCGGCCATATTACTATATATATTACTATATCACACTGAGGAGAAGGGCGGCCATATTACTATATATATTACTATATCACACTGAGGAGAAGGGCGGCCATATTACTATATATAATACTATATCACACGGAGGAGAGGAGCGGCCATATTACTAAATATATTACTATATCACACTGAGGAGAAGGGCGTCCATATTTCTATATATATTACTATATCACCACTGAGGAGAAGAGCGGCCATATTACTATATATATTACTATATTACATTGAGGAGAAGGGCGGCCATATTACTATATATATTACTATATCACACTGAGGAGAAGGGCGGCCATATTACTATATGTATTACTATATTACACTGAGGAGAAGGGCGGCCATATTACTATATATATTACTATATCACACTGAGGAGAAGTGCAGCCACATTACTATATATATTACTATATCACACTGAGGAGAAGGGCGGCCATATTACTATATATATTACTATATCACACTGAGGAGAAGGGCGGCCATATTACTATATATATTACTATATCACCACTGAGGAGAAGAGCGGCCATATTACAATATATATTACTATATTACATTGAGGAGAAGGGCAGCCATATTACTATATATATTACTATATCACACTGAGGAGAAGGGCGGCCATATTACTATATATATTACTATATCACATTGAGGAGAGGAGCGGCCATATTACTATATATATTACTATATCACACTGAGGAGAAGGGCGTCCATATTTCTATATATATTACTATATCACCACTGAGAAGAAGAGTGGCCATATTACTATATATATTACTATATTACATTGAGGAGAAGGGAGGCCATATTACTATCTATATTACTATATCACACTGAGGAGAAGGGCGGCCATATTACTATATATATTACTATATCACACTGAGGAGAAGGGCGGCCATATTACTATATATATTACTATATCACACTGAGGAGAAGGGCGGTCATATTACTATATATATTACTATATCACACTGAGGAGAAGAGCGGCCATATTACTATATATATTACTATATCACCACTGAGGAGAAGAGCGGCCATATTACTATATATATATTACTATATTACATTGAGGAGAAGGGCGGCCATATTACTATATATATTACTATATCACACTGAGAAGGGCGGCCATATCACTATATATATTACTATATCACACTGAAGAGAAGGGCGGCCATATTAATATATATATTACTACATCACACTGAGGAGGAGGATGGCCATATTACTATATATATATTACTATATCATACTGAGGAGAAAGGCGGCCATATTACTATATATATTACACTGAGGAGAACAACGGCCATATTACTATACATATTACTATATCATACTGAGAAGGGCGGCCATACTACTATATATATATTACTATATCACACTGAAGAGAAGGGCGGCCATATTACTATATATATATATATATTACTATATCACTCTGAGGAGAAGGGTGGCCATATTACTATATATATTACAATATCACACTGAGGAGGAGGGCAGCCATATTACTATATATATCACTATATCACACTGAAGAGAAGGGCGGCCATATTACTATATATATTACGATATCACACTGAAGAGAAGGGCGGCCATATTACTATATATATATTACTATATCACACTGAGGAGAAGGGCGGCCATATTACTATATATACTACTATATCACACTGAGGAGAAAGGCGGCCATATTACTATATATATTACTATATCACACTGAGGAGAAGGGCGGCCATATTACTATATATAATACTATATCACACTGAGGAGAGGAGCGGCCATATTACTATATATATTACTATATCACACTGAGGAGAAGGGCGTCCATATTTCTATATATATTACTATATCACCACTGAGGAGAAGAGCGGCCATATTACTATATATATTACTATATTACATTGAGGAGAAGGGCGGCCATATTACTATATATATTACTATATCACACTGAGGAGAATGGCGGCCATATTACTATATCTATTACTATATTACACTGAAGAGAAGGGCGGCCATATTACTATATATATTACTATATCACACTGAGGAGGGTGGCCATATTATTATATATATATCACTATATCACACTGAAGAGAAGGGCGGCCATATTACTATATCACACTGAGAAGGGCGGCCATATTACTATACATATTACTATATCACACTGAGGAGAAGGGCGGCCATACTACTATATATATTACTATATCACACTGAAGAGAAGGGCGGCCATATTACTATATATATATATTACTATATCACACTGAGGAGAAGGGTGGCCATATTACTATATATATTACAATATCACACTGAGGAGGAGGGCGGCCATATTACTATATATATCACTATATCACACTGAAGAGAAGGGCGGCCATATTACTATATATATTACTGTATCACACTGAAGAGAAGGGCAGCCATATTACTATATATATCACTATATCACACTGAAGAGAAGGGAGGCCATATTACTATATATATTTCTATATCACACTGAAGAGAAGGGCGGCCATATTACTATATATATTACTATATCACACTGAGGAGAAGGGCGGCCATATTACTATATATATTACTATATTACACTGAGGAGAAGGGCGGCCATATTACTATATATATTACTATATCATACTGAGGAGAAGGGTGGCTATATTACTATATATATTAATATATCACACTGAGAGGGGCAGCCATATTACTATATATACTAATATATCACCACTGAGGAGAAGGGCGGCCATATTACTGTATATATTACTATATCACACTGAGAGGGGCAGCCATATTACTATATATATTACTATATCATCACTGAGGAGATGGGCAGCCATATTACTGCATATATTACTATATCATCACTGAGGATGAGGGCGGCCATATTACTATATATATATTACTATATCACCCTGAGGAGAAGGGCGGCCATATTACTATATATATTACTATATCATCACTGAGGAGAAGGGCGGTCATATTACCGTATATATTACTATATCACACTGAGAGGGGCAGCCATTTTACTATATATATTACTATATCACACTGAGGAGAAAGGCGGCCATATTACTATATATATTACTATATCACACTGAGAGGGGCAGCCATATTACTATATATATTACTATATCATCACTGAGGAGAAGGGCGGCCATATTACTGTTTATATTACTATATCATCACTGAGGAGGAGGGCGGCCATATTACTATATATATTACTATATCATCACTGAGGAGATGGATCGACCATATTACTATATATATTACTATATCATCACTGAGGAGAAGGGCAGCCATATAACTGTATATATTACTATATCACACTGAGAGGGGCAGCCATATTACTATATATATTACTATATCACACTGAGGAGAAGGGAGGCCATATTACTATATCACACTGAGAGGGGCAGCCATATTACTATATATATTACTATATCATCACTGAGGAGAAGGGCGGCCATATTACTGTATATATTACTATATCATCACTGAGGAGGAGGGCGGCCATATTACTATATATATATTACTATATCATACTGAGAAGGGAGGCCATATTACTATATATATAATACTATATCACACTAAGGAGAAGGGAGGCCATATTACTATATATATTACTATATTACACTGAGGAGAAGGGCGGCCATATTACTATACATATTACTATATCACACTGAAGAGAAGGGCAGCCATATTACTATATATATTACTATATCACACTGAGGATAAGGGCGTCCATATTACTGTATATATTACTATATTACACTGAGGATAAGGGCGGCCATATTACTATATATATTACTATATTACACTGAGGAGAAGGGCGGCTATATTCCTATATATATTCCTATATCACACTGAGGAGAAGGGTGGCCATATTACTATATATATTACTATATTACACTGAGGAGAAGGGAGGCCATATTACTATATATATCACTATATCACACTGAAGAGAAGGGCGGCCAAATTACTATATATATTACTATATCACACTGAAGAGAAGGGCGGCCATATTACTATATATATTACTATATCACACTGAAGAGAAGGGCGGACATATTACTAGATATATTACTATATCACACTGAGGAGGAGGGTGGCCATATTACTATACATATATTACTATATCATACTGAGGAGAAGGGCGGCCATATTACTATATATATTACACTGAGGGGAAGAACGGCCATATTACTATACATATTACTATATCACACTGAGGAGAAGGGCGGCCATACTACTATATATATATTACTATATCACACTGAAGAGAAGAGCGGCCATATTACTATATATATTACAATATCACACTGAGGAGAAGGGTGGCCATATTACTATATATATTACAATATCACACTGAGGAGGAGGGCGGCCATATTACTATATATATTACAATATCACACTGAGGAGGAGGGCGGCCATATTACTATATATATTACTATATCACATTGAGGAGAAGGGCGGCCATATTACTATATATATTACTATATCACACTGAGGAGAAGGGCGGCCATATTACTATATATATTACTATATCACACTGAGGAGAAGGGGCGGCAATATTAGCATATATATTACTATATCACACTAAGGAGAAGAGCGGCCATATTACTATATATATTACTATATCACACTGAGGAGAAGGGTGGCCATATTACTATATATATTACAATATCACACTGAGGAGGAGGGCGGCCATATTACTATATATATTACTATATCACATTGAGGAGAAGGGCGGCCATATTACTATATATATTACTATATCACACTGAGGAGAAGGGCGGCCATATTACTATATATATTACTATATCACACTGAGGAGAAGGGGCGGCAATATTAGCATATATATTACTATATCACACTAAGGAGAAGAGCGGCCAAATTACTATATATATTACTATATCACATTGAGGAGAAGGGCGGCCATATTACTATATATATGACTATATCACACTGAGTAGAAGGGCGGCCATATTACTATATAGATTACTATATCACACTGAGGAGAAGGGTGGCCATATTACTATATATATTACTATATCACACTGAGGAGAAGGGCGGCCATATTACTATATATATTACTATATCACACTGAGGAGAAGGGCTGCAATATTACTATATATATTACTATACCACACTGAGGAGAAGGGCGGCCATATTACTATATATATTACTATACCACACTGAGGAGAAGGGCGGCCATATTACTATACATATATTACTATATCATACTGAGGAGAAGGGCGGCCATATTACTATATATATTACACTGAGGAGAAGAACGGCCATATTACTATACATATTACTATATCACACTGAGGAGAAGGGCGGCCATACTACTATATATATATTACTATATCACACTGAAGAGAAGAGCGGCCATATTACTATATATATTACAATATCACACTGAGGAGAAGGGTGGCCATATTACTATATATATTACAATATCACACTGAGGAGGAGGGCGGCCATATTACTATATATATTACAATATCACACTGAGGAGGAGGGCGGCCATATTACTATATATAATACTATATCACACTGAGGAGAGGAGCGGCCATATTACTATATCACACTGAGGAGAAGGGCGTCCATATTTCTATATATATTACTATATCACCACTGAGGAGAAGAGCGGCCATATTACTATATATATTACTATATTACATTGAGGAGAAGGGCGGCCATATTACTATATATATTACTATATCACACTGAGGAGAATGGCGGCCATATTACTATATATATTACTATATTACACTGAAGAGAAGGGCGGCCATATTACTATATATATTACTATATCACACTGAGGAGGAGGGTGGCCATATTATTATATATATATTACTATATCATACTGAGGAGAAGGGCGGCCATATTACTATATATATTACACTGAGGAGAAGAACGGCCATATTACTATACATATTACTATATCACACTGAGAAGGGCGGCCATACTACTATATATATATTACTATATCACACTGAAGAGAAGGGCGGCCATATTACTATATATATATATTACTATATCACACTGAGGAGAAGGGTGGCCATATTACTATATATATTACAATATCACACTGAGGAGGAGGGCGGCCATATTACTATATATATATCACTAAATCACCCTGAAGAGAAGGGCGGCCATATTACTATATACATTATTATATCACACTGAGGAGAAGGGCGGCCATATTACTATATATATATTACTATATCACACTGAGGAGAAGGGCGGCCATATTACTATATATATTACTATATCACACTGAGGAGAAGGGCGGCCATATTACTATATATATTACTATATCACACTGAGGAGAAGGGCGGCCATATTACTATATATAATACTATATCACACTGAGGAGAGGAGCGGCCATATTACAATATATATTACTATATCACACTGAGGAGAAGGGCGTCCATATTTCTATATATATTACTATATCACCAATGAGGAGAAGAGCGGCCATATTACTATATGTATTACTATATTACATTGAGGAGAAGGGCGGCCATATTACTATATATATTACTATATCACACTGAGGAGAAGGGCGGCCATTTTACTATATATATTACTATATCACACTGAGGAGAAGGGCGGCCATATTACTATATATATTACTATATCACACTGAGGAGAAGGGCGGCCATATTACTATATATATTACTATATCACACTGAGGAGAAGGGCGGCCATATTACTATATATATTACTATATCACCACTGAGGAGAAGAGCGGCCATATTACAATATATATTACTATATTACATTGAGGAGAAGGGCGGCCATATTACTATATATATTACTAAATCACACTGAGGAGAAGGGCGGCCATATTACTATATATATTACTATATCACACTGAGGAGAGGAGGGGCCATATTACTATATATATTACTATATCACACTGAGGAGAAGGGCGTCCATATTTCTATATATATTACTATATCACCACTGAGGAGAAGAGCGGCCATATTACTATATATATTACTATATTACATTGAGGAGAAGGGCGGCCATATTACTATATATATCACTATATCACACTGAGGAGAAGGGCGGCCATATTACTATATATATTACAATATCACACTGAGGAGAAGGGCGGCCATATTACTATATATATTACTATATCACACTGAGGAGAAGGGCGGCCATATTACTATATATATTACTATATCACACTGAGGAGAAGGGCGGCCATATTACTATATATATTACTATACCATCACTGAGGAGAAGGGCGGCCATATTACTATATATATTACTATATCATCACTGAGGAGAAGGGCGACCATATTACTATATATATTACTATATTACACTGAGGAGAAGGGCGGCCATATTACTATATATATTAATATATCATCACTGAGGAGAAGGGCGGCCATATTACTATATATATTACTATATCATCACTGAGGAGAAGTGCGGCCATATTACTACATATATATTACTATATCGCACTAACGAGAAGGGCGGCCACATTACTATATATATTACTATATCACACTGAGGAGGAGGGCGGCCATATTACTATATATATTACTATATCACACTGAGGAGAAGGGCGGCCATATTACTGTATATATTACTATATTACACTGAGGAGAAGGGCGGCCATATTACTATATATATTACTATATTACACTGAGGAGAAGGGCGGCTATATTCCTATATATATTCCTATATCACACTGAGGAGAAGGGTGGCCATATTACTATATATATCACTATATCACACTGAAGAGAAGGGCGGCCAAATTACTATATATATTACTATATCACACTGAAGAGAAGGGCGGCCATATTACTATATATATTACTATATCACACTGAAGAGAAGGGCGGCCATATTACTATATATATTACTATATCACACTGAGGAGGAGGGTGGCCATATTACTATATATATATTACTATATCATACTGAGGAGAAGGGCGGCCATATTACTATATATATTACACTGAGGAGAAAAACGGCCACACTACTATATATATATTACTATATCACACTGAAGAGAAGGGCGGCCATATTACTATATCACACTGAGGAGAAGGGTGGCCATATTACTATATATATTACAATATCACACTGAGGAGGAGGGCGGCCATATTACTATATATATTACTATATCACACTGAGGAGAAGGGCGGCCATATTACTATATATATTACTATATCACCACTGAGGAGAAGAGCGGCCATATTACAATATATATTACTATATTACATTGAGGAGAAGGGCAGCCATATTACTATATATATTACTATATCACACTGAGGAGAAGGGCGGCCATATTACTATATATATTACTATATCACATTGAGGAGAGGAGCGGCCATATTACTATATATATTACTATATCACACTGAGGAGAAGGGCGTCCATATTTCTATATATATTACTATATCACCACTGAGAAGAAGAGTGGCCATATTACTATATATATTACTATATTACATTGAGGAGAAGGGAGGCCATATTACTATCTATATTACTATATCACACTGAGGAGAAGGGCGGCCATATTACTATATATATTACTATATCACACTGAGGAGAAGGGCGGCCATATTACTATATATATTACTATATCACACTGAGGAGAAGGGCGGTCATATTACTATATATATTACTATATCACACTGAGGAGAAGAGCGGCCATATTACTATATATATTACTATATCACCACTGAGGAGAAGAGCGGCCATATTACTATATATATATTACTATATTACATTGAGGAGAAGGGCGGCCATATTACTATATATATTACTATATCACACTGAGAAGGGCGGCCATATCACTATATATATTACTATATCACACTGAAGAGAAGGGCGGCCATATTAATATATATATTACTACATCACACTGAGGAGGAGGATGGCCATATTACTATATATATATTACTATATCATACTGAGGAGAAAGGCGGCCATATTACTATATATATTACACTGAGGAGAACAACGGCCATATTACTATACATATTACTATATCATACTGAGAAGGGCGGCCATACTACTATATATATATTACTATATCACACTGAAGAGAAGGGCGGCCATATTACTATATATATATATATATTACTATATCACTCTGAGGAGAAGGGTGGCCATATTACTATATATATTACAATATCACACTGAGGAGGAGGGCAGCCATATTACTATATATATCACTATATCACACTGAAGAGAAGGGCGGCCATATTACTATATATATTACGATATCACACTGAAGAGAAGGGCGGCCATATTACTATATATATATTACTATATCACACTGAGGAGAAGGGCGGCCATATTACTATATATACTACTATATCACACTGAGGAGAAAGGCGGCCATATTACTATATATATTACTATATCACACTGAGGAGAAGGGCGGCCATATTACTATATATAATACTATATCACACTGAGGAGAGGAGCGGCCATATTACTATATATATTACTATATCACACTGAGGAGAAGGGCGTCCATATTTCTATATATATTACTATATCACCACTGAGGAGAAGAGCGGCCATATTACTATATATATTACTATATTACATTGAGGAGAAGGGCGGCCATATTACTATATATATTACTATATCACACTGAGGAGAATGGCGGCCATATTACTATATCTATTACTATATTACACTGAAGAGAAGGGCGGCCATATTACTATATATATTACTATATCACACTGAGGAGGGTGGCCATATTATTATATATATATCACTATATCACACTGAAGAGAAGGGCGGCCATATTACTATATCACACTGAGAAGGGCGGCCATATTACTATACATATTACTATATCACACTGAGGAGAAGGGCGGCCATACTACTATATATATTACTATATCACACTGAAGAGAAGGGCGGCCATATTACTATATATATATATTACTATATCACACTGAGGAGAAGGGTGGCCATATTACTATATATATTACAATATCACACTGAGGAGGAGGGCGGCCATATTACTATATATATCACTATATCACACTGAAGAGAAGGGCGGCCATATTACTATATATATTACTGTATCACACTGAAGAGAAGGGCAGCCATATTACTATATATATCACTATATCACACTGAAGAGAAGGGAGGCCATATTACTATATATATTTCTATATCACACTGAAGAGAAGGGCGGCCATATTACTATATATATTACTATATCACACTGAGGAGAAGGGCGGCCATATTACTATATATATTACTATATTACACTGAGGAGAAGGGCGGCCATATTACTATATATATTACTATATCATACTGAGGAGAAGGGTGGCTATATTACTATATATATTAATATATCACACTGAGAGGGGCAGCCATATTACTATATATACTAATATATCACCACTGAGGAGAAGGGCGGCCATATTACTGTATATATTACTATATCACACTGAGAGGGGCAGCCATATTACTATATATATTACTATATCATCACTGAGGAGATGGGCAGCCATATTACTGCATATATTACTATATCATCACTGAGGATGAGGGCGGCCATATTACTATATATATATTACTATATCACCCTGAGGAGAAGGGCGGCCATATTACTATATATATTACTATATCATCACTGAGGAGAAGGGCGGTCATATTACCGTATATATTACTATATCACACTGAGAGGGGCAGCCATTTTACTATATATATTACTATATCACACTGAGGAGAAAGGCGGCCATATTACTATATATATTACTATATCACACTGAGAGGGGCAGCCATATTACTATATATATTACTATATCATCACTGAGGAGAAGGGCGGCCATATTACTGTTTATATTACTATATCATCACTGAGGAGGAGGGCGGCCATATTACTATATATATTACTATATCATCACTGAGGAGATGGATCGACCATATTACTATATATATTACTATATCATCACTGAGGAGAAGGGCAGCCATATAACTGTATATATTACTATATCACACTGAGAGGGGCAGCCATATTACTATATATATTACTATATCACACTGAGGAGAAGGGAGGCCATATTACTATATCACACTGAGAGGGGCAGCCATATTACTATATATATTACTATATCATCACTGAGGAGAAGGGCGGCCATATTACTGTATATATTACTATATCATCACTGAGGAGGAGGGCGGCCATATTACTATATATATATTACTATATCATACTGAGAAGGGAGGCCATATTACTATATATATAATACTATATCACACTAAGGAGAAGGGAGGCCATATTACTATATATATTACTATATTACACTGAGGAGAAGGGCGGCCATATTACTATACATATTACTATATCACACTGAAGAGAAGGGCAGCCATATTACTATATATATTACTATATCACACTGAGGATAAGGGCGTCCATATTACTGTATATATTACTATATTACACTGAGGATAAGGGCGGCCATATTACTATATATATTACTATATTACACTGAGGAGAAGGGCGGCTATATTCCTATATATATTCCTATATCACACTGAGGAGAAGGGTGGCCATATTACTATATATATTACTATATTACACTGAGGAGAAGGGAGGCCATATTACTATATATATCACTATATCACACTGAAGAGAAGGGCGGCCAAATTACTATATATATTACTATATCACACTGAAGAGAAGGGCGGCCATATTACTATATATATTACTATATCACACTGAAGAGAAGGGCGGACATATTACTAGATATATTACTATATCACACTGAGGAGGAGGGTGGCCATATTACTATACATATATTACTATATCATACTGAGGAGAAGGGCGGCCATATTACTATATATATTACACTGAGGGGAAGAACGGCCATATTACTATACATATTACTATATCACACTGAGGAGAAGGGCGGCCATACTACTATATATATATTACTATATCACACTGAAGAGAAGAGCGGCCATATTACTATATATATTACAATATCACACTGAGGAGAAGGGTGGCCATATTACTATATATATTACAATATCACACTGAGGAGGAGGGCGGCCATATTACTATATATATTACAATATCACACTGAGGAGGAGGGCGGCCATATTACTATATATATTACTATATCACATTGAGGAGAAGGGCGGCCATATTACTATATATATTACTATATCACACTGAGGAGAAGGGCGGCCATATTACTATATATATTACTATATCACACTGAGGAGAAGGGGCGGCAATATTAGCATATATATTACTATATCACACTAAGGAGAAGAGCGGCCATATTACTATATATATTACTATATCACACTGAGGAGAAGGGTGGCCATATTACTATATATATTACAATATCACACTGAGGAGGAGGGCGGCCATATTACTATATATATTACTATATCACATTGAGGAGAAGGGCGGCCATATTACTATATATATTACTATATCACACTGAGGAGAAGGGCGGCCATATTACTATATATATTACTATATCACACTGAGGAGAAGGGGCGGCAATATTAGCATATATATTACTATATCACACTAAGGAGAAGAGCGGCCAAATTACTATATATATTACTATATCACATTGAGGAGAAGGGCGGCCATATTACTATATATATGACTATATCACACTGAGTAGAAGGGCGGCCATATTACTATATAGATTACTATATCACACTGAGGAGAAGGGTGGCCATATTACTATATATATTACTATATCACACTGAGGAGAAGGGCGGCCATATTACTATATATATTACTATATCACACTGAGGAGAAAGGCTGCAATATTACTATATATATTACTATACCACACTGAGGAGAAGGGCGGCCATATTACTATATATATTACTATACCACACTGAGGAGAAGGGCGGCCATATTACTATACATATATTACTATATCATACTGAGGAGAAGGGCGGCCATATTACTATATATATTACACTGAGGAGAAGAACGGCCATATTACTATACATATTACTATATCACACTGAGGAGAAGGGCGGCCATACTACTATATATATATTACTATATCACACTGAAGAGAAGAGCGGCCATATTACTATATATATTACAATATCACACTGAGGAGAAGGGTGGCCATATTACTATATATATTACAATATCACACTGAGGAGGAGGGCGGCCATATTACTATATATATTACAATATCACACTGAGGAGGAGGGCGGCCATATTACTATATATAATACTATATCACACTGAGGAGAGGAGCGGCCATATTACTATATCACACTGAGGAGAAGGGCGTCCATATTTCTATATATATTACTATATCACCACTGAGGAGAAGAGCGGCCATATTACTATATATATTACTATATTACATTGAGGAGAAGGGCGGCCATATTACTATATATATTACTATATCACACTGAGGAGAATGGCGGCCATATTACTATATATATTACTATATTACACTGAAGAGAAGGGCGGCCATATTACTATATATATTACTATATCACACTGAGGAGGAGGGTGGCCATATTATTATATATATATTACTATATCATACTGAGGAGAAGGGCGGCCATATTACTATATATATTACACTGAGGAGAAGAACGGCCATATTACTATACATATTACTATATCACACTGAGAAGGGCGGCCATACTACTATATATATATTACTATATCACACTGAAGAGAAGGGCGGCCATATTACTATATATATATATTACTATATCACACTGAGGAGAAGGGTGGCCATATTACTATATATATTACAATATCACACTGAGGAGGAGGGCGGCCATATTACTATATATATATCACTAAATCACCCTGAAGAGAAGGGCGGCCATATTACTATATACATTATTATATCACACTGAGGAGAAGGGCGGCCATATTACTATATATATATTACTATATCACACTGAGGAGAAGGGCGGCCATATTACTATATATATTACTATATCACACTGAGGAGAAGGGCGGCCATATTACTATATATATTACTATATCACACTGAGGAGAAGGGCGGCCATATTACTATATATAATACTATATCACACTGAGGAGAGGAGCGGCCATATTACAATATATATTACTATATCACACTGAGGAGAAGGGCGTCCATATTTCTATATATATTACTATATCACCAATGAGGAGAAGAGCGGCCATATTACTATATGTATTACTATATTACATTGAGGAGAAGGGCGGCCATATTACTATATATATTACTATATCACACTGAGGAGAAGGGCGGCCATTTTACTATATATATTACTATATCACACTGAGGAGAAGGGCGGCCATATTACTATATATATTACTATATCACACTGAGGAGAAGGGCGGCCATATTACTATATATATTACTATATCACACTGAGGAGAAGGGCGGCCATATTACTATATATATTACTATATCACCACTGAGGAGAAGAGCGGCCATATTACAATATATATTACTATATTACATTGAGGAGAAGGGCGGCCATATTACTATATATATTACTAAATCACACTGAGGAGAAGGGCGGCCATATTACTATATATATTACTATATCACACTGAGGAGAGGAGGGGCCATATTACTATATATATTACTATATCACACTGAGGAGAAGGGCGTCCATATTTCTATATATATTACTATATCACCACTGAGGAGAAGAGCGGCCATATTACTATATATATTACTATATTACATTGAGGAGAAGGGCGGCCATATTACTATATATATCACTATATCACACTGAGGAGAAGGGCGGCCATATTACTATATATATTACAATATCACACTGAGGAGAAGGGCGGCCATATTACTATATATATTACTATATCACACTGAGGAGAAGGGCGGCCATATTACTATATATATTACTATATCACACTGAGGAGAAGGGCGGCCATATTACTATATATATTACTATACCATCACTGAGGAGAAGGGCGGCCATATTACTATATATATTACTATATCATCACTGAGGAGAAGGGCGACCATATTACTATATATATTACTATATTACACTGAGGAGAAGGGCGGCCATATTACTATATATATTAATATATCATCACTGAGGAGAAGGGCGGCCATATTACTATATATATTACTATATCATCACTGAGGAGAAGTGCGGCCATATTACTACATATATATTACTATATCGCACTAACGAGAAGGGCGGCCACATTACTATATATATTACTATATCACACTGAGGAGGAGGGCGGCCATATTACTATATATATTACTATATCACACTGAGGAGAAGGGCGGCCATATTACTGTATATATTACTATATTACACTGAGGAGAAGGGCGGCCATATTACTATATATATTACTATATTACACTGAGGAGAAGGGCGGCTATATTCCTATATATATTCCTATATCACACTGAGGAGAAGGGTGGCCATATTACTATATATATCACTATATCACACTGAAGAGAAGGGCGGCCAAATTACTATATATATTACTATATCACACTGAAGAGAAGGGCGGCCATATTACTATATATATTACTATATCACACTGAAGAGAAGGGCGGCCATATTACTATATATATTACTATATCACACTGAGGAGGAGGGTGGCCATATTACTATATATATATTACTATATCATACTGAGGAGAAGGGCGGCCATATTACTATATATATTACACTGAGGAGAAAAACGGCCACACTACTATATATATATTACTATATCACACTGAAGAGAAGGGCGGCCATATTACTATATCACACTGAGGAGAAGGGTGGCCATATTACTATATATATTACAATATCACACTGAGGAGGAGGGCGGCCATAATACTATATATATCACTATATCACACTGAAGAGAAGGGCGGCCATATTACTATATATATTACTATATCACACTGAGAAGGGCGGCCATATTACTATATATATATTACTATATCACACTGAGGAGAAGGGCGGCCATATTACTATATATATTACTATATCACACTGAGGAGAAGGGCGGCCATATTACTATATATATTACTATATCACACTGAGGAGAAGGGCGGCCATATTACTATATATATTACTATATCACACTGAGGAGAGGAGCGGCCATATTACTATATATATTACTATATCACACTGAGGAGAAGGGCATCCATATTTCTATATATATTACTATTTCACCACTGAGGAGAAGAGCGGCCATGTTACTAGATATATTACTATATTACATTGAGGAGAAGGGCGGCCATATTACTATATATATTACTATATCACACTGAGGAGAAGGGCGGCCATATTACTATATATATTACTATATCACACTGAGGAGAAGGGCGGCCATATTACTATATATATTACTATATCACACTGAGGAGAAGTGCGGCCATATTACTATATATATGACTATATCACACTGAGGAGAAGGGCGGCCATATTACTATATATATTACTATATCACACTGAAGAGAGGGGCGGCCATATTACTATATATATTACTATATCACACTGAGGAGAAGGGCGGCCATATTAATATATATATTACTATATCACACTGAGAAGGGCGGCCATATTACTATATATATTACTATACCATCACTGAGGAGAAGGGCGGCCATATTACTATATATATTACTATATCATCACTGAGGAGAAGGGCGACCATATTACTATATATATTACTATATTACACTGAGGAGAAGGGCGGCCATATTACTATATATATTACTATATCATCACTGAGGAGAAGGGCGGCCATATTAATATATATATTACTATATCATCACTGAGGAGAAGTGCGGCCATATTACTACATATATATTACTATATCGCACTAAGGAGAAGGGCGGCCACATTACTATATATATTACTATATCACACTGAGGAGGAGGGCGGCCATATTACAAAATATATTACTATATCACACTGAGGATAAGGGCGGCCATATTACTGTATATATTACTATATTACACTGAGGAGAAGGACGGCCATATTACTATATATATTACTATATTACACTGAGGAGAAGAGCGGCTATATTCCTATATATATTCCTATATTACACTGAGGAGAAGGGTGGCCATATTACTATAAATATTACTATAATACACTGAGGAGAAGGGAGGCCATATTACTATATATATTACTATATCACACTGAAGAGAAGGGCGGCCATATTACTATATATATTACTATATCACACTGAAGAGAAGGGCGGCCATATTACTATATATATTACTATATCACACTGAGGAGGAGGGTGGCCATATTACTATATATATATTACTATATCATACTGAGGAGAAGGGCGGCCATATTACTATATATATTACACTGAGGAGAAGAACGGCCATATTACTATACATATTACAATATCACACTGAGGAGAAGGGCGGCCATACTACTATATATATTACTATATCACACTGAAGAGAAGGGCGGCCATATTACTATATATATATATTACTATATCACACTGAGGAGAAGGGTGGCCATATTACTATATATATTACAATATCACACTGAGGAGGAGGGCGGCCATATTACTATATATATCACTATATCACACTGAAGAGAAGGGCGGCCATATTACTATATATATTACTGTATCACACTGAAGAGAAGGGCAGCCATATTACTATATATATCACTATATCACACTGAAGAGAAGGGAGGCCATATTACTATATATATTTCTATATCACACTGAAGAGAAGGGCGGCCATATTACTATATATATTACTATATCACACTGAGGAGAAGGGCGGCCATATTACTATATATATTACTATATTACACTGAGGAGAAGGGCGGCCATATTACTATATATATTACTATATCATACTGAGGAGAAGGGTGGCTATATTACTATATATATTAATATATCACACTGAGAGGGGCAGCCATATTACTATATATACTAATATATCACCACTGAGGAGAAGGGCGGCCATATTACTGTATATATTACTATATCACACTGAGAGGGGCAGCCATATTACTATATATATTACTATATCATCACTGAGGAGATGGGCAGCCATATTACTGCATATATTACTATATCATCACTGAGGAGGAGGGCGGCCATATTACTATATATATATTACTATATCACCCTGAGGAGAAGGGCGGCCATATTACTATATATATTACTATATCATCACTGAGGAGAAGGGCGGTCATATTACCGTATATATTACTATATCACACTGAGAGGGGCAGCCATTTTACTATATATATTACAATATCACACTGAGGAGAAAGGCGGCCATATTACTATATATATTACTATATCACACTGAGAGGGGCAGCCATATTACTATATATATTACTATATCATCACTGAGGAGAAGGGCGGCCATATTACTGTTTATATTACTATATCATCACTGAGGAGGAGGGCGGCCATATTACTATATATATTACTATAAAATCACTGAGGAGATGGATCGACCATATTACTATATATATTACTATATCATCACTGAGGAGAAGGGCAGCCATATAACTGTATATATTACTATATCACACTGAGAGGGGCAGCCATATTACTATATATATTACTATATCACACTGAGGAGAAGGGAGGCCATATTACTATATCACACTGAGAGGGGCAGCCATATTACTATATATATTACTATATCATCACTGAGGAGAAGGGCGGCCATATTACTGTATATATTACTATATCATCACTGAGGAGGAGGGCGGCCATATTACTATATATATATTACTATATCATACTGAGAAGGGAGGCCATATTACTATATATATAATACTATATCACACTAAGGAGAAGGGAGGCCATATTACTATATATATTACTATATTACACTGAGGAGAAGGGCGGCCATATTACTATACATATTACTATATCACACTGAAGAGAAGGGCAGCCATATTACTATATATATTACTATATCACACTGAGGATAAGGGCGTCCATATTACTGTATATATTACTATATTACACTGAGGATAAGGGCGGCCATATTACTATATATATTACTATATTACACTGAGGAGAAAGGCGGCTATATTCCTATATATATTCCTATATCACACTGAGGAGAAGGGTGGCCATATTACTATATATATTACTATATTACACTGAGGAGAAGGGAGGCCATATTACTATATATATCACTATATCACACTGAAGAGAAGGGCGGCCAAATTACTATATATATTACTATATCACACTGAAGAGAAGGGCGGCCATATTACTATATATATTACTATATCACACTGAAGAGAAGGGCGGACATTTTACTAGATATATTACTATATCACACTGAGGAGGAGGGTGGCCATATTACTATACATATATTACTATATCATACTGAGGAGAAGGGCGGCCATATTACTATATATATTACACTGAGGAGAAGAACGGCCATATTACTATACATATTACTATATCACACTGAGGAGAAGGGCGGCCATACTACTATATATATATTACTATATCACACTGAAGAGAAGAGCGGCCATATTACTATATATATTACAATATCACACTGAGGAGAAGGGTGGCCATATTACTATATATATTACAATATCACACTGAGGAGGAGGGCGGCCATATTACTATATATATTACAATATCACACTGAGGAGGAGGGCGGCCATATTACTATATATATTACTATATCACATTGAGGAGAAGGGCGGCCATATTACTATATATATTACTATATCACACTGAGGAGAAGGGCGGCCATATTACTATATATATTACTATATCACACTGAGGAGAAGGGGCGGCAATATTAGCATATATATTACTATATCACACTAAGGAGAAGAGCGGCCACATTACTATATATATTACTATATCACACTGAGGAGAAGGGTGGCCATATTACTATATATATTACAATATCACACTGAGGAGGAGGGCGGCCATATTACTATATATATTACTATATCACATTGAGGAGAAGGGCGGCCATATTACTATATATATTACTATATCACACTGAGGAGAAGGGCGGCCATATTACTATATATATTACTATATCACACTGAGGAGAAGGGGCGGCAATATTAGCATATATATTACTATATCACACTAAGGAGAAGAGCGGCCATATTACTATATATATTACTATATCACATTGAGGAGAAGGGCGGCCATATTACTATATATATGACTATATCACACTGAGTAGAAGGGCGGCCATATTACTATATAGATTACTATATCACACTGAGGAGAAGGGTGGCCATATTACTATATATATTACTATATCACACTGAGGAGAAGGGCGGCCATATTACTATATATATTACTATATCACACTGAGGAGAAGGGCGGCAATATTACTATATATATTACTATACCACACTGAGGAGAAGGGCGGCCATATTACTATATATATTACTATACCACACTGAGGAGAAGGGCGGACATATTACTATACATATATTACTATATCATACTGAGGAGAAGGGCGGCCATATTACTATATATATTACACTGAGGAGAAGAACGGCCATATTACTATACATATTACTATATCACACTGAGGAGAAGGGCGGCCATACTACTATATATATATTACTATATCACACTGAAGAGAAGAGCGGCCATATTACTATATATATTACAATATCACACTGAGGAGAAGGGTGGCCATATTACTATATATATTACAATATCACACTGAGGAGGAGGGCGGCCATATTACTATATATATTACAATATCACACTGAGGAGGAGGGCGGCCATATTACTATATATATTACTATATCACATTGAGGAGAAGGGCGGCCATATTACTATATATATTACTATATCACACTGAGGAGAAGGGCGGCCATATTACTATATATATTACTATATCACACTGAGGAGAAGGGGCGGCAATATTAGCATATATATTACTATATCACACTAAGGAGAAGAGCGGCCATATTACTATATATATTACTATATCACACTGAGGAGAAGGGTGGCCATATTACTATATATATTACAATATCACACTGAGGAGGAGGGCGGCCATATTACTATATATATTACTATATCACATTGAGGAGAAGGGCGGCCATATTACTATATATATTACTATATCACACTGAGGAGAAGGGCGGCCATATTACTATATATATTACTATATCACACTGAGGAGAAGGGGCGGCAATATTAGCATATATATTACTATATCACACTAAGGAGAAGAGCGGCCATATTACTATATATATTACTATATCACATTGAGGAGAAGGGCGGCCATATTACTATATATATGACTATATCACACTGAGTAGAAGGGCGGCCATATTACTATATAGATTACTATATCACACTGAGGAGAAGGGTGGCCATATTACTATATATATTACTATATCACACAGAGGAGAAGGGCGGCCATATTACTATATATATTACTATATCACACTGAGGAGAAGGGCGGCAATATTACTATATATATTACTATACCACACTGAGGAGAAGGGCGGCCATATTACTATATATATTACTATACCACACTGAGGAGAAGGGCGGCCATATTACTATATATATTACTATACCACACTGAGGAGAAGGACGGCCATATTACTATATATATTACTATACCACACTGAGGAGAAGGGCGGCCATATTACTATATATATGACTATATCACACTGAGGAAAAGGGCGGCCATATTACTATATATATTACTATATCACACTGAGGAGAAGGGTGGCCATATTACTATATATATTACTATATCACACTGAGGAGAAGGGCGGCCATATTACTATATATATTACTATATCACACTGAGGAGGAGGGCGGCCATATTACTATATATATTACTATATCACACTGAGGAGAAGGGTGGCCATATTACTATATATATTACTATATCACACTGAGAAGGGCGGCATATTACTATATATATTACTATATCACATTGTGGAGGACAGCGGCCATATTACCATATATATTACTATTTCACACTGAGGAGAAGGGCGGCCATATTACTATATATATTACTATATCACACTGAGGAGAATGGCGGCAATATTACCATATATATTACTATATCACACTAAGTAGAAGAGCGGCCATATTACTATATATATTACTATATCACATTGAGGAGAAGGGCGGCCATATTACTATATATATTACTATATCACACTGAGGAGGAGGGCGGCCATATTACTATATATATTACTATATCACACTGAGGAGAAGGGCGGCCATATTACTATATATATTACTATATCACACTGAGGAGGAGGGCGGCCATATTACTATATATATTACTATATCACACTGAGGAGAAGGGCGGCCATATTACTATATATATTACTATATCACACTGAGGAGAAGGGCGGCCATATTACTATATATATTACTATATCACACTGAGGAGAAGGGTGGCCATATTACTATATATATTACTATATTACACTGAGGAGAAGGGTGGCCATATTACTATATATATTACTATATCACACTGAGTAGAAGGGCGGCCATATTACTATATATATTACTATATCACACTGAGGAGAAGGGCGGCCATATTACTATATATATTACTATATCACACTGAGGAGGAGGGCGGCCATATTACTATATATATTACTATATCACACTGAGGAGAAGGGTGGCCATATTACTATATATATTACTATATCACACTGAGGAGAAGGGCGGCCATATTACTATATATATTACTATATCACACTGAGTAGAAGGGCGGCCATATTACTATATATATTACTATATCACACTGAGGAGAAGGGTGGCCATATTACTATATATATTACTATATCACACTGAGGAGGAGGGCGGCCATATTACTATATATATTACTATATCACACTGAGGAGAAGGGTGGCCATATTACTATATCACACTGAGGAGAAAGGCGGCCATATTACTATATATATTACTATATCACACTGAGGAGAAGGGCGGCCATATTACTATATATATTACTATATCACACTGAGTAGAAGGGCGGCCATATTACTATATATATTACTATATCACACTGAGGAGAAGGGCGACCATATTACTATATATATTACTATATCACACTGAGTAGAAGGGCGGCCATATTACTATATATATTACTATATCACACTGAGGAGAAGGGTGGCCATATTACTATATATATTACTATATCACACTGAGGAGCAGGGCGGCCATATTACTATATATATTACTATATCACACTGAGGAGAAGGGTGGCCATATTACTATATCACACTGAGGAGAAAGGCGGCCATATTACTATATATATTACTATATCATCACTGAGGAGAAGGGCGGCCATATTACTATATATATTCCTATATCACACTGAGGAGAAGGGCGGCCATATTACTATATATATATTACTATATCATCACTGAGGAGAAGGGCGGCCATATTACTATATATATTACTATATCATCACTTAGGAGAAGGGCGGCCATATTACTATATATATTACTATATCACACTGAGGAGAAGGGCGGCCATATTACTATATATATTACTATATCATCACTGAGGAGAAGGGCGGCCATATTACTATATATATTACTGTATCACACTGAGGAGAAGGACGGCCATATTACTATATATATTACTATATCACAATGAGGAGAAGGGTGGCCATATTACTATATATATTATTATATCACACTGAGGAGGAGGGCGGCCATATTACTATATATATTATTATATCACACTGAGGAGGAGGGCGGCCATATTATTATATATATTACTATATCACACAGAGGAGAATGGCGGCCATATTACGGTATATATATTACTATATCACACTGAGGAGAAGGGCGGCCATATTACTATATATATTACTACATCACACTGAGAAGGGCGGCCATATTACTATATATATGACTATATCACACTGAGGAGGAGGGCGGCCATATTACTATATATATTACTATATCACACTGAGGAGAAGTGTGGCCATATTACTATATATATTACTATATCACACCGAGGAGGGCGGCCATATTACTATAGATATTACTATATCACACTGAGGAGAAGGGCGGCCATATTACTATATATAATACTATATCACACTGAGGAGAAGGGCGGCCATATTACTATATATATTACTATATCACACTGAGGAGAAGGGCGGCCATATTACTATATATATTACTATATCACACTGAGGAGAAGGGCGGCCATATTACTATATATATTATTATATCACACTGAGGAGGAGTAGGGCGGCCATATTATTATATATATTACTATATCACACAGAGGAGAATGGCGGCCATATTACGGTATATATATATTACTATATCACACTGAGGAGAAGGGTGGCCATATTACTATATATATTACTATATCACACTGAGAAGGGCGGCCATATTACTATATATAATACTATATCACACTGAGGAGAAGGGCGGCCATATTACTATATATATTACTATATCACACTGAGGAGAAGGGCGGCCATATTACTGTATATATTACTATATCACACTGAGGAGAAGAGCGGCCATATTACTATATATATTATTATATCACACTGAGGAGGAGGGCGGCCATATTATTATATATATTACTATATCACACAGAGGAGAATGGCGGCCATATTACGGTATATATATATTACTATATTACACTGAGGAGAAGGCTGGCCATATTACTATATATATTACTATATCACACTGAGGAGAAGGGCGGCCATATTACTATATATAATACTATATCACACTGAGGAGAAGGGCGGCCATATTACTATATATATTACTATATCACACTGAGGAGAAGGGCGGCCATATTACTGTATATATTACTATATCACACTGAGGAGGAGGGCGGCCATATTACTATATATATTACTATATCACACTGAGGAGGCGGGCGGCCATATTACTATATATATTACTATATCACACAGAGGAGAAGGGCGGCCATATTACTATATATATTATTGTATCACACTGAGGAGGAGGGCGGCCATATTACTATATATATTACTATATTACATTGAGGAGGAGGGCGGCCATATTACTATGTATATTACTATATTACATTGAGGAGGAGGGCGGTCATATTACTATATATATTATTGTATCACACTGAGGAGGAGGGCGGCCATATTACTATATATATTACTATATTACATTGAGGAGGAGGGCGGCCATATTACTATATATATTATTGTATCACACTGAGGAGGAGGGCGGCCATATTACTATATATATTACTATATCACACTGAGGAGGAGGGCGGCCATATTACTATATATATTATTGTATCACACTGAGGAGAAGGGCGGCCATATTACTATATATATTACTATATCACACTGAGGAGGAGGGCGGCCATATTACTATATATATTACTATATTACATTGAGGAGGAGGGCGGCCATATTACTATGTATATTACTATATTACATTGAGGAGGAGGGCGGCCATAATACTATATATATTATTGTATCACACTGAGGAGAAGGGTGGCAATATTACTATATATATTACTATATCACACTGAGGAGGAGGGCAGCCATATTACTATATATATTATTGTATCACACTGAGGAGAAGGGCGGCCATATTACTATATATATTACTATATCACACTGAGGAGAAGGGCGGCCATATTACTATATATATTACTATATCACACAGAGGAGAAGGGCGTCTATATTACTATATATATTACTATATCACACTGAGGAGAAGGACGGCCATATTACTATATATATTACTATATCATACTGAGGAGAAGGGCGGCCATATTACTATATATATTACTATATCACACAGAGGAGAAGGGCGTCTATATTACTATATATATTACAATATGACACTGAGGAGAAGGGCGGCCATATTACTATATATATATTACTATATCACACTGAGGAGAAGGGCGGCCATATTACTATATATATTACTATATCACACTGAGGAGGAGGGCGGCCATATTACTATGTATATTACTATATCACACTGAGGAGAAGGGCGGCCATATTACTATATATATTACTATATCACACTGAGGAGAAGGGCGGCCATATTACTATATCACACTGAGGAGAAGGGCGGCCATATTACTATGTATATTACTATATTACATTGAGGAGGAGGGCGGCCATATTACTATATATATTATTGTATCACACTGAGGAGAAGGGTGGTCATATTACTATATATATTACTATATCACACTGAGGAGGAGGGCGGCCATATTACTATATATATTATTGTATCACACTGAGGAGAAGGGCGGCCATATTACTATATATATTACTATATCACACTGAGGAGAAGGGCGGCCATATTACTATATATATTACTATATCACACAGAGGAGAAGGGCGTCTATATTACTATATATATTACTATATCACACTGAGGAGAAGGGCGGCCATATTACTATATATATTACTATATCACACTGAGAAGGGCGGCCATATTACTATATATATATTACTATATCACACAGAGGAGAAGGGCGTCTATATTACTATATATATTACAATATGACACTGAGGAGAAGGGCAGCCATATTACTATATATATATTACTATATCACACTGAGGAGAAGGGCGGCCATATTACTATATATATTACTATATCACACTGAGGAGGAGGGCGGCCATATTACTATGTATATTACTATATCACACTGAGGAGAAGGGCGGCCATATTACTATATATATTACTATATCATCACTGAGGAGAAGGGTGGCCATATTACTATATATATTACTATATCACACTGAAGAGAAGGGCGGCCATATTACTGTATATATTACTATATCACACTGAGGAGAAGAGCAGCCATATTACTATATATATTACTATATCACCACTGAGAATGGCGGTCATATTACTATATATATATTACTATATCATCACTGAGGAGAAGGGCGGCCATATTACTATATATATTACTATATTACACTGAGGAGAAGGGCGGCCATATTACTATATATATTACTATATTACACTGAGGAGAAGGGCGGCCATATTACTATATATATTACTATATCACACTGAGGAGAAGGGCGGCCATATTACTATATATATCACTATATCACACTGAGGAGAAGGGCGGCCATATTACTATATATATCACTATATCACACTGAGGAGAAGGGCGGCCATATTACTATGTATATTACTATATCACACTGAGGAGGAGGGCGGCCATATTACTATATATATTACTATATCACACTGAGGAGAAGGGCGGCCATATTACTATATATATCACTATATCACACTGAGGAGGAGGGCGGCCATATTACTATATATATTACTATATCACACTGAGGAGAAGGGCGGCCATATTACTATGTATATTACTATATCACACTGAGGAGAAGGGCGGCCATATTACTATATATATTACTATATCACACTGAGGAGAAGGGCGGCCATATTACTATATATATTACTATATCACACTGAGGAGAAGGGCGGCCATATTACTATGTATATTACTATATCACACTGAGGAGAAGGTCGGCCATATTACTATATATATTACTATATCACACTGAGGAGAAGGGCGGCCATATTACTATATATATATTACTATATCACACTGAGGAGAAGGGCGGCCATATTACTATATATATTACTATATCACACTGAGGAGAAGGGCGGCCATATTACTATATATATTACTATATCACACTGAGGAGAAGGGCGGCCATATTACTATGTATATTACTATATCACACTGAGGAGAAGGTCGGCCATATTACTATATATATTACTATATCACACTGAGGAGAAGGGCGGCCATATTACTATGTATATTACTATATCACACTGAGGAGGAGGGCAGCCATATTACTATACAGTATATATATATATATATATATATATATATATATATATACACACACACATCAGAGACACAGAAGTCTGATAATTGTGCAGAGAGTTTAAACCAGAGATGAGATTATGAGAGAGGGGTGGGAACGCCATGGTTGAGCCCTACTTACTATTTTGGTGTCACCCGCTTCCACCAAGCTAAGTAATTTGGAAAATGCGTATGGCGTCACACCTCCGAATCTGTGTTAACGCTTTTCATACGATCACTGCCAGCTTCACCATAGCCCAATGAAGATTATTCGCTGCCACCACCGTCCAGCGTTGAAATATAACACAGGCCTGGCTGGACGCCTGCTTTCTGGTAGTGTATATGGCTTCAGGGGAGGAGAACGATTACAGGTCAAAAGAAACAGAACTATTACATTTTATATTTAATCCAAAAGGGAGGCAGTGTTATGAAAAATATACAAAAGGTTTTACAAAAGGGGGACAAGACAATACAGAGTATACAGTTACATAAAATAAACAGGATTAAAGAAGAAACTTACTATAAGATCGCAGAAACGATTCAATATAGCTGGAGGGGGGGCGCCACACTTATTGATTTGACTGTCAACGAACGGCATCCGTTGCTTATAGTCTCTATACCCCCCCGGCAATGAATACTACTCCCCCTTCCACTGTGTCTTTTATGCCGAAAGGAGAGACCTGCCCACACCCCCTGTGATGACATCACGAGGGCTGGGCTCCAGCCTTCACATTTTTATTAAAATACCTGCCTTCTACGATAACTTCTCGCTGGTTGGTTGCAGAAACCCGAAAGTGGCACCATATTTCTATTATGAATTTACCTTTCTACAGAGACCACACGCAATATAGCTGCGGTCTGTTATTTGGTACTTTTGCGTTACCGCTCCCCGGAGGGGCGTACCGCTGCGGGAAAAGATGCATATTGTTCCTTGGCTGACCCTGCCACTAAAAATATGGGTTCCAATATTATCAGAATTATGGAACTTCCAATATTCAATATTTCGTGTCGGTGCCTAAACGTCTGTAGTTTGCAGCTCGCTATTGTGAGGAGTGTGATAGTTCCTTCGAAGCTCCTGACTAAATCTTTCTCATCTACGTGTAAATTTGTCGCAAGCCTGTGCCAGTGGAAAACACACTCGCGTGTTAATTGGGTTTGCCACCTCTCTTGGTACTGCCATTTGCCTAGTAGCCACCTCTACTGTGTGAGCTAGATCGCAGAGAGATCGCTCTTTAGATTGTCAGCTCTTCTCTTGTGACAAATGCTAGATAGGAGGGGTAAGAGGGGCTTCAGGGGGAGAAAGAAATATTTTTATGATAGGTTGTAAGAGAGATGAGAGATTAAGTGAGTGAGAGATGAGATTATAAGTGAGAGGTGAGATTATAAGTGAGAGATGAGATTATGCTTCATCCTTTGGTCGTACTCAGTGGTCCTCACAG
The DNA here is from genome assembly GCF_046119375.1 of Phyllobates terribilis. Lineage (NCBI taxonomy): Eukaryota > Metazoa > Chordata > Amphibia > Anura > Dendrobatidae > Phyllobates > Phyllobates terribilis. Next base: position 194,101,884 of record NW_027362769.1, on the reverse strand, counting down.
ACGGACATACACTAGACCTTATCTTCACCCGTCTCTGCTCCCCATCTAACCCCACAACCTCAGCGCTCCTTCTATCTGACCACCATCTTCTCATTTTCCCCAACGTCTCCAGTTCACAATCCTAACAGTGACCTACAAAACGGTCCATAATCTGTCTGCTCCGAACATCTCCAAACCAATCTTCTGATATTTTCCCACACGTAATCTCCGGTCCTCCTAAGACCTCCTTCTCTCCTCCATACTTATACGTTCCTCACCCAATCGCCTCCAGGACTTCTCCCAAATATACCCCATACTCTGTAATTCTGTGCCACAACATGTCCGATTATCCACCACAATCAGAACCTGCATCGCCTCACCACCACCGCAGCCGTCTCCTCACCACTGTTACGCTCGCGCCCGGACTGACTGGCGTGAGCGTGATTAGTGATCCCACTGTACCATGAACCGAGGAGTGCCTGGAGGGGCGCAACTAAGCATCAACTTGGTCCGACCAAGGTCACACGGCGGCTAAAGACTCCGTGAACCAAGGAGGAACCGAGCAGAGGGACCAGATGCTACTCCAGGTCAGACCCCGGTCACAGCTGTTGACCCACACCGGGGAATGCAGGAACAGGCAGGTTAGGCTGGTATACAGACAAGTGGGTACTGGCTGGCATGGCTTGTATGCAGACAGGTGGGTACTGGCAGGCACGGCTGGTATGCAGACAGGCTGGTACTGGCAGGTAGGATAGAGACCAGTACAGACTGGGACACAGGAACGGTGGACAGCAGAGCAGAGCGAAACCGCAGATGCAGTGAACAAGCAGAGCAGAACCGCAGGAGCGGTGAGCAAACAGAGCAGTGCGAAACCGCAGATGCGATGAACAAGCAGAGCGTAGCAAAAGAGCAGGTGCGGTGAGCAATCAGAGTGTAGCAAAACCGCAGGTGCGTTGAACATCAGAGCGGAGCAAAACCGCAGGTGCGTTGAACAAGCAGAGCGGAGCAAAACAGCAGGTGCGGCGAACAAGCAGAGCGGAGCAAAACCGCCGGTGCGGTGAACAAGCAGAGCGGAGCAAAACCGCCGGTGCAGTGAACAAGCAGAGCGGAGCAAAACCGCAGGTGCGGTGAACAAGCAGAGCGGAGCAAAACCGCAGGCGCGGTGAACAAGCAGAGTGGAGCAAAACCGCCGGAGCGGTGAACAAGCAGAGCGGAGGAGAACAGCAGGTGCGGTAAACAAGCGGAGCAGAGCGGAACCGCCGGAGCGGTGAACAAGCAGAGCAGAACAGAGCAGAAGGTGAAGGCAGACAGGACAGGGCTCTGTTCACATGGAACAGACTGGAAAATACAGGAAGATGGTTAGAACACAGGAGGTAGATACGGAGGCAGGGAAAGGGGACAAGCAGAACCAGATACACACAAGGTACTTACAATGAAGTAGCGAGTGGACACAAAACTCACAAACAGAAGTACAGAGACAACGAGTTGGAGTTAGGTGCAGGTTCAGACACTGCAGGAAAAGGGAAGGTACGGACATAGAGAGAAACAAGTAACGGGCTAGGACACTGTTCAGACAGGAACTGAACCGGGAACAAGATACAGGAACGAGCCTGGGAACTCAGACCCCAGGGTGGCGGAAACAGACTAGAAGTCAGAGATACAGGTAGCGGCCATGGGTACTCGGCCCCCAGGGTGGCGGAAACAGACTAGAAGTCACAGGTACAGGAAAAGGCCCTGGGTACTCAGCCCCCAGGGTGGCGGACAGACTAGAGTCAGGACAGGACCAGGCACCTCAGTTGCAAAAGACTAACTGAGTGAAAGTGTTGCTTGTTATGTTCTGCTACCAGAGCTAAGGAAAGAGAGGAGATCTGTCCCTACGATAGAACTCAGCTTAATCCCTACGATGTAACAGGGAACCTGATCCTGCGATCAGACCTGCTAAAGTCCTAAGCTAGTCTGTACGGAGACCTATAGATATGGGGAAGGAATCCCTACAAGTACTAAGGACTGGGAGGAAAATGGGACACCTCCTAACAGAAATAGTAGCAGACAGACGAACAAACAAAATATATAGAACAAAGAGGTCCGTAGACCAAGCAAACTAACAGAGTAGATACAGAGCACAGGCTAGCTAGAAAGTAGTTATACAATGAAGTCCAGCAAAGCCAGAAGGGCGGAGCAGGATTAAATAGGCCAACAAGGTCATGTGACCAGCAAAGGAAAAAACCTAAGAGCAAGGTTCTAACAGTACCCCCCCTTCTAAGAGGATCCTCCGGATCCCCTAGGACCAGGCTTATCAGGAAATCTCCTGTGAAACGCTCTGATAAGTCTGGACGCGGAAACATCATCCGACCTCACCCAAGAGTTATCCTCGGGTCCGAAACCTTTCCAGGCCACAAGATACTGCAAACTACCTCTATACCGTCTAGAGTTAAGGATGAGAGAAATTTCATATTCCCCGTCCTCCACCACCGGAGGAACAGAGGCAGAGGCGTCACAATCCGATACAACAGCTTTTTTCAACAGAGAGACATGAAATACCGGATTAATTCTCCAGGAGGTAGGAACCTCCAACCTAACAGCAGATTGGTTGACAACCTGAAGCACCTTAAAGGGCCCTACAAACTTGGGACCCAATTTCTTAGAAGGAATCCTCAACCGCAGATTCCTAGAGGACAACCAAACCATGTCACCAACAGCGAACAAAACCTCCTGTCGTTTCCTATCAAAGTAGTCTTTAGATTTTCTGTTGGCCTCCTGAAGATTACCACGCACATCCGTCCAAACTCTCTCCAAATCACCGGAAAAATTCTCCTCCTCAGGCACGGCAGATCCCAACTTGGAGAACGACCCAAACGACGGATGTCTCCCAGAACAACAAAAAAAAGGCGAACAACCAGCAGAAGAAGATGTATGATTGTTCAGAGCAAATTCAGCAAGTGGCAGAAACTCAGACCACCCCTCTTGATTGTCTGCCACAAAACAACGCAAGAACTGCTCAACATCCTGGTTTTTCCTTTCTGTCTGGCCATTAGATTCAGGATGATATCCGGACGAGAACGACAAATGAACTCCCAACCTGTCACAAAAGGCACGCCAAAAACGAGCCACGAACTGAGGACTCCTATCAGAAACAATGTCAGTAGGAACGCCATGAAGTCTGACAATTTCCTTGACAAAGGCCTTAGCGAGAGTTTTAGCGCAGGGCAGTTTGATGAAGGGAACCAAGTGACACATCTTGCTAAAACGGTCCATGACCACCCAGATGACAGTAAAACCCTCAGAGGGGGGGGGAAGGTCAGTTATAAAGTCCATAGCCAAATGTGTCCAAGGAGCACTGGGAACCTCCAAAGGACAAAGCAACCCCGCAGCAGGAGTATGTGAGGACTTAGATCTAGCACATATAGTACATTGACGCACCCACTTAATGACTTCCTTCTGCCATCCAGGCCACCAAAAACTGCGACCCACCAGTCTCTTGGTCTCAGAGATTCCGGGATGACCTGCCAACCGAGATTCGTGATACTCAACAAACAAATCTCTCCTAAAGGTCCCAGGCACAAACAACCTCCCATGAGGAGTGTTAGATGGGGCATTCTCCTGTGCTTTAAGAATCTCATCTTCCAAAACGGAGTCCAAAGCAGCTATCACAACACCTTCTTGTAAAATATTCTCCTCTTTCTCAGCACCGACTATGGGAGAAAAACTGCGAGACAAGGCATCCGCCTTAACATTCTTAGTACCAGGGATGTAAGTAACGGAGAAATTAAACCGCGAGAAAAACAGTGCCCACCTAGCCTGACGGGCATTCAGGCGCTTGGCAGCATCAAGATATATCAGATTTTTATGATCCGTAAGAACCTGAACGGGAAATTCCGCACCTTCCAAGAAGTGGCGCCAGTGTTCAAATGCGAGTTTAATAGCCAATAATTCCCGATTACCAATATCGTAATTCAGTTCAGTCTCCGAAAATTTTTTTGAAAAAAAGGCACAGGGATGTAATCCATCCCCGTTATCCTGAGACAATACTGCGCCAACCCCCACCGAAGAAGCATCAACCTCAACCAAAAACGGCCTAGTAACATCAGGCTGCATAAGGATGGGAGCAGAGGTGAACCTCTCATTGAGATACACAAAAGCTTCAATGGCCTCAGAAGTCCACTGAACCGCATCAGCACCTTTCCTGGTGAGATCGGTCAGAGGTTTGACAATACTAGAAAAAAATTTTTATGAATTTTCTGTAATAATTGGCGAAACCTAAAAACCTCTGTATCGATTTCAAACCAATAGGCCTAGGCCATTCCTGAACCGCCTGAACCTTCACCGGGTCCATCTCAAAGCCCTCGTTGGAGATAATGTAGCCCAAAAAACTAATTCTCTGTACAGCGAACTCACATTTCTCCAGCTTAGCAAAAAGCGAATTGTCCATTAATAACTGTAATACCTCACGTACGCTCCGCCAATGAGACTCCAGATCCGGCGAATAAATCAAAATGTCATCCAAATACACAACCACATTTTTGCCGATCAAAGGTCTAAGGATGTCATTAATAAGATTCTGAAAAAATGCAGGAGCATTAGTAAGACCAAAAGGCATCACCAGATTCTCAAAATGACCCACAGGAGTGTTAAAAGCAGTCTTCCATTCATCACCCTCCTTCATGCGCAACAGATTGTATGCCCCCCGAAGGTCAATTTTAGAGAACCACTTGGCCCCCATTAACTGGTTAAACAGATCAGGAATCAATGGCAGTGGGTAAGGATTGCGTACAGTAATTTTGTTAATCTCACGAAAATCCAGACAAGGACGTAAACCGCCGTCCTTTTTTTTTACAAAAAAAAATCCAACCGCCACAGGAGACTTAGAGGGCCTAATGTGACCGGCGGCCAAACTTGTCTGTATGTATTCCTCCAAAGCCTTCCTCTCAGGAATAGTAAGGTTAAATAAACGACTTTTAGGAAGAGTCGCTCCAGGGACAAATTCAATAGAACAATCATAGTCTCTATGGGGAGGCAAAACCTGCGATTCCTTCTCAGAAAAAACTCTCCAAAAATCCTGAATAGGAACAGGCAATTCTCCCCTATCCAAAGCTGCAATACGTCCGTTACAACACTTGTCATAACATTTATGGCTCCAGGATTTAATTTCACTGGTAGACCAATCCAGTACAGGATTGTGAAATTTTAACCAGGGCAAACCCAATATTACTGGAGAAGGCAAGTTATTCAACACTACCAAATCCAATTTCTCATGGTGAACACCATTAATAGTGAGAGGAAATTCACAGACCTTGAGAGTAATATTCTTCAAAGGGGAACCATCCACAGAAACCACAGCAATGGGGGATGATAAAGGTTCGGGTTTTAAATTGAGTCTTTCCACGAATCCCCCATCAATTACATTCAGAGTAGACCCACAATCAACAAACACCCGAAATTCCATTAATTTTTCCTGAGCAATCGTGGAAGCAGCTAAAAATACACCCCTGGAATTTAAACAGGCAATACGGGCATGACTGACCATTTTTTTTTCTTTCTTCATACGAAGCTCACAGCCTTTAATCAAATGACCAGATTTTCCGCAATAGAAACACAAGCCTTCAGAAAATCGACGGTCTTTTTCTTGAGAGCGAGGTGCCACCGATCCAATCTCCATCGGTTCACCACTGTTAGTACACACATTCTCATAACCAGAAACTGACATAGCAGAGGATTTGCTCTCATTAACCCTTGCACGCAGTCTCCTATCCACCCGTATAGCTAATTGCATAGCCTGTTGCAAATCTTCAGGTGTAGGATAAGCAATTAGCAGGTCTTTAACCCTTTCATTGAGCCCAGCAAGAAATAGACTTTTCAGAGCAGAATCGTTCCACCCTGTTTGAGTAGACCAACGACGGAAATGAGTACAATATTTTTCCACATTACCTGATCCCTGTTTCAAACGTCTCAACTCAGTCTCGGCTGATGAGACACGGTCAGGATCATCATATAATAGTCACAAAGCAGAAAAAAAACTATCCACTGATCTGAAGCATGTATCACTAGGTTGCAAAGAAAAGGCCCACTCCTGAGGCTCTTTGCGCAAAAGTGACATTATGAACCCTATGCGCTGGGATTCATCCCCAGAGGACTTGGGTCTCAAACGAAAATACAATAAGCAAGCATTTTTAAATGAAAAAAATTCTCGGTGTTCACCAAAAAATAAATCCGGCAAACATACCTTAGGCTCCAATAAATGTGCTCCAGGACAGTTACTCACGTGCTGACGGAGCTCAGTCACCTCCAGAGAGAGTCCCTGCAGGCGATGAGCCAAATCCTGAACTGACACCATGATGGAACAGAAAAATCTTTCCTTAGAGAATTTGCAGGCTGGACTTACTGTTATGTTCTGCTACCAGAGCTAAGGAAAAAGAGGAGATCTGTCCCTACGATAGAACTCAGCTTAATCCCTACGATGTAACAGGGGACCTGATCCTGCGATCAGACCTGCTAAAGTCCTAAGCTAGTCTGTACGGAGACCTATAGATGTGGGGAAGGAATCCCTACAAGTACTAAGGACTGGGAGGAAAATGGGACACCTCCTAACAGAAATAGTAGCAGACAGACGAACAAACAAAATATATAGAACATAGAGGTCCGTAGACCAAGCAAACTAACAGAGTTAGATACAGAGCACAGGCTAGCTAGAAAGTAGTTATACAATGAAGTCCAGCAAAGCCAGAAGGGCGGAGCAGGATTAAATAGGCCAACAAGGTCATGTGACCAGCAAAGGAAAAAACCTAAGAGCAAGGTTCTAACATTGCTCAGGCACCTCCTACTGGGTGGAGGGGGTTTAAGTATCCAGTGACTCACAGCAATAGGCTGGGGACGCATTAGGACTGTGCACACAGTAGCTATAAGAAACAGGCAGAAAGCCGCGCCGACGCCCTAAGCAATCAGACAAGAGACATGGACAAAGCAGGTACTGGAGCAAAGAGTGCAGCATGGACTGACAGGTAAGATTGCGGTCTTGCATGGTGGGAGGTGGTGCACCATGCAAGCACGCCACCAGGGATGTTACAGCCACCATGGGAGCCGCCGAATTGTTACCAACGTTGCCACCGCCTCGCCACCACCGGAGCCACCTCACCACCACCACAGCCATCTCCTCGCCACCACCCGAGCAAACACCTTGAGACCACCGTAGTCGCGGCCTTGCCACCACCGGAGCCGAAGCCTTGCCACCACCGGAACCACCACCTCACCACCACCGCAGCCGTCTCCTCACCAGCACAGGAGCAAACACCTCACCACCATGGGAGGACGTACCTCACCACCACCGCAGCCGTCTCCTCACCACCACAGGAGCAAATGTGGCACCCCAGGGGTCTGGTTTCCACAGTAACAGCGATGTTATGTCTGAGAGCAGGTGGGAGGTCTCTTGGTCAGGGATCCTATGCATGCCACACCTCCTGCCCAGTCCTGGGAGGGGAAGAACTTCCCCTATATAAACCTAGGGCTGAGGCAGGGTTAGTGAGTAGAGAAGAAGTAGAGAAGAGAAGCAGATATAGGAAAAGAACATCAGGAGCTCTGTGGGTGCAGTGCTATAAGGAGTCAGGGGCTGGCAGCTGCAGAGTTCGCCCTGACTGAGAAGCTATCACCGGACCCGGAGTCCGAGGCTGTGGGGACTAATCTTTACCCAGCAGCAGAAACCGCCCGGCAGGGGATTTCAGGTCCTCTGGCCAAGAAACCCGAAGGCACGGTCACACGCGTGGGACCAGCACCGCCGTCGTGACGCGGACGCCACTAGAAGGCCCCGAGTCACCGGCCATACGGGTTAGCACCACACGGTACACTCAGGGACGTGGGCTACTTATACCCGCCTCTAGCAAGGTAGCCAGAAGAGTACAGTCAGTTTGGGAGGCCTACAACTCCGCCTGGCCAGGGGAGATCCCATCTGCTCAAGGACTGACCAGGCCCCGATCGCTAGCCAGTACTCCGGGAGGGTCTATCTTTATCACCAGTAAAGACCCTGAACTACACCGCATCGTCTCTGAGTGATTCCTGCTCCCCCATCATCCACATCGGCTGCCCTGAGGCCATACCCCTCCCGTTGGGGGTGATACTATCACGCTGCACAATCCTACCACCGGCCTCAGCGGTCTGCCCTGCAGCGGCAGCTCCTTCGCTGCATTCAACGGGTGGCGTAGTCGTCCAACACCTACCGCTAATACAACGCCACTTAGTCTGACTCCCTGGGCACGGACCGGGTCACCGCCACGAGACTACAACCCTCAACAGATCCGGCTCCGGGTAAGCTCCTGCATGCGCAACGCTGTGCGACACAGGTCCAGGGGTGCGTCAACTTTTGGCGTAGTCGGCAGGATCTCGTGCCCGCAACCACCGGGTACTGCGTGCCTGAAAAAGACTGTTCAAACTTACCAGTGGTGAAGATTCCCGCCATCCGGCGCCATCTTCTACCTTCTTCCCGCCATCCGCGAAGTTTTCCCGCCATCCGGCGCCATCTTCTGCCTTCTTCCCGCCATCCGTGGAGTTTTCCCGCCGTTGGACGCCATCTTGAAGACGCCGCGCGGGAAGAAGAGGGGCGTGGACTCCGAAAGCGCGCGAGAACTGAAGCCCCGCCTCACGTCCGGACGTTGCGTAAGGTCCTGGAAGGAGCCCAGCAGACGCCGACGTCACAGGAGCGCGACGGAAGGTCCTCAACCCTGACGATCCACTGCGGAGCCGCGGCCTACGGAAGAGGATCATCGCAAGGTAGGCCACGGTCCACTAGGGGGGAGGAAGATGTCGGATACGGAGGAGAGCTTCACTGCCTCAACCCCCGCCAGCGCCACCGCTGCTGCAGTCATGCCTTTCACCATGCCCTATATCCCGGGAGCGGCCTGGCTACCCCAGTACTCAGGGGAGTCCCATACCCTGCATGACTTTAGAGAAAAGCTGGATAGCCTCTTCCAGGTGTATCCCCTCACAGAAGAGCAAAAAGTGAGCATCCTGGTGGCCCAATTAACCGGGGCAGCCCAAAGGGAGGTAAAGTCCTGGCCACCTGGGGGGAGGACTGTTGCAGGGATACTAACCCGGCTGAGGGACACCTTTGATACCCGCACCTCAGCCGAGATCAAGCTTAGATTCTACGGGTGCAAGCAGCGAGCACACGAGAGTATAAGGGACTATGCCCTGAACCTACAAGAGGCCCTGAGAGCCATTAAGCAGACCGACCCTGACGACGTGGGAGAGGAGGACAGGCTGTTGACTGAACAATTTATAGAGGGTTTATATTGCAATGCCCACCGAACCCAGTTGCGGGCAATGGCCTTACAGGACCCTCATCTGGGATTTGCACAGTTCAAGGACAGAGCCATCCGGGTGCTCCGAGAACTGGCACCAGGTGGCGTTGTGACCCACAGACGCCCCACTACCACTTACCACCAGGAGGCGGCGCCCTTGTCGGCAGGGCCTGTGGGAGCTGATGCGCAGGCTTTGAACAATGACCCGGCTCCAGACCTGCACCATCAGGTCCAAGAGCTAGCTAAAAGCGTTGCCGCGCTAACCCGAACTGTGCAGTCTTTACAGGTTTCCACTCCAGGGAAGATCCAGCTGGCATCCGGACCGGAGGACATCCCGTGGCGTCGACCAAGGAGGACCCCACCGGCCAGAGGAAGACCCAGCGACCGATACAACGAGGACGGACAACCCATCTGCCGCCGCTGCAATCAACCCGGACATATGGCAAGGTACTGTCCTTTAAACTGGCACAACCTGGGGTAGAGGGCCAAACCCCAGGAAAAAGATCATCAGGCCCATCGAACTGGCGCGACAAATATGTGGGAGGACGTCCAGTCTTGCCTGTGGTACTGGATGGCATCCCCATGAGTGCTCTACTGGACACCGGGTCACAGGTTACCACTATCCCATACGTGCTCTTCAAGCAGTACTGGAATGACTCGGATATCACCCGCTACCCTGACGACGATTTGAGAATCATCGCCAGCAATGGTCAGCCCGTGCCACAGATTGGATTTAAAGAGGTGACCATTAAAATCGGTAGAGTTGAACTGGCGGCACAGGGACTGATCATTGTAGACATTGACAAGCACGAGAGTCACCCAAAGATAACTCTAGGAACTAATGTAATTGAAAATTGTCTTGCAGAGGTGATTTTCCTTTTACAGCAGGTTGCCAAGAACGCCAGCTCCGGCCAGCAGCGAGTGCTCCAGAAAGAGATCCGGGCACTGATGCGACGGCAACAGATAGAACTCTCCGGTGGTGAGATTGGTAGCGTAAGAATGTGTGACCCTTTTCCTATTGCCATGCCCCCAAAAAGTGAAATGATGATTTGGTGCCGGGCAGCTATTGGTCTGAGAGGTAGAGATTACCAGGCAATGGTAGAACCAGTTTACTCAGACAGTAGGCCCACCATTTTGACAGCACGGGGGGTGGTCAATGTACGCCATAGGAGGGTGCCCGTTCGCATAATAAATATCGGGAAGAGGGAAGTGTACCTGCCCCGGTATGCCACGCTAGCCAAATTGTATACCATCAATCAAAATTCCATACAGTCCGTAGAACCCTTGCCTCCATCTTCCCCGGAGGAAGGTAACGGCTCTAAGGAAACAATGGAGGACTGGTGTCAGCAACTACATTTGGGTACTGACTCCACTCCCTCACACCAGAGACAGGGAGTCTATCGGGTGGTTCAAGAGTACGAGAGAGTGTTTAGTAAACACCCGTTAGACTTCGGGCGAGTCAAGGGGGTAGAACACCACATCCCCACGGGAGACCATCTTCCCATAAAAGAGAGGTATCGACCCGTACCCCCTGCACACTACCAACACGCCAAGGGGATGCTTAGGGACATGAAGGAGGCTGGGGTGATCAGGGATAGCTGTAGCCCCTGGGCAGCTCCACTAGTCTTAGTCAAAAAGAAAGACAACACCATGAGGATGTGTGTAGATTACCGGAAAATCAACCGTATCACACACAAAGATGCGTACCCCTTACCAAGGATAGAGGAGTCTTTGGCTGCTTTAAGATCTGCTAACTTCTTCTCTACCTTGGATCTCACTAGCGGGTACTGGCAGGTTCCTGTAGCAGAGGCGGACCGGGAGAAGACCGCATTCACCACCCCGATGGGACTTAGCGAGTTTACCTGCATGCCGTTCGGACTCTGTAACGCACCAGGAACCTTTCAACGATTAATGGAGTGCTGTCTGGGCCACAAAAACTTCGAGACGGTCCTGTTGTACCTGGACGATGTCATCGTATATTCCAAGACTTATGAGGACCACCTGAAACACCTGGCGGAAGTGTTCGAAGCTCTGGCAAACTACGGCCTAAAGGTAAAACCCTCCATGTGTCACCTCCTAAAACCAAAGGTGCAGTACCTGGGACACGTGGTGAGCGCTGACGGAGTGGCTCCCGACCCTGATAAGATCACCGCAATTAAGGAATGGCCAAGTCCCTCCAGTGTAAAGGAAGTGCGGCAGTTCCTCGGGTTGGTAGGCTATTACCGCAGATTCATCCCCGGTTTCACCAAAAAGGCAGCTCCTATGCAAGACCTCCTGATAGGCCAGTCCCGGAAGGCCAAGAACCAGAAGCCGCCCTTCAAATGGGAGAAGTTAGAAGAAGAGTCCTTCCGCCAGCTGAAGATGGCCCTCACGGGGGATGAAATCCTGGCATACCCTGATTATAGCCAGCCCTTTATCCTCTACACCGACGCAAGTAACATTGGGCTAGGAGCCGTACTGTCCCAGATCCAGCAGGGGAAAGAACGAGTAATCGCTTACGCCAGTCGAAAACTGCGACCCACCGAAAGAAACCCTGAGAATTACAGCTCATTTAAGCTAGAGTTCCTGGCAGTGGTGTGGGCAGTCACCGAACGCTTTAAGCACTACCTCGCTTCTTCCCGGTTCACCGTGTACACGGATAACAACCCGTTGACACACCTGGACACGGCAAGACTCGGTGCCCTAGAGCAGAGATGGATGGCCCGTCTGTCCAACTACGAGTTCACAATCAAATACCGGGCAGGACGCTCCAATACCAACGCAGACGCCCTGTCCAGGATGCCAAACCTACCGGACATAGGAGAAGATTCAGAGGGGCTGGAAGAAGTCGAACTCCCCGCGTTCCACCGTCATGGGACTATCCAGTATTCCCATCGGGTAAGGGGTAAGCAAGCCGCTACGTTTAACCCCTTGCCTCACTACAACTGGTAGGAAACGCAAGACAGTGACCCTGCCGTCCGACTGGTGAAGGAGATGCTGACTCGGCCAGAGGCTCGCCTTGACCCAGACGCTCCGGAGGAAGCCAAACAACTGTGGGCTGAGAAGAGTCGACTGTTCCTTTACAAGGGGAAGTTGTGCCGCAGAATGGTTAACTCCCGGACGCATGAACTAATCTGGCAAGTAGTGGTGCCACGAAGAGACGCAGCCATGGTGATGGAGGCATACCACGACGGGGCTGGACACTTCGGATGGAAGAAGTTGGAGTTCCTGCTGCGCGGGCGGTTCCACTGGGTAGGCATGAGGGGAACCATCGAGAGGTGGTGCAGAGACTGTGGCCTGTGCAACCTAAGAAGGAAGGACCGTGCCAGCCAGAAGACCCCCCTTCAGTCCATCGTCACCAAGCAGCCGTTGGAACTGGTAGCCTTGGATCATGTAAAACTGACCCCAAGCAGAAGTGGCTACGTCTACGCGTTAACCATTGTGGATCATTACTCCCGGTTCTTGGTTGTCGTCCCCGTTAAGGACTTAACAGCTCAAACGGCAGCTAGAGCCTTCCAGCAGCATTTCTGCCGTCCACACGGGTACCCGGACCAAGTGCTGACGGATCAGGGACCTGCCTTTGAAGCGGAGGTCTTCCAGGAATTCTGCAATCTGTATGGCTGCCGGAAGATAAGGACGACACCCTATCATCCGCAAACTAATGGACTTTGTGAGAAAATGAACCAGGTGGTAATGGATCTTCTGAAAACGTTGCCCCTGGAAGAACGCAGTCTGTGGCCTGAGAAGCTGCCCGACCTGGTGGACCTATACAACTACATCCCTGTAGGTTCCACCAACTGTACCCCGGCTTACCTAATGAGGGCAAGGCCTGGTAAGCTACCTGTTGACCTGGAGATGGGAGTCCTGACACCCGAGGACACTTCACCGGAAGCAGACTGGGACACAGAGAGGCAGCAGCAGTACCGGAAAGTACAGGAGAGCGTGGAGCGAAGTCTCTGTCTCGCTAGGGAAAGACAAGAGAAAACTTACAACCAGTATGCTCCCGCTGTTCCCCTGGTACCCGGAGAGCAGGTCTTGAAGAGGAAGAGACGGCTCCACAAGTTGGACGACCAGTGGGAGAAGGACCCGTACACCGTACTGCCCTCAAGCCACGACAACCCGAAGGTTTGTACCATCAGTAAAGACGGAGGGGAAACCACAGCCATTGTATCCCGGGATCACCTGAAGAAGTGTCCCGAACAGCTACGGAACCCAGAAGGAGAGCAAGAAGACCCTCGACCCGTAGAGGAAAGGGAAGATATGGTTAGTACTGTGCTCGGAGACTTCCCTCGGTCCTGGACTCAAGTCAATGGTGCAGTTGTGGTACCCGTCCTCACGTTCCTCCAACCAGCATCCCAAGTGCCTACGGAGCAACAGGTAGAGCTGGAAGAGCAGCCGGTCCAGGAGGCAGCAGACTCCACACAAGCAGAACAGGAGGATCAACCCTCTGCTCATAGTGAGCCTGCCGTACCCCTAGTGAGCCAAAGAGCCCGTAAACAGCTGCCCAGTTTACCCTTGACAGCTCCTACACCCTGTAGTTCAGGGCCAGACAGTCAGCTCCGTAGGTCCACTAGGGCCACTAGAGGCCAGTTACCCGCACGTTGGAGGATTTGAAGTGTTTAAATTGTTTTATTGAGGTCACCTGTCTGTTACTTGTAAATAATTATGTGTTTCTAGTTATTTTTAGGAGTCCTTGGTGGATTAACCGGGAATCCTTGTACAATTGGTTGGAGCGTAACCTAGGAATGGACTAAAGACTGTTAAGGACACGGGGCAGGACAGACCCCTGCCTGGTTACGTCTCCCTGTTTTGGTGAAATGGACACCTTGCTTTTCTTCAAAATTGCACCCGGTTGCGGACACGCCGTAACCATCTTTATGTGTTTTTCTTATGGTATTATTATTGTTTATACCTTGTTATGTTTTTCTAAAAATATGTTTAGTCCCGGAGTACTAAATTTCACTAGGGGGGAATGTGGCACCCCAGGGGTCTGGTTTCCACAGTAACAGCGATGTTATGTCTGAGAGCAGGTGGGAGGTCTCTTGGTCAGGGATCCTATGCATGCCACACCTCCTGCCCAGTCCTGGGAGGGGAAGAACTTCCCCTATATAAACCTAGGGCTGAGGCAGGGTTAGTGAGTAGAGAAGAAGTAGAGAAGAGAAGCAGATATAGGAAAAGAACATCAGGACCTCTGTGGGACCAGTGCTATAAGGAGTCAGGGGCTGGGAGCTGCAGAGCTCGCCCTGACTGAGAAGTTATCACCGGACCCGGAGTCCGAGGCTGTGGGGACTAACTCCTATCCAGCAGCAGAAACCGACCGGCAGGGGATTTCAGGTCCTCTGGCCAAGAAACCCGAAGGCACGGTCACACGCGTGGGACCAGCACCGCCGTCGTGGAGCGGACGCCACTAGAAGGCCCCGAGTCACCGGCCATACGGGTGAGCACCACACGGTACACTCAGGGACGTGGGCTACTTATACCCGCCTATAGCAAGGTAGCCAGAAGAGTACAGTCAGTTTGGGAGGCCTACAACTCCGCCTGGCCAGGGGAGATCCCATCTGCTCAAGGACTGACCAGGCCCCGATCGCTAGCCAGTACTCCGGGAGGGTCTATCTTTATCACCAGTAAAGACCCTGAACTACACCGCATCGTCTCTGAGTGATTCCTGCTCCCCCATCATCCACGTCGGCTGCCCTGAGGCCATACCCCTCCCGTTGGGGGTGATACTATCACGCTGCACAATCCTACCACCGGCCTCAGCGGTCTGCCCTGCAGCGGCAGCTCCTTTGCTGCATTCAACGGGTGGCGTAGTCGTCCAACACCTACCGCTAATACAACGCCACTTAGTCTGACTCCCTGGGCACGGACCGGGTCACAGCCACGAGACTACAACCCTCAACAGATCCGGCTCCGGGTAAGCTCCTGCATGCGCAACGCTGTGCGACACAGGTCCAGGGGTGCGTCACAAACACCTCACCACCATGGGAGGACGTACCTCACCACCACCGCAGCCGTCTCCTCACCACCACAGGAGCAAACACCTCACCAGCATGGGAGGACGTACCTCACCACCACCGCAGCCGTCTCCTCACCACCACAGGAGCAAACACCTCACCACCATGGGAGGACGTACCTCACCACCACCGCAGCCGTCTCCTCGCAACCACTGGAGCAAACACCTCGAGACCACCGTAGCCGCCGCCTCGCCACAATCGGAGCCGCCACCTCACCACCACCGCAGCCGTCTCCTCACCACCACCGCAGCCGCCACAACCCCTTAATCTACTGTCTCCTTCACCATTCTTCAGTAGATTGTCACCACAAGGCCCGGGCCTTCTCCCCTCTGTACCCGGCTGTCACTGTAACCTATCGGCATTTTATATGTCACCTCGTGTACTGAGAATCTGTTGTTATTGCTAATAATAATAATAGTAATAATAATAATAGTAATAATAAATATTATAAAAGAGAGAAGAGATTACAGTAGAGATGAGATTATAAAAGAGATGAGATTATAATAGATGAGATTATAGTAGAGATGAGATTACAATTGAGATGAGATTATAATAGAGATGAGATTACAGTAGAGATGAGATTATAAAAGAGATGAGATTATAATACAGATGAGATCATAATAGAGATGAGATTATAGTAGAGATGAGATTACAATAGAGATGAGATTACAGTAGAGATGAGATTACAGTAGTGATGAGATTATAATAGAGATGAGATTATAATAGAGATGAGATTATAGTAGAGATGAGATTGCAGTAGAGATGAGATTATAATAGAGATGAGATTATAATACAGATGATATTACAGTAGAGATGAGATTATAATAGAGATGAGATTATAGTAGAGATGAGATTATAATAGAGATGAGATTACAGTAGAGATGAGATTACAATAGAGATGAGATTATAATAGAGATGAGATTACAGTAGAGATGAGATTACAATAGAGATGAGATTATAATAGAGATGAGATTACAGTAGAGATGAGATTACAATAGAGATGAGATTACAATACAGATGAGATTATAATAGAAATTAGATTACAGAAGAGAAGAGATTACAGTAGAGATGAGATTATAATAGAGATGAGATTATAATAGAGATGAGATTACAATAGAGATGAGATTACAGTAGAGATGAGATTATAATAGAGATGAGATTACAATAGAGATGAGATTACAGTAGAGATGAGATTACAGTAGAGAGGAGATTATAATAGAGAAGAGATTACAATACAGATGAGATTACAATAGAAATGAGATTATAGTAGAGATGAGATTACAATAGAGATGAGATTACAATAGAGATGAGATTACAGTAGAGATGAGATTACAGTAGAGATGAGATTATAGTAGAGATGAGATTATAATAGAGATGAGATTACAGTAGAGATGAGATTATAGTAGAGATGAGATTATAATAGAGATGAGATTACAGTAGAGATGAGATTATAATAGAGATGACATTATAATAGAGATGAGATTACAGTAGAGATGAGATTATAATAGAGATGACATTATAATAGAGATGAGATTACAATAGAGATGAGATTACAGTAGAGATGAGATTATAATAGAGATGAGATTACAATAGAGATGAGATTATAGTAGAGAAGAGATTACAATAGAGATGAGATTACAATAGAGATGAGATTACAGTAGAGAGGAGATTATAATAGAGATGAGATTACAGTAGAGATGACATTATAGTAGAGATGAGATTACAGTAGAGATGAGATTACAAGAGATGAGATTACAATACAGATGAGATTATAATAGAAATTAGATTACAGAAGAGATGAGATTACAGTAGAGATGAGATTATAATAGAGATGACATTATAATAGAGATGAGATTACAGTAGAGATGAGATTACAGTAGAGATGAGATTATAGAAGAGATGAGATTATAATAGAGATGAGATTACAGTAGAGATGAGATTATAGTAGAGATGAGATTATAATAGAGATGAGATTACAGTACAGATGAGATTATAATAGAGATGACATTATAATAGAGATGAGATTACAGTAGAGATGAGATTATAATAGAGATGAGATTACAATAGAGATGAGATTACAGTAGAGATGAGATTACAATAGAGAAGAGATTACAATACAGATGAGATTACAGTAGAGATGAGATTACAATAGAAATGAGATTATAGTAGAGATGAGATTATAATAGAGAAGAGATTACAATAGAGATGAGATTACAGTAGAGATGAGATTATAATAGAGATGAGATTACAATAGAGATGAGATTACAGTAGATATGAGATTACAGTAGAGAGATTATAATAGAGATGAGATTACAGTAGAGATGAGATTACAATAGAGATGAGATTATAGTACAGATGAGATTATAATAGAGATGAGATTACAGTAGAGATGAGATTATAGTAGAGATGAGATTATAATAGAGATGAGATTACAGTAGAGATGAGATTATAGTAGAGATGAGATTATAATAGAGATGAGATCATAATAGAGATGAGATTACAGTAGAGATGAGATTATAGTAGATGAGATTATAGTAGAGATGAGATTATAATAGAGATGAGATTACAGTAGAGATGAGATTATAGTAGATGAGATTATAGTAGAGATGAGATTATAATAGAGATGAGATCATAATAGAGATGAGATTACAGTAGAGATGAGATTATAGTAGATGAGATTACAGTAGAGATGAGATTACAATAGAGATGAGATTATAATAGAGAAGAGATTACAATAGAGATGAGAATACAGCAGAGATGAGATTACAGTAGAGATGAGATTATAGTAGAGATGAGATTACAATAGAGATGAGATTACAATAGAGATGAGATTATAGTAGAGATGAGATTACAATAGAGATGAGATTATAGTAGAGATGAGATTACAATAGAGATGAGATTACAATAGAGATGAGATTATAGTAGAGATGAGATTACAATAGAGATGAGATTATAGTAGAGATGAGATTACAATAGAGATGAGATTACAGTAGAGATGAGATTACATTAGAGATGAGATTACAATAGAGATGAGATTATAATAGAGATGAGATTACAGTAGAGATGAGATTACAATAGAGATGAGATTATAGTAGAGATGAGATTACAGTAGATATGAGATTAAAATAAGAGATGAGATAATAATAGAGATGAGATTACAATAGAGATGAGATTATAATAGAGATGAGATTACAGTAGAGATGAGATTATAGTAGAGATGAGATTACAATAGAGATGAGATTATAGTAGAGATGAGATTACAGTAGAGATGAGATTACATTAGAGATGAGATTACAATAGAGATGAGATTATAATAGAGATGAGATTACAGTAGAGATGAGTTAATAATAGAGATGATATTACAATAGAGATGAGATTATAATACAGATGAGATTACAGTAGAGATGAGATTACAATAGAGATGAGATTACAATAGAGATGAGATAATAATAGAGATGAGATTACAGTAGAAATGAGATTATAATAGAGATGAGATTACAGCAGAGATGAGATTACAGAAGAGATGAGATTATAGTAGAGATGAGATTATAGTAGAGATGAGATTACAGTAGAGATGAGATTACAATAGAGATGAGATTATAGTAGAGATGAGATAATAATAGAGATGAGATTACAGTAGAGATGAGATTATAATAGAGATGAGATTATAGTAGAGATGAGATTATAATAGAGATGAGATTACAATAGAGATGAGATTACAGTAGAGATGAGATTACAATAGAGATGAGATTGTAGTAGAGATGAGATTACAATAGAGATGAGATTACAATAGAGATGAGATTACAGTAGAGATGAGATTACAATAGAGATGAGATTACAATAGAGATGAGATTGTAGTAGAGATGAGATTACAATAGAGATGAGATTATAATAGAGATGAGTTTACAGTAGAGATGAGATTACAATAGAGATGAGATTGTAGTAGAGATGAGATTACAATAGAGATGAGATTACAATAGAGATGAGATTACAGTAGAGATGAGATTACAATAGAGATGAGATTATAGTAGAGATGAGATTATAATAGAGATGAGATTACAGTAGAGATGAGATTACAATAGAGATGAGATTATAGTAGAGATGAGATTACAGTAGAGATGAGATTGTAGTAGAGATGAGATTACAATAGAGATGAGATTACAATAGAGATGAGATTACAGTAGAGATGAGATTACAATAGAGATGAGATTACAATAGAGATGAGATTATAATAGAGATGAGATTATAGTAGAGATGAGATTATAGTAGAGATGAGATTACAGTAGAGATGAGATTATAATAGAGATGAGATTACAGTAGAGATGAGATTATAATAGAGATGAGATTGCAGTAGAGATGAGATTACAGTAGAGATGAGATTATAATAGAGATGAGATTACAGTAGAGATGGTATTACAGTAGAGATGAGATTATAACAGAGATGAGATTATAATAGAGATGAGATTACAGTAGAGATGAGATTATAATAGAGATGAGATTATAATAGAGATGAGATTACAGTAGAGATGAGATTATAACAGAGATGAGATTATAATAGAGATGAGATTATAATAGAGATGAGATTACAGTAGAGATGAGATTACAGTAGAGATGAGATTATAATAGAGATGAGATTACAATAGAGATGAGATTATGGTAGAGATGAGATTATAATAGAGATGAGATTATAGTAGAGATGAGATTATAATAGAGATGAGATTACAATAGAGATGAGATTACAGTAGAGATGAGATTACAATAGAGATGAGATTGTAGTAGAGATGAGATTACAATAGAGATGAGATTATAGTAGAGATGAGATAATAATAGAGATGAGATTATAGTAGAGATGAGATAATAATAGAGATGAGATTACAGTAGAGATGAGATTATAATAGAGATGAGATTATAGTAGAGATGAGATTATAATAGAGATGAGATTACAGTAGAGATGAGATTACAATAGAGATGAGATTGTAGTAGAGATGAGATTACAATAGAGATGAGATTACAATAGAGATGAGATTACAGTAGAGATGAGATTACAATAGAGATGAGATTACAATAGAGATGAGATTGTAGTAGAGATGAGATTACAATAGAGATGAGATTATAATAGAGATGAGTTTACAGTAGAGATGAGATTACAATAGAGATGAGATTGTAGTAGAGATGAGATTACAATAGAGATGAGATTACAATAGAGATGAGATTACAGTAGAGATGAGATTACAATAGAGATGAGATTATAGTAGAGATGAGATTATAATAGAGATGAGATTACAGTAGAGATGAGATTACAATAGAGATGAGATTATAGTAGAGATGAGATTACAGTAGAGATGAGATTGTAGTAGAGATGAGATTACAATAGAGATGAGATTACAATAGAGATGAGATTACAGTAGAGATGAGATTACAATAGAGATGAGATTACAGTAGAGATGAGATTACAATAGAGATGAGATTATAATAGAGATGAGATTATAGTAGAGATGAGATTATAGTAGAGATGAGATTACAGTAGAGATGAGATTATAATAGAGATGAGATTACAGTAGAGATGAGATTATAATAGAGATGAGATTGCAGTAGAGATGAGATTACAGTAGAGATGAGATTATAATAGAGATGAGATTACAGTAGAGATGGTATTACAGTAGAGATGAGATTATAACAGAGATGAGATTATAATAGAGATGAGATTACAGTAGAGATGAGATTATAATAGAGATGAGATTATAATAGAGATGAGATTACAGTAGAGATGAGATTATAACAGAGATGAGATTATAATAGAGATGAGATTATAATAGAGATGAGATTACAGTAGAGATGAGATTACAGTAGAGATGAGATTATAATAGAGATGAGATTACAATAGAGATGAGATTATGGTAGAGATGAGATTATAATAGAGATGAGATTACAGTAGAGATGAGATTACAATAGAGATGAGATTATAGTAGAGATGAGATTATAATAGAGAAGAGATTACAGTAGAGATGAGATTACAGTAGAGATGAGATTATAATAGAGAAGAGATTACAGTAGAGATGAGATTATTCCGGGTAGATGGAGCACAGATGAGGTGACATATTCCAGGGTCTTGTCGGGGAGGAGGCTGCATCCATGATGATGAGGATGATGATGGGGTGGTGAGGATGGTGGTGGTGATGAGGATGGTGGGGGTGATGAGGATGGTGGTTGTGCTGAGGATGGGGGTGGTGATGATGATGGAGGTGGTGATGATGATGGTGATGATGGTGGTGATGATGGTGGTGCTGAGGATGATGATGGTGCTGAGGATGATGGTGGTGAGGATGGCGGTGGTGAGGATGGTGGTGGTGATGATGATGGAGGTGGTGAGGATGATGATGAGGATGATGATGGGGTGGTGAGGATGGTGGTGGTGATGAGGATGGTGGTGGTGATGAGGATGGTGGTTGTGCTGAGGATGGGGGTGGTGATGATGATGGAGGTGGTGATGATGATGGTGATGATGGTGGTGATGATGGTGGTGCTGAGGATGATGATGGTGGTGAGGATGGCGGTGATGATGGTGGTGCTGAGGATGGTGGTGGTGATGATGATGGTGATGATGGTGGTGATGATGGTGGTGCTGAGGATGATGATGGTGGTGAGGATGGTGGTGGTGAGGATGGTGGTGGTGATGATGATGGAGGTGGTGAGGATGATGATGGGGTGCTGAGGATGGGGGTGGTGATGATGATGGAGGTGGTGATGATGTTGGTGATGATGGTGGTGATGATGGTGGTGCTGAGGATGATGGTGGTGGTGATGGCGGCCTCGGTCTGCAGATGATGGGGGCAGCAGTCGCTCACCTGCTCCGGGTTGTTGCCGGCCCTGTTGTTGCTGCTGCTGGCGGCGGCGGGCTGCTCCTTCATGGCGGTCATTGTGCGGCTGTCGGCTGCTCGCTCGCTTCTCGCAGTCACATCCAGCGGCCGCTCATCCCGGGCAGAGGGCGGCGGCGGCGGCTCCGGTGCAGTCAGGATCCGGTGCGGGGAGCCCGGGGGATAATCTGCAGCATTCTGCAGCGCGTCACATCCAGCCGCTGCTGTCACCACAGCCTGACACTGACAGCTCAGCCCCGCCCCCGCCGCAGAGGCCCCGCCCCCAGTGACGTCACCGCGCCCGGTCAACAGGCCAGGGATTCATCATATACAGCCTGTGTACCTCTATATACAGCGTGTGTAGCTCTATATACAGCCTGTGTACCTCTATATACAGTGCGTGTACGTCTATATACAGCGTGTGTACCTCTATATACAGCGTGTGTACCTCTATATACAGCGTGTGTACCTCTATATACAGCCTGTGTACCTCTATATACAGCCTGTGTACCTCTATATACAGCCTGTGTACCTCTATATACAGCGTGTGTAGCTCTATATACAGCCTGTGTACCTCTATATACAGTGCGTGTACCTCTATATACAGCCTGTGTACCTCTATATACAGCCTGTGTACCTCTATATACAGCGTGTGTACCTCTATATACAGCCTGTGTACCTCTATATACAGCCTGTGTACCTCTATATACAGCGTGTGTGCCTCTATATACAGCGTGTGTACCTCTATAAACAGCCTGTGTACCTCTATATACAGCGTGTGTGCCTCTATATACAGCGTGTGTGCCTCTATATACAGCGTGTGTACCTCTATATACAGCGTGTGTACCTCTATATACAGCGTGTGTACCTCTATATACAGCCTGTGTGCCTCTATATACAGCCTGTGTACCTCTATATACAGCGTGCGCACCTCTATATACAGCGTGTGTACCTCTATATACAGCGTGTGTACCTCTATATACAGCCTGTGTACCTCTATATACAGCGTGCGCACCTCTATATACAGCGTGTGTACCTCTATATACAGCGTGTGTACCTCTATATACAGCCTGTGTACCTCTATATACAGCCTGTGTACCTCTATATACAGCCTGTGTGCCTCTATATACAGCGTGTGTGCCTCTATATACAGCGTGTGTACCTCTATATACAGCCTGTGTACCTCTATATACAGCCTGTGTACCTCTATATACAGCCTGTGTGCCTCTATCTACAGCGTGTGTGCCTCTATATATAGCCTGTGTACCTCTATATACAGCGTGTGTACCTCTATATACAGCCTGTGTACCTCTATATACAGCCTGTGTACCTCTATATACAGCCTGTGTACCTCTATATACAGCGTGTGTACCTCTATATACAGCCTGTGTGCCTCTATATACATTGTGTGTACCTCTATATACAGCGTGTGTACCTCTATATACAGCCTGTGTACCTCTATATACAGCGTGTGTACCTCTATATATAGCCTGTGTACCTCTATATACAGCGTGTGTACCTCTATATACAGCCTGTGTACCTCTATATACAGCGTGTGTACCTCTATATATAGCCTGTGTACCTCTATATACAGCGTGTGTACCTCTATATACAGCCTGTGTACCTCTATATACAGCGTGTGTACCTCTATATACAGCGTGTGCACCTCTATATACAGCGTGTGTACCTCTATATACAGCGTGTGTACCTCTATATACAGCGTATGTACCTCTATAAACAGCGTGTGTACCTCTATATACAGCGTGTGTACCTCTATATACAGCCTGTGTACCTCTATATACAGCGTGTGTACCTCTATATACAGCGTGTGTACCTCTATATACAGCCTGTGTGCCTCTATATACAGCGTGTGTACCTCTATATACAGCCTGTGCGCCTCTATATACAGCGTGTGTGCCTCTATATACAGCGTGTGTGCCTCTATATACAGCCTGTGTACCTCTATATACAGCGTGTGTACCTCTATATACAGCGTGTGTACCTCTATATACAGCCTGTGTGCCTCTATATACAGCCTGTGTGCCTCTATATACAGCCTGTGTACCTCTATATACAGCGTGCGCACCTCTATATACAGCGTGTGTACCTCTATATACAGCGTGTGTACCTCTATATACAGCCTGTGTACCTCTATATACAGCGTGCGCACCTCTATATACAGCGTGTGTACCTCTATATACAGCGTGTGTACCTCTATATACAGCGTGTGTACCTCTATATACAGCGTGTGTACCTCTATATACAGCCTGTGTGCCTCTATATACAGCGTGTGTGCCTCTATATATAGCCTGTGTACCTCTATATACAGCCTGTGTACCTCTATATACAGCGTGTGTACCTCTATATATAGCCTGTGTACCTCTATATACAGCGTGTGTACCTCTATATACAGCCTGTGTACCTCTATATACAGCGTGTGTACCTCTATATATAGCCTGTGTACCTCTATATACAGCGTGTGTACCTCTATATACAGCCTGTGTACCTCTATATACAGCGTGTGTACCTCTATATACAGCGTGTGTACCTCTATATACAGCGTGTGTACCTCTATAAACAGCGTGTGTACCTCTATATACAGCGTGTGTACCTCTATATACAGCCTGTGTACCTCTATATACAGCGTGTGTACCTCTATATACAGCGTGTGTACCTCTATATACAGCCTGTGTGCCTCTATATACAGCGTGTGTACCTCTATATACAGCCTGTGCGCCTCTATATACAGCGTGTGTGCCTCTATATACAGCGTGTGTGCCTCTATATACAGCCTGTGTACCTCTATATACAGCGTGTGTACCTCTATATACAGCGTGTGTACCTCTATATACAGCCTGTGTACCTCTATATACAGCGTGTGTACCTCTATATACAGCGTGTGTGCCTCTATATACAGCGTGTGTGCCTCTATATACAGCCTGTGTACCTCTATATACAGCGTGTGTACCTCTATATACAGCGTGTGTACCTCTATATACAGCCTGTGTGCCTCTATATACAGCGTGTGTACCTCTATATATAGCGTGTGTACCTCTATATACAGCCTGTGTACCTCTATATACAGCGTGTGTACCTCTATATACAGCCTGTGTACCTCTATATACAGCGTGTGTACCTCTATATACAGCGTGTGTACCTCTATATACAGCGTGTGTGCCTCTATATACAGCGTGTGTACCTCTATATACAGCGTGTGTACCTCTATATACAGCGTGTGTACCTCTATATACAGCGTGTGTGCCTCTATATACAGCGTGTGTACCTCTATATACAGCCTGTGTGCCTCTATATACAGCCTGTGTACCTCTATATACAGCGTGTGTACCTCTATATACAGCCTGTGTACCTCTATATACAGCGTGTGTACCTCTATATATAGCCTGTGTACCTCTATATACAGCGTGTGTACCTCTATATACAGCCTGTGTACCTCTATATACAGCGTGTGTACCTCTATATACAGCGTGTGTACCTCTATATACAGCGTGTGTACCTCTATATACAGCCTGTGTGCCTCTATATACAGCCTGTGTACCTCTATATACAGCGTGCGCACCTCTATATACAGCGTGTGTACCTCTATATACAGCGTGTGTACCTCTATATACAGCCTGTGTACCTCTATATACAGCGTGCGCACCTCTATATACAGCGTGCGTACCTCTATATACAGCGTGCGTACCTCTATATACAGCCTGTGTACCTCTATATACAGCGTGTGTACCTCTATATACAGCGTGTGTACCTCTATATACAGCCTGTGTACCTCTATATACAGCGTGTGTACCTCTATATACAGCCTGTGTACCTCTATATACAGCGTGTGTACCTCTATATACAGCCTGTGTACCTCTATATACAGCGTGTGTACCTCTATATACAGCGTGTGTGCCTCTATATACAGCGTGTGTGCCTCTATATACAGCCTGTGTACCTCTATATACAGCGTGTGTACCTCTATATACAGCGTGTGTACCTCTATATACAGCCTGTGTGCCTCTATATACAGCGTGTGTACCTCTATATATAGCGTGTGTACCTCTATATACAGCCTGTGTACCTCTATATACAGCGTGTGTACCTCTATATACAGCCTGTGTACCTCTATATACAGCGTGTGTACCTCTATATACAGCGTGTGTACCTCTATATACAGCGTGTGTGCCTCTATATACAGCGTGTGTACCTCTATATACAGCGTGTGTACCTCTATATACAGCGTGTGTACCTCTATATACAGCGTGTGTGCCTCTATATACAGCGTGTGTACCTCTATATACAGCCTGTGTGCCTCTATATACAGCCTGTGTACCTCTATATACAGCGTGTGTACCTCTATATACAGCCTGTGTACCTCTATATACAGCGTGTGTACCTCTATATATAGCCTGTGTACCTCTATATACAGCGTGTGTACCTCTATATACAGCCTGTGTACCTCTATATACAGCGTGTGTACCTCTATATACAGCGTGTGTACCTCTATATACAGCGTGTGTACCTCTATATACAGCCTGTGTGCCTCTATATACAGCCTGTGTACCTCTATATACAGCGTGCGCACCTCTATATACAGCGTGTGTACCTCTATATACAGCGTGTGTACCTCTATATACAGCCTGTGTACCTCTATATACAGCGTGCGCACCTCTATATACAGCGTGCGTACCTCTATATACAGCGTGTGTACCTCTATATACAGCCTGTGTACCTCTATATACAGCGTGTGTACCTCTATATACAGCGTGTGTACCTCTATATACAGCCTGTGTACCTCTATATACAGCGTGTGTGCCTCTAGATACAGCCTGTGTACCTCTATATACAGCCTGTGTACCTCTATATACAGCGTGTGTACCTCTATATACAGCCTGTGTGCCTCTATATACAGCGTGTGTGCCTCTATATATAGCCTGTGTACCTCTATATACAGCGTGTGTACCTCTATATACAGCCTGTGTACCTCTATATACAGCCTGTGTACCTCTATATACAGCGTGTGTACCTCTATATACAGCCTGTGTACCTCTATATACAGCGTGTGTACCTCTATATACAGCCTGTGTGCCTCTATATACAGCGTGTGTGCCTCTATATATAGCCTGTGTACCTCTATATACAGCGTGTGTACCTCTATATACAGCCTGTGTACCTCTATATACAGCCTGTGTACCTCTATATACAGCGTGTGTACCTCTATATACAGCCTGTGTACCTCTATATACAGCGTGTGTACCTCTATATACAGCCTGTGTACCTCTATATACAGCCTGTGTACCTCTATATACAGCGTGTGTACCTCTATATACAGCCTGTGTACCTCTATATACAGCCTGTGTACCTCTATATACAGCGTGTGTACCTCTATATACAGCCTGTGTACCTCTATATACAGCGTGTGTACCTCTATATACAGCCTGTGTACCTCTATATACAGCGTGTGTACCTCTATATACAGCCTGTGTACCTCTATATACAGCGTGTGTACCTCTATATACAGCCTGTGTGCCTCTATATACATTGTGTGTACCTCTATATACAGCGTGTGTACCTCTATATACAGCCTGTGTACCTCTATATACAGCGTGTGTACCTCTATATACAGTGCGTGTACCTCTATATATAGCCTGTGTACCTCTATATACAGCGTGTGTACCTCTATATACAGCCTGTGTACCTCTATATACAGCGTGTGTACCTCTATATACAGCGTGTGTACCTCTATATACAGCGTGTGTACCTCTATATACAGCCTGTGTACCTCTATATACAGCGTGTGTACCTCTATATACAGCGTGTGTACCTCTATAAACAGCGTGTGTACCTCTATATACAGCCTGTGTACCTCTATATACAGCCTGTGTACCTCTATATACAGCGTGTGTACCTCTATATACAGCCTGTGTACCTCTATATACAGCGTGTGTACCTCTATATACAGCGTGTGTACCTCTATATATAGCCTGTGTACCTCTATATACAGCGTGTGTACCTCTATATACAGCCTGTGTACCTCTATATACAGCGTGTGTACCTCTATATACAGCGTGTGTACCTCTATAAACAGCGTGTGCACCTCTATATACAGCGTGTGCACCTCTATATACAGCGTGTGTACCTCTATATACAGCCTGTGTACCTCTATATACAGCGTGTGTACCTCTATAAACAGCGTGTGTACCTCTATATACAGCGTGTGTACCTCTATATACAGCCTGTGTACCTCTATATACAGCGTGTGTACCTCTATATACAGCGTGTGTACCTCTATATATAGCCTGTGTACCTCTATATACAGCGTGTGTACCTCTATATACAGCCTGTGTACCTCTATATACAGCCTGTGTACCTCTATATACAGCGTGTGTACCTCTATATACAGCCTGTGTACCTCTATATACAGCGTGTGTACCTCTATATACAGCCTGTGTACCTCTATATACAGCCTGTGTACCTCTATATACAGCGTGTGTACCTCTATATACAGCCTGTGTACCTCTATATACAGCCTGTGTACCTCTATATACAGCGTGTGTACCTCTATATACAGCCTGTGTACCTCTATATACAGCGTGTGTACCTCTATATACAGCCTGTGTACCTCTATATACAGCGTGTGTACCTCTATATACAGCCTGTGTACCTCTATATACAGCGTGTGTACCTCTATATACAGCCTGTGTGCCTCTATATACATTGTGTGTACCTCTATATACAGCGTGTGTACCTCTATATACAGCCTGTGTACCTCTATATACAGCGTGTGTACCTCTATATACAGTGCGTGTACCTCTATATATAGCCTGTGTACCTCTATATACAGCGTGTGTACCTCTATATACAGCCTGTGTACCTCTATATACAGCGTGTGTACCTCTATATACAGCGTGTGTACCTCTATATACAGCGTGTGTACCTCTATATACAGCCTGTGTACCTCTATATACAGCGTGTGTACCTCTATATACAGCGTGTGTACCTCTATAAACAGCGTGTGTACCTCTATATACAGCCTGTGTACCTCTATATACAGCCTGTGTACCTCTATATACAGCGTGTGTACCTCTATATACAGCCTGTGTACCTCTATATACAGCGTGTGTACCTCTATATACAGCGTGTGTACCTCTATATATAGCCTGTGTACCTCTATATACAGCGTGTGTACCTCTATATACAGCCTGTGTACCTCTATATACAGCGTGTGTACCTCTATATACAGCGTGTGTACCTCTATAAACAGCGTGTGCACCTCTATATACAGCGTGTGCACCTCTATATACAGCGTGTGTACCTCTATATACAGCCTGTGTACCTCTATATACAGCGTGTGTACCTCTATAAACAGCGTGTGTACCTCTATATACAGCGTGTGTACCTCTATATACAGCCTGTGTACCTCTATATACAGCGTGTGTACCTCTATATACAGCGTGTGTACCTCTATATATAGCCTGTGTACCTCTATATACAGCGTGTGTACCTCTATATACAGCCTGTGTACCTCTATATACAGCGTGTGTACCTCTATAAACAGCGTGTGTACCTCTATATACAGCGTGTGTGCCTCTATATACAGCCTGTGTACCTCTATATACAGCGTGTGTACCTCTATATACAGCCTGTGTGCCTCTATATACAGCGTGTGTACCTCTATATATAGCCTGTGTACCTCTATATACAGCCTGTGTACCTCTATATATAGCCTGTGTACCTCTATATACAGCCTGTGTACCTCTATATACAGCCTGTGTACCTCTATATACAGCCTGTGTACCTCTATATACAGCGTGTGTACCTCTATATACAGCCTGTGTACCTCTATATACAGCCTGTGTACCTCTATATACAGCGTGTGTACCTCTATATACAGCCTGTGTGCCTCTATATACATTGTGTGTACCTCTATATACAGCGTGTGTACCTCTATATACAGCCTGTGTACCTCTATATACAGCGTGTGTACCTCTATATATAGCCTGTGTACCTCTATATACAGCCTGTGTACCTCTATATACAGCGTGTGTACCTCTATATATAGCCTGTGTACCTCTATATACAGCGTGTGTACCTCTATATACAGCCTGTGTACCTCTATATACAGCGTGTGTACCTCTATATACAGCGTGTGCACCTCTATATACAGCGTGTGTACCTCTATATACAGCGTGTGTACCTCTATATACAGCGTGTGTACCTCTATATACAGCGTGTGCACCTCTATATACAGCGTGTGCACCTCTATATACAGCCTGTGTACCTCTATATATAGCCTGTGTACCTCTATATACAGCCTGTGTACCTCTATATACAGCCTGTGTACCTCTATATACAGCGTGTGCACCTCTATATACAGCGTGTGCACCTCTATATACAGCCTGTGTACCTCTATATACAGCGTGTGCACCTCTATATACAGCGTGTGCACCTCTATATACAGCCTGTGTACCTCTATATACAGCCTGTGTACCTCTATATACAGCCTGTGTACCTCTATATATAGCCTGTGTACCTCTATATACAGCCTGTGTACCTCTATATACAGCCTGTGTACCTCTATATACAGCCTGTGTACCTCTATATACAGCGTGTGCACCTCTATATACAGCGTGTGCACCTCTATATACAGCGTGTGTACTTCTATATACAGCCTGTGTGCCTCTAGATACAGCCTGTGTACCTCTATATACAGCCTGTGTACCTCTATATACATCGTGTGTACCTCTATATACAGGGTGTGTACCTCTATATACAGCGTGTGCACCTCTATATATAGCCTGTGTACCTCTATATACAGCGTGTGTACCTCTATATACAGCGTGTGCACCTCTATATACAGCCTGTGTACCTCTATATACAGCCTGTGTACCTCTATATACAGCCTGTGTACCTCTATATACGGCCTGTGTACCTCTATATATGTAGCACCCCGAGGACTCGGCTGCTACAGGGGTATTGCACCTCGAACCAGAGGTGTGGTATTCCACTCCCGGGTAAGGATGGAGTGTGGAACATAGCTCAGTAGCTGCATGCACTACACTCACCCCATTTCCGGGGGACAGACCAACGGTACTCCCACCAGATAGATGTGCAGGTACGACAGCTTCTGTCCCTGGCTGGAGTGGGGAGGGGGGAGGAACATCCCAGTGGTGTAGGAGCAGACAGGGGAGGGACTCTGGGCATAGGTAGGAGCCCATTGGGTGCTGGTCACCTGGGCTCGGGTGTCAGAAGGGAGTATATAAGGTGGGCACCATCTTGGATTAGAGAGTTCAGGCAGGAGGAGAAGAGGAGAGGAGCTCAGCCAGAGAGGGCTGACAGGGAGCTGTGGCTCAGTCTGGGCCCAGCTCCAGAGCCAGGCCTGAAGAGGAGGCCTGAGGCAGAGAGAGAGAGAGAAAGAAGAAGAAGGAGGAACAGGAACACCAGGAAAGGCCCAGAGACGCAAGAAGAGAGGGAACCCTGAGATCCCACGAGTTAACGGGTGAAGGGTTGGCAGAACAGGGTACCGGATCCCAAACTGGTGGAGGCCAATTATCCTCAGCCAGGAACCGGAGGTCGTGGTCAAGCCTTGGCGCGACCCCTCACCATATCCACCAGGAAGGCATACCACGTATAGGGTCAGGGAAACCGGGAAAGGTTCCGCCACCAGAAGGCCCGAGGGAGCCGGACAAAGGTGGGTCCCTGGTGGGGACGGCCAGTAGAAAGGAAGAGAGGGGAGCCCTGGACCACGCTCCGGAATTGCCTGGGAGTTAGCCAAGTCCCTCACCTGGTGGGCGCAGCACGGCTCGGGTGGTCCTTACTGCGCACAAGTGACCTGATAAAGAACTGTGAGTAAAGCTGTGAAAACTGCAACCGCACGTCTCAGTGATTCCTTGCCACACTACCACTACCACCATCATTCCTCCCTGCCTCTCCAGCTGCCCTGAGGCCATACCCCTCCCGTTGGGGGTTATACCATCCACGCTGCACCACCGTACCACCGGCCTCAGCGGTCTGCCCTGCAGCGGCGGCTTCATAGCCGCATTCAACAGGTGGCGTAGTCGAACAAAACAACATCTTATGCCAAGCACCGCCACTTAGTTTGACACCCTGGGCACGGACCGGGTCACCGCCACGAGGACTACTACCCCTATCGGATCCGGCTCCGGTTATTCCCCGCATGCTTAACGCTGCACAACATGGCCCAGGGGGTGCGTCATATACAGCGTGTGCACCTCTATATACAGCATGTGCACCTCTATATACAGCGTGTGCACCTCTATATACAGCCTGTGCACCTCTATATACAGCGTGTGTACCTCTATATACAGCGTGTGTACCTCTATATACGGCCTGTGTACCTCTATATACAGCGTGTGTACCTCTATATACAGCGTGTGTACCTCTATATACAGCGTGTGTACCTCTATATACGGCCTGTGTATCTCTATATACGGCCTGTGTACCTCTATATACGGCCTGTGTACCTCTATATACAGCCTGTGTACCTCTATATACAGCGAGTGTACCTCTATATACAGCGTGTGCACCTCTATATACAGCGTGTGCACCTCTATATACAGCCTGTGCGCCTCTATATACAGCGTGTGCGCCTCTATATACAGCCTGTGCGCCTCTATATACAGCGTGTGCGCCTCTATATACAGCGTGTGCGCCTCTATATACAGCCTGTGTACCTCTATATACAGAGTGTGTACCTCTATATACAGCCTGTGTACCTCTATATACGGCCTGTGTACCTCTATATACGGCCTGTGTACCTCTATATACAGCGAGTGTACCTCTATATACAGCGAGTGTACCTCTATATACAGCGTGTGCACCTCTATATACAGCCTGTGTACCTCTATATACAGCGTGTGCACCTCTATATACAGCGTGTGCGCCTCTATATACAGCGTGTGCGCCTCTATATACAGCGTGTGTGCCTCTATATACAGCCTGTGTACCTCTATATACAGCCTGTGTACCTCTATATACAGCCTGTGCACCTCTATATACAGCGTGTGCACCTCTATATACAGCGTGTGTACCTCTATATACAGCCTGTGTACCTCTATATACAGCGTGTGTACCTCTATATACAGCGTGTGTACCTCTATATACAGCCTGTGTGCCTCTATATACAGCGTGTGTACCTCTATATATAGCCTGTGTACCTCTATATACAGCGTGTGTACCTCTATATACAGCGTGTGTACCTCTATATACAGCCTGTGTACCTCTATATACAGCGTGTGCACCTATATATACAGCCTGTGTACCTCTATATACTGCGTGTGTACCTCTATATACAGCGTGTGCACCTCTATATATAGCGTGTGTACCTCTATATACAGCCTGTGTACCTCTATATACAGCGTGTGTGCCTCTATATACAGCGTGTGTACCTCTATATACAGCCTGTGTACCTCTAGATACAGCCTGTGTGCCTCTATATACAGCGTGTGTACCTCTATATACAGCGTGTGCACCTCTATATACAGCCTGTGTACCTCTATATACAGCCTGTGCACCTCTATATACAGCCTGTGTACCTCTATATACAGCGTGTGTGCCTATATATTGTTATGATCTGCAACATGTACTAAGGAAAGATAGGGGAAAACTGTCCCTACAGTAAGACTAAGCTAAATCCCTACGATGTAGCGGGCTGCCTGTTCCTAGTGAACAGACCCGCCTTAGTCCTCGGCTAGTCTGAACGAAGACCTATAGAATTAAGGGAGGGGTCCCTAAAAGAACTAAGGACTGGGACAAAAATGGGACACCTCCCAAACAGAGTAGTTGTTGCAGAACACAAAAAGACAAACTGATAAAAATGTACTAGAGGTCCCAGAGGACCAAGCGAACTGACAGAGAAAGGCACCGAAGCACCAGGCTAGAGAAACAGTCAAGCACTGAAGTCCAGCACAGCCAGAAGGGCGGAGCTGGAATATAAAGGCAGATGGTCACGTGACCGCAAAACACTAGATGGAAAAAACAAACAGGAGGGTTCTAACAGTATCCCCTCTTCTATGAGGATCCTCTGGATCCTCCAGGCCCAGGCCTATCCGGAAACCTCCTGTGGAAAGCTTTAACAAGCCTAGGAGCAGAGACATCATCCGCCCTTACCCAGGAGTTGTCTTCGGACCGAAACTCTTCCAGGAGACAAGATACTGTAATCTCCCTCTATGCCATCTAGAATTCAAGATACGAGAAATCTCATATTCGCCGTCTTCCACCACCGGAGGATCTGTGACAGTGGCGTCCCTATCAGATACATCAGCCTTTTTCAACAAGGAAACATGAAACACAGGATTAATCTTCCAGGAAGTAGGGACATCCAACCTAACTGCAGACGGGTTAACAACCTGAAGCACTTTAAATCGACCCACAAACTTAGGACCCAGTTTTTTAGAAGGAATCCTCAACCGCAGATTCTTCGAGGACAACCAAACCATGTCACCCACAGTTAACAAAACCTCCTTTCTTTTCCTGTCAAAATACTTCTTGGACTTCTTGTTAGCCTCTTGAAGGTTGCAACGTACATTAGTCCAAACTCTCTCCAAATCACCGGAAAAATTCTCCTCCTCCGGCACCGCCGACCCCAATTTGGAGAACGAACCAAAAGACGGATGTCTCCCAGTACAACAAAAAAAAGGAGAACACCCAGCAGAGGAGGATGTATGATTGTTAAGAGCAAATTCTGCGAGAGGCAGAAACTCAGACCACCCCTCTTGATTGTCCGCCACAAAACAACGCAAAAACTGTTCAACATCCTGGTTCTTTCTTTCTGTCTGTCCATTAGACTCAGGATAATAACCAGACGAAAATGACAAATGAACTGCCAACCTGTCACAAAAAGCACGCCAAAAGCGAGCCACGAACTGAGGTCCCCTATCAGAAACAATATGCGTGGGAACGCCATGGAGCTTGACAACCTTCTTAACAAACGCCTTAGCGAGTGTCTTGGCGCAGGGCAACTTAATGAATGGAGCCAAATGACACATCTTACTAAAACGGTCTACGACCACCCAGATGACAGTAAAACCCTCAGACACAGGAAGATCAGTAATAAAATCCATAGTCAGATGAGTCCAAGGCGAACTAGGAACCTCCAGAGGGCAAAGCAACCCCGCAGCAGGAGTATGTGAAGCCTTTGACCTAGCACACACCGTACATTGACGCACCCACTTAATGACTTCCTTCTGCCATCCAGGCCACCAAAAACTGCGACTGATAAGTCTCTTAGTCTCCGAAACTCCTGGATGACCTGCCAACCGAGACTCATGACACTCCACAAACAAATCTCTCCTAAAGGTTCTAGGCACGAACAACCTCCCATGGGGAGTGTTAGATGGAGCATCATCTTGAGCTTTCAGAATCCCATTCTCCAAAACAGAGTCCAATGCCGCCACCACAACTCCTTTCTGTAAAATGCTCTCCTCCTCCTCAGCACCGACCGTAGGAGAGAAGCTGCGAGATAAAGCATCGGCTTTAACATTCTTAGTACCAGGGATATACCGTATATTCCGGCGTATAAGACGACCTGGTGTATAAGACGACCCCCCTACTTTCCTGTTAAAATATAGAGTTTAGGATATATTCACCGTATAAGACTACCCCTTTTCCAGCGCATACCAAACACCGGTAAAAATTAAAAAAAAACAGATTTGAATTTAACATGGTCCTTTTTTTAATTTAAATTCTTATGACATGCAGGTATATAGCAGGAAAACTGTCACTCATAAACATATTAAAATAGGGGGGACCCCACGTCATTTTTTGGGGGGGTCCCCCATTCTAATAGCTAGTAAAGGCTATGTATTCAGCTGGGGGCTGATATTAGTAGCCTGGGAAGCTCCGTGGGTTTTACCCCCTTCCCAGGCTTCAAACATCTACCCCAGCCGTCTGCTTAACCTCCGCTAGAGACTATAATGATGGTGGATCCCTCGCCAATTTTCTTTTTAAAAAATCCTTTATTTTAACACTAAATGACAATTGAGGGGTTAATAAAGATGCAGTCCCTAAATTATTAATTTTGTAATTAATTTTTCCCAAAAATGTTGACGTGGGGCTTCGCCATATTTTTGTGTCCAGCCAGGTACAGCAGGCAGGAACGGGCTGCCCCCAACCACCAGCTGCCTATTTGTACCTGGCCGGACACAACAATATAGGGAAGCCCTTTTTTTTTAAATTATTTCATGAAATAATTTAAAAAAAAAATACGTGGGGCTTCGCCCTATTTTTGTGTCCAGCCAGGTACAACTAGGCAGCTGGGGGCTGGAATCTGCAGCGCAGGGAGGCCCAAGCTTTCTGCCCCCCCCCCCGCTGCAAGTTGCAGTCCGCAGCCACCCCGGAAAATGGCGCGTTCATAGAAGCGCCATCTTCTGGCGCTGTACCCAACTCATCCAGGGCCCTGGTGCGGTGGCTCACTGGGTAATAAAGGGGTTAGGGCCAGCTTGGCATTATCAGCTGGCCCTAAGCCCGAAATTCATGGGGTCACGCCAATATTAGACATGACCACCATGAATTTCTAGTAAAGTAATTAAAAAAAACACAAACACCCAGAATAAAGTCCTTTAATTGAAATAAAGACACAATTCTTTATTGTTCTAAATTAAACCATACTTACCATCACGCCCATTCCAGCTGAAGCCAACAATCTCCTGCAATAAAAGAAAAATAATAAACCAACCTCATCCTTACCTCTCCATGGCTCCCAGGACCGGTCCAGCTCTGCTACATTCACATGACAGGCTGCACCGCAGCAGAACGCTGCCGTTCAGCTTGCCATGCGGCAGACACTGAGAAGCGCAGGCATGCTTGTGCTCCTCAGTGTCTGACTGTGACGGCATCCAGATGAGCCGAGATCATGTCCAATGAACTCGGCTCACCTCATGCACGTCACTGACAGCGTGGGAAAATTCTCCTGCTCCCCGCATGCGCAGTAGAAGTTTCCCACGCTGTCAGTGACGGACGTCCAGGAGGTGAGCTGAGTTCATTGTCGGCTCATCTGGATGCCGTCACAGCGAGACACTGAGGAGCGCAAGCATGCCTGCGCTTCTCAGTGTCTGCGGGATGACAGGCTGGATGGCGGCGTTCTGCTGCGGTCCAGCCTGTCATCTCGATGTAGCAGAGCTGGAGCTGTCCTGGGAACCATGGAAAGGTAAGGATGAGGTTGCTTTATTATTTTTCTTTTATTGCAGGAGATCGTTGGCTTCAGCTGGAATGGGCGTGATGGTAAGTATGGTTTAATTTAGAACAATAAAGAATTGTGTCTTTATTTCAATTAAAGGACTTTATTCTGGGTGTTTGTGTTTTTTTTAACTTTGACTATGGGTTAGTAATGGGGGTGTCTTATAGACGCCTCTCCATTACTAACCTGGGCTTGATGTCAGCTGGCATTATAAGCTGACATCAACCCCAGCCCTATTACCCCACTGCCACCGCTACAGGGCAGTGGGAAGAGCGAGGCTAAGTGCCAGAATTGGCGCATCCTATGGATGCGCCATTTCTGGGGCGGCTGACGGCTGGTGTTTCTAG
This sequence comes from Phyllobates terribilis, assembly GCF_046119375.1. NCBI lineage: Eukaryota > Metazoa > Chordata > Amphibia > Anura > Dendrobatidae > Phyllobates > Phyllobates terribilis. Next base: position 194,064,231 of record NW_027362769.1, on the reverse strand, counting down.
CCTGGGAGGGGGCCAATATTCATGGCACCCTTCCTGGGCTATTAATATCAGCCTCCAGCTGTCTGCCTAGCCTTTGCTAGCTATTAAAAGAGGGGGGACCCCACGTCATTTTTTTGGGATCCCCCATTTTAATAGCTAGTAAAGGCTAGGTATTCAGCTGGGGGCTGATATTAGTAGCCTGGGAAGCTCCGTGGGTATTACCCCCTTCCCAGGCTAAAAACATCTGCCCCAGCCGTCTGCTTAACCTCCGCTAGAGCCTAAAATTAAGGGGAACCCCACGCCAATTTTTTTTTTAATAAATCCGTTATTTTAACACTAGATGACAAGTACAGTAACCAGCACTGTCCCTGTACTTCATATATTTGTGACTGACATGTTTCTATCTATCTAATCTATGTGTGAAGCTCTATTCTGTCTGTTATAAATTGTCGGGTACCGCTGCTGAATTGCCGGCCGGCTTTTTTAAAGAGACGGTGCACGAAAACACTATTATTTGTTTTAATAAATCCTTTACACTAAATGACAAGTACAGTAAGCAACACTATCACTGTACTTCATATATATGTGACTGACATGTTTCTATCTATCTAATCTATGTGTGAAGCTCTATTCTTTCTATTCTAAATTGTCGGGTGCCGGCTTATGCCGCTGCTGAATTGCCGGCTTTTCATATATTGTCACAGAAGCGATGCGAACTTCCCTGCTCCGGACACAGCGCAGCGCTTCTGTGACAAGTGAAAGCTGTCGGCACAGGAGCTGGGAATACGCAGCGATGTGTCCGTTTCAGCACAGAAGCGCTGACTGTCTGGACCTACCGCCGCCGTATTTTAACTCCCTCCACCTTATATTAACTCCGACATGGCAGGGATACGGCCACGGCAGCTTATTAACACCCCCAGAGTATCCCCGCATGTCAATTTCTGAAAGTTCAAAAGCATTACCGACGTATAAGACGACCCCAGACTAGACAGAAGATTTTTCAGTCTTCAAAAGTCGTCTTATACGTCGAAATATACGGTAGGTAACAGAAAAATGAAACCGAGAAAAAAAAAGTGCCCACCTAGCCTGACGGGCATTCAAGCGCTTGGCAGCATCCAGATAGATCAAATTCTTATGATCTGTGAAAACCTGAATAGGAAATCTAGCGCCTTCCAAGATATGACGCCAATGTTCAAACGCGAGTTTAATAGCCAGCAACATCATAATTCAGTTCGGTTTCCGAATTTTTTTTAAAAAAGAAGGCACAAGGATGTACTCCACCCTTGTTCTCCTGAGACAAAACTGCTCCGACCCCCACCGATGAAGCATCGACCTCGACCAAAAAAGGCTTGGTCTCATCAGGCTGCATAAGGATAGGGGCAGAACTGAACCTCTCTTTGAGATACTCAAACGCTTCAATGACCTCAGAAGTCCACTGGACCGTATTCACACCTTTCCTAGTGAGATCGGTTACAGGTTTAACAATTACAGAAAAATTCTTAATGAATTTCCTGTAATAATTGGCAAAACCCAAAAATCTCTGTATCGATTTCAAACCAATAGGCCTAGGCCATTCCTGCACAGCCTGAACCTTCACCGGGTCCATCTCAAAACCCTCGCTGGAGACAATGTAGCCCAAAAAACTAATTCTCTGCACAGCGAACTCACAGTTCTCCAGCAAAGAGTGAATTATCACCCAATAACTGCAAAACTTCACGCACACTCTGCTAATGGGACTCCAGATCTGGTGAATAAATCAGAATGTCATCCAAATACACAACCACATTCTTACCAATCAGAGATCTCAGGATGTCATTAATAAGGTTCTGAAAAAACGCAGGAGCATTGGTAAGACCAAAAGGCATCACCAGATTCTCAAAATGACCCACAGGAGTGTTAAAAGCAGTCTTCCATTCATCACCCTCCTTCACTCGTAACAAATTGTATGCCCCCCGGAGATGAATCTTAGAGAACCACTTGGCCCCCACTAACTGGTTAAACAAGTCAGGAATTAACGGCAGAGGGTAGGAATTGCGTACGGTAATCTTATTAATTTCATGAAAACTAGTGATGGGCGAGCACTAAAATGCTCGGGTGCTTGTTGCTCGGGTCGAGCTCATTGGAATACTCGGGCGTGCGACCCGAGCAACGAGCCCAATGTAAGTCTATGGGGAACTCAAGCATTTTTCAGGCGGCTCTCCCCGGCGGTCTACAGAGGGCCTAAAAATTGCCCAAATCGATGGAAACAGTGCTGAAATGACATTGGAACAGCATGGGGAAGACCCCTGGAAGCATCTCTGACCCCCAGGTCACTGCTGTCAACAACGTTGTCAGAGTATTACGCCACTTTTACGGACTCACAATAAAACATACAAAAATGAAACCAAAATAGATTTTCCTGGGAAATCTGTTAAGGAACATCCTTTCCAGGGTAATGACTTGTATATAAGGCAAAATAAATAACCAAAAACAAAAATACTCCTCTACACCTTGGGCTATGTTCACACGTAGCGTTTTTGATGCATTTTTGCACTTTTGCATTGCTTTCAACCAAGACAAATGCATTCACCCGGAAATGTCATTTTAACATTTTACAACCTTATCTGGCCATGTGGTGTGTGACTCATCATCAGACACATGCATACAGTGCTGAAAAGACATGGGAACAGCATGGGGAAGACCTCGGGAAGCATCTCTGACTCCCAGGTCACTGCCTAAAAGTGTGCCCATTATAAGTCATCCTTGGCGCATGCGAAGATGCCTCCCGCCATGCACCTGTCATTGCAGACTTGCAACAATCACCATCCACGTCCTTGTCCCAGTGCAGCGTTCAGTTGTCCCTACCCCATTCCTTGGAATGCAAGCGCAAGTATTCAGCCAGCCACCCACCAACCCACAGGCTGCAATACTATACTGCCAAATTTTTGACAGCGGCTTGCACTTGAAATGTGGCCTTTTAGGCTCGTGGAGGTGGAAGCTTTTCATAACGTCATGGCGGTGGCGACCGGGTGTCCATACTTGGTCCTCAGCCGCCACTATTTCTCCTGGTATCATCTCCGCCTTCCACAAGCATGAGTCCCACAACATTACCTGTGCCCTCCCCAGTGCACTTACTGGGAAGGACCGCCTAACCACAAACACGTGGTCAAGTGAATGTGGCCAGGGACGGTACAGAGCCAGTCCACAGCTTTTTTTTGCTGAGAGTTGTATTTAGCTCGGTGAAAGGACTGGCATAGAGGGAAACCGTATCTACTCTGGTTGTCACTTCTCCCAGGAAGTCCTCTAATGCAGCTTGTTGCAGAAGCAATGGCAGCCCGTCCAACATCAACTCGCCCTTGTCGATGGTGCTTTGACACAAACATCTTTCTTTGCGCATTTAATTTCTTGAACACAGAGTTGGGCAATGGCCTGATCTGTAATGCGGTTTGAGAAATAACATGCATAAGCATGGCCGATCCACATTAAAAAAGCAGCCATAGAGTGTCCGGGAACCTTCCCCCACATTTTTCTTAGCCAGGGCTGCTTTTCGGCAGGGTTGGACGGGCCCACCAGAGAACTGGAGACTCCTCCAGGGGGCCCTGGCTTCTCCTTCAGTAGAGTTCATAGTGCCGAGGTGAGGCCATGATGATGATAGAGGCCACCATCTGCTTAGTTTTCTGTTACTTGGAATGCAAGCGCAAGAATGCAGCCAGCCACCCACCCACAGGCCGCAACACTAAACTGCCAGATTTCTGGGCAGCTCTTTGCACTTGAAATGTGGCCTTTTAAGCTCGTGGAGGCGGAAGCTTTTCACAACCTCATGCCGGCGGCGGCCGGGTGTCCATACTCGGTCCCCAGCCGCCACTATATTTCCCGGTATCGCCTCCGCCTTCCACAAGCATGAGTCCCACAACATTACCTGTGCCCTGAAAAAAGGAAGAGAACAACCGAACATACGGTCCCTAGATCAAATAAGGGACAATTGAACAAAGCTTAAAGATAGAAATAAAATACCTTTATTAATTAGAAAGAATGGTACACTATACAAGAGAAGTACGTGCACAGCACACAATATTATATTGAATAGAAAAGAGACAATGCATACTCAATAATTCGTTTTTATATGACAAACAATTTTTAGTAGATTCAATCCCAAAAAATACATATAAAAATGTTTAGAACAATACCTCCACAGTCTATAATTCATTAAAGAAGATGGTATATATTTAGTATCAATCGGGGCCTATGTTACCAGACATGGAGGAAAGAAATGGGGGGTGTCCAGTAGATGTGACACACACTATAAGTAGAGTATAAATAGTAAATTACTACATCAATCATATATATATATATCACCAAGTGTGTGCGTCACACAACCCCCAATCACATCTGTGCTGGAACTTAGCAGTCCATAGAGGGACCAACCAACTATATATATATATATATATATATATATATAGATATATATATATATATATATATATATATATATATATATAGATATAGATATAGGGGAATGAACCAAAACAGACAAAACTATTATGCAATGACATACCTATAGTAGTAGAGGCACCGCACAGCGCACACCCCGACATGCGTTTCGGACCGCCGTCCTTCGTCAGGGGGCCCCTGACTGCCCCTGCAGTAATTTACTATTTATACTCTACTTATAGTGTGTGTCACATCTACTTGACACCCCCCATTTCTTTCCTCCATGTCTGGTAACATAGTAACATAGTAACATAGTTTATAAGGTTGAAGGAAGACTAAGTCCATCTAGTTCACCCCATAGCCGAACATGTTGATCCAGAGGAAGGCAAAAAAAAACCCATGTGGCAAACACCAAGCTCCACATTGGGGAAAAAAATTCCTTCCCGACTCCATACGACAATCAGACTAGTTCCCTGGATCAACGCCCTATCAAGGAATCTAGTATATATAACCTGTAATATTATACTTTTCAGGAAAGGCGTCCAGACCCTTCTTACATGTTAGTAGTGAATCCCTCATTACACATCATGCGGCAGAGAGCTCCATAGTCTCACTGCTCTTACAGTAAAGAATCCGCGTCTGTGATTATGATTAAACCTTCTTTCCTCCAGACGTAGAAGATGCCCCCTTGTCCCCGTCTCAGGCCTCAGAGTAAAAAGATCAGTAGAAAGGTCTTTGTACTGTCCCCTCATATACTTGTACATAGTAATAAGATCCCCCCTAAACTAAATAACCCCAAGTGTAATAACCTGTCTTGGTATTGCAGACCCCCCAGTCCTCTAATAACCTGTCTTGGTATTGCAGACCCCCCAGTCCTCTAATAACCTGTCTTGGTATTGCAGACCCCCTCAGTCCTCTAATAACCTGTCTTGGTATTGCAGACCCCCCAGTCCTCTAATAACCTGTCTTGGTATTGCAGACCCCCCCAGTCCTCTAGTAACCTGTCTTGGTATTGCAGACCCCCCAGTCCTCTAATAACCTGTCTTGGTATTGCAGACCCCCCAGTCCTCTAATAACCTGTCTTGGTATTGCAGACCCCCCAGTCCTCTAATAACCTGTCTTGGTATTGCAGACCCCCCAGTCCTCTAATAACCTGTCTTGGTATTGCAGACCCCCCAGTCCTCTAATAACCTGTCTTGGTATTGCAGACCCCCCAGTCCTCTAATAACCTGTCTTGGTATTGCAGACCCCCCAGTCCTCTAATAACCTGTCTTGGTATTGCAGACCCCCCAGTCCTCTAATAACCTGTCTTGGTATTGCAGACCCCCCAGTCCTCTAATAACCTGTCTTGGTATTGCAGACCCCCCAGTCCTCTAATAACCTGTCTTGGTATAGCAGACCCCCCCGTCCTCTAATAACCTGTCTTGGTATTGCAGACCCCCCAGTCCTCTAATAACCTGTCTTGGTATTGCAGACCCCCCAGTCCTCTAATAACCTGTCTTGGTATTGCAGACCCCCCAGTCCTCTAATAACCTGTCTTGGTATTGCAGACCCTCCAGTCCTCTAATAACCTGTCTTGGTATTGCAGACCCCCCCGTCCTCTAATAACCTGTCTTGGTATTGCAGACCCCCCAGTCCTCTAATAACCTGTCTTGGTATTGCAGACCCCCCAGTCCTCTAATAACCTGTCTTGGTATTGTAGACCCCCCAGTCCTCTAATAACCTGTCTTGGTATTGCAGACCCCCCAGTCCTCTAATAACCTGTCTTGGTATTGCAGACCCCCCAGTCCTCTAATAACCTGTCTTGGTATTGCGGACCCCCCAGACCTCTAATAACCTGTCTTGGTATTGCGGACCCCCCAGTCCTCTAATAACCTGTCTTGGTATTGCAGACCCCCCAGTCCTCTAATAACCTGTCTTGGTATTGCAGACCCCCCAGTCCTCTAATAACCTGTCTTGATATTGCAGACCCCCCAGTCCTCTAATAACCTTGGTCGCTCTTCTCTGCACCCGCTCTAGTTCAGCTATGTCTTTCTTATACACCGGACACCAGAACTGTACACAGTATTCTAAGTGTGGTCGCACTAGTGACTTGTATAGAGGTAAAATTATATTCTCCTCATGAGCATCTATGCCCCTTTTAATGCATCCCATTATTTTATTTGCCTTTGCAGCAGCTGCCTGACACTGGCCACTAAATGTGAGCTTGTCGTCCACCAATATACCCAGGTCTTTTTCAGTGACAGTTTTGCCCAGTGTTTTACAATTAAGCATATAATTATACATTTTATTTCCTCTGCCCAAGTGCATTACCTTACATTTATCCCCATTAAAGCTCATTTGCCATTTATCAGCCCAAGCTTCTAGTTTACATAGATCCTCCTGTAATATAAAATTGTCCTCCTCTGTATTGATTACCCTGCAGAGTTTAGTGTCATCTGCAGATACTGAAATATTACTCTGTATGCCCCCTACAAGGTCATTAATAAATATGTTAAAAAGAAGGGGGCCCAATACTGACCCCTGTGGTACCCCAATACTGACCCCTGTGGTACCCCACTGTTAACTGAGACCCAGTCTGATTATTTTCCATTAATAACCACCCTTTGTTTCCTATCACTGAGCCAGTTCTTAATCCACATACATATATTTTCCCCTCTCCCCATTGTTCTCATTTTATGTATCAACCTTTTGTGTGGAACCGTATCAAAAGCTTTTGAAAAGTCCATATACACAACATCCGCTGCATTTCCTTGGTCCAGTCCGGAACTTGCCTCCTCATAAAAGCTGATCAGATTAGTCTGACAGGAACGGTCCCACGTAAACCCATGTTGATATTGGGTCATGAGGTTATTCTTCTTCAGATACTCTAGTATAGCATCTCTTAGGAAACCCCCCAGGATTTTACCCACAGTAGAGGTTAAGCTTACCGGCCTATAATTTCCAAGTTCAGTTTTTGTCCCCTATTTGAATATTGGCACCACATTTGCTATACGCCAGTCCTGTGGTACAGACCCTGTTATTATGGAATCTTTAAAGATTAAAAATAATGGTCTATCTATGACGTTACTTAATTCCTGCAGTACTCGCGGGTGTATCCCATCCGGGCCCGGGGATTTGTCACCTTTAGTGATTTTTAGACGCCGCCGCACTTCCTGCTGGGTGAAGCAAGTGACATTTAATGGAGAATTTTTGTCATCACTGATCACGTTTTCTGTCATGCGATTTTCATGTGTAAATACGGTTGAAAAAAAATCATTTAGCATATTGGCTTTTTCCTCATCCTCATCCACCATTTCACCCAGACTATTTTTAAGGGGGCCAACACTATTCTTTAGTTTTTTACTATTTATGTAGTTAAAGAATATTTTGGGGTTATTTTTACTTTCTCTGGCAATGATTCTCTCTGTCTCAATCTTTGCTGCCTTGATTTGGTTTTTACATCATTTATGTAATTTTCTATATTTATTTAATGCCTCATCACTACCTACTTGCTTTAGTTCTCTAAATGCTTTCTTTTTGTCACTTATTGCGCCCCTTACAGCTCTATTTAGCCATAGTGGTTTCCTCCTATTACTAGCATGTTTATTCCCATAGGGTATATATTGTGCATAGCTCCTATTCAGGATGTTAATAAATGTCTCCCATTTGCTTTGTGTAGCTTTATGTCTCAGGATATCGCCCCAGTTTATTGCACTAAGATCATCTCTCAACCGTTGGAAATTTGCCTTCAGTGTCCTTCAGTGTCCTTGTAACCCCTCTACTACACATCTTATTAAAGGTTACATGAAAACGTATTATTTTGTGATCACTATTACCCAAGTGACCCCCAACTCGTATATTTGATATGCGGTCTGGCCTATTGGTTAATATTAGGTCTAGCACTGCCCCCCTTCTTGTTGGGTCCTGAACCAGTTGTGAAAGGTAATTGTCTCTCATAGTTGTCAGTAACCTATTACCTTTTGTTAGAACCTTGCTCTTAGGTTTTTTCCTTTGCTGGTCACATGACCTTGTTGGCCTATTTAATCCTGCTCCGCCCTTCTGGCTTTGCTGGACTTCATTGTATAACTACTTTCTAGCTAGCCTGTGCTCTGTATCTAACTCTGTTAGTTTGCTTGGTCTACGGACCTCTATGTTCTATATATTTTGTTTGTTCGTCTGTCTGCTACTATTTCTGTTAGGAGGTGTCCCATTTTCCTCCCAGTCCTTAGTACTTGTAGGGATTCCTTCCCCACATCTATAGGTCTCCGTACAGACTAGCTTAGGACTTTAGCAGGTCTGATCGCAGGATCAGGTTCCCTGTTACATCGTAAGGATTAAGCTGAGTTCTATCGTAGGGACAGATCTCCTCTCTTTCCTTAGCTCTGGTAGCAGAACATAACAGTAAGTCCAGCCTGCAAATTCTCTAAGGAAAGATTTTTCTGTTCCATCATGGTGTCGGTTCAGGATTTGGCTCATCGCCTGCAGGGACTCTCTCTGGAGGTGGCCGAGCTCCGTCAGCACGTGAGTAACTGTCCTGGAGCACATTTCTTGGAGCCTAAGGTATGTTTGCCGGATTTATTTTTTGGTGAACACCGAGAATTTTTTTCATTTAAAAATGCTTGCTTATTGTATTTTCGTTTGAGACCCAAGTCCTCTGGGGATGAATCCCAGCGCATAGGGTTCATAATGTCACTTTTGCGCAAAGAGCCTCAGGAGTGGGCCTTTTCTTTGCAACCTAGTGATACATGCTTCAGATCAGTGGATAGTTTTTTTTCTGCTTTGGGACTATTATATGATGATCCTGACCGTGTCGCATCAGCTGAGACTGAGTTGAGACGTTTGAAACAGTGATCAGGTAATGTGGAAAAATATTGTACTCATTTCCGTCGATGGTCTACTCAAATAGGGTGGAACGATTCTGCTCTGAAAAGTCTGTTTCTTGCTGGGCTCAATGAAAGGGTTAAAGACCTGCTAATTGCTTATCCTACACCTGAAGATTTGCAACAGGCTATGCAATTAGCTATACGGGTGGATAGGAGACTGCGTGCAAGGGTTAATGAGAGCAAATCCTCTGCTATGTCAGTTTCTGGTTATGAGAATGTGTGTACTAACAGTGGTGAACCGATGGAGATTGGATCGGTGGCACCTCGCTCTCAAGAAAAAGACCGTAGATTTTCTGAAGGCTTGTGTTTCTATTGCGGAAAATCTGGTCATTTGATTAAAGGCTGTGAGCTTCGTATGAAGAAAGAAAAAAAAATGGTCAGTCATGCCCGTATTGCCTGTTTAAATTCCAAGGGTGTATTTTTAGCTGCTTCCACGATTGCTCAGGAAAAATTAATGGAATTTCGGGTGTTTGTCGATTGTGGGTCTACTCTGAATGTAATTGATGGGGGATTCTTGGAAAGACTCAATTTAAAACCCGAACCTTTATCATCCCCCATTTCTGTGGTTTCTGTGGATGGTTCCCCTTTGAAGAATATTACTCTCAAGGTCTGTGAATTTCCTCTCACTATTAATGGTGTTCACCATGAGAAATTGGATTTGGTAGTGTTGAATAACTTGCCTTCTCCAGTAATATTGGGATTGCCCTGGTTAAAATTTCACAATCCTGTACTGGATTGGTCTACCAGTGAAATTAAATCCTGGAGCCATAAATGTTATGACAAGTGTTGTAACGGGCGTATTGCAGCTTTGGATAGGGGAGAATTGCCTGTTCCTATTCAGGATTTTTGGAGAGTTTTTTCTGAGAAGGAATCGCAGGTTTTGCCTCCCCATAGAGACTATGATTGTTCTATTGAATTTGTCCCTGGAGCGATTCTTCCTAAAAGTCGTTTATTTAACCTTACTATTCCTGAGAGGAAGGCTTTGGAGGAATACATACAGACAAGTTTGGCCGCCGGTCACATTAGGCCCTCTAAGTCTCCTGTGGCGGTTGGATTTTTTTTTGTAAAAAAAAAGGACGGCGGTTTACGTCCTTGTCTGGATTTTCGTGAGATTAACAAAATTACTGTACGCAATCCTTACCCACTGCCATTGATTCCTGATCTGTTTAACCAGTTAATGGGGGCCAAGTGGTTCTCTAAAATTGACCTTAAGGGGGCATACAATCTGTTGCGCATGAAGGAGGGTGACGAATGGAAGACTGCTTTTAACACTCCTGTGGGTCATTTTGAGAATCTGGTTATGCCTTTTGGTCTTACTAATGCTCCTGCATTTTTTCAGAATCTGATTAATGACATCCTTAGACCTTTAATCGGCAAAAATGTGGTTGTGTATTTGGATGACATTCTGATTTATTCGCCGGATCTGGAGTCTCATTGGCGGAGCGTACGTGAGGTATTACAGTTATTAATGGACAATTCGCTTTTTGCTAAGCTGGAGAAATGTGAGTTCGCTGTACAGAGAATTAGTTTTTTGGGCTACATTATCTCCAGCGAAGGTTTTGAGATGGATCCGGTTAAAGTTCAAGCTGTACAGGAATGGCCTAGGCCTATTGGTTTGAAATCGATACAGAGGTTTTTGGGTTTCACCAATTATTACAGAAAATTCATAAAAAAAATTTCTAGTATTGTCAAACCTCTGACCGATCTCACCAGGAAAGGTGCTGATGCGGTTCAGTGGACTTCTGAGGCCATTGAAGCTTTTGTGTATCTCAAGGAGAGGTTCACCTCTGCTCCCATCCTTATGCAGCCTGATGTGACTAAGCCGTTTTTGGTTGAGGTTGATGCTTCCTCTGTGGGGGTTGGCGCAGTATTGTTTCAGGATAACGGGGATGGATTACATCCCTGTGCCTTTTTTTCAAAAAAATTTTCGGAGACTGAACTGAATTACGATATTGGTAATCGGGAATTATTGGCTATTAAACTCGCATTTGAACACTGGCGCCACTTCTTGGAAGGTGCGGAATTTCCCGTTCAGGTTCTTACGGATCATAAAAATCTGATATATCTTGATGCTGCCAAGCGCCTGAATACCCGTCAGGCTAGGTGGGCACTGTTTTTCTCACGGTTTAATTTCTCCGTTACTTACATCCCTGGTACTAAGAATGTTAAGGCGGATGCCTTGTCTCGCAGTTTTTCTCCCATAGTCGGTGCTGAGAAAGAGGAGAACATTTTACAAGAAGGTGTTGTGATAGCTGCTTTGGACTCCGTTTTGGAAGATGAGATTCTTAAAGCACAGGAGAATGCCCCATCTAACACTCCTCATGGGAGGTTGTTTGTGCCTGGGACCTTTAGGAGAGATTTGTTGAGTGTCACGAATCTCGGTTGGCAGGTCATCCCGGAATCTCTGAGACCAAGAGACTGGTGGGTCGCAGTTTTTGGTGGCCTGGATGGCAGAAGGAAGTCATTAAGTGGGTGCGTCAATGTACTATATGTGCTAGATCTAAGTCCTCACATACTCCTGCTGCGGGGTTGCTTTGTCCTTTGGAGGTTCCCAGTGCTCCTTGGACACATTTGGCTATGGACTTTATAACTGACCTTCCCCCCTCTGAGGGTTTTACTGTCATCTGGGTGGTCGTGGACCGTTTTAGCAAGATGTGTCAGTTGGTTCCCTTCGTCAAACTGCCCTGCGCTAAAACTCTCGCTAAGGCCTTTGTCAAGGAAATTGTCAGACTTCATGGCGTTCCTACTGACATTGTTTCTGATAGGGGTCCTCAGTTCGTGGCTCGTTTTTGGCGTGCCTTTTGTGACAGGTTGGGAGTTCATTTGTCGTTCTCGTCCGGATATCATCCTGAATCTAATGGCCAGACAGAAAGGAAAAACCAGGATGTTGAGCAGTTCTTGCGTTGTTTTGTGGCAGACAATCAAGAGGGGTGGTCTGAGTTTCTGCCACTTGCTGAATTTGCTCTGAACAATCATACATCTTCTTCTGCTGGTTGTTCGCCTTTTTTTTGTTGTTCTGGGAGACATCCGTCTTTTGGGTCGTTCTCCAAGTTGGGATCTGCCGTGCCTGAGGAGGAGAATTTTTCCGGTGATTTGGAGAGAGTTTGGACGGATGTGCGTGGTAATCTTCAGGAGGCCAACAGAAAATCTAAAGACTACTTTGATAGGAAACGACAGGAGGTTTTGTTCGCTGTTGGTGACATGGTTTGGTTGTCCTCTAGGAATCTGCGGTTGAGGATTCCTTCTAAGAAATTGGGTCCCAAGTTTGTAGGGCCCTTTAAGGTGCTTCAGGTTGTCAACCAATCTGCTGTTAGGTTGGAGGTTCCTACCTCCTGGAGAATTAATCCGGTATTTCATGTCTCTCTGTTAAAAAAAGCTGTTGTGTCGGATGGTGACGCCTCTGCCTCTGTTCCTCCGGTGGTGGAGGACGGGGAATATGAAATTTCTTGCATCCTTAACTCTAGACGGTATAGAGGTAGTTTGCAGTATCTTGTGGCCTGGAAAGGTTTCGGACCCGAGGATAACTCTTGGGTGAGGTCAGATGATGTTTCCGCGTCCAGACTTATCAGAGCGTTTCACAGGAGATTTCCTGATAAGCCTGGTCCTAGGGGATCCCGAGGATCCTCTTAGAAGGGGGGGTACTGTTAGAACCTTGCTCTTAGGTTTTTTCCTTTGCTGGTCACATGACCTTGTTGGCCTATTTAATCCTGCCCCGCCCTTCTGGCTTTGCTGGACTTCATTGTATAACTACTTTCTAGCTAGCCTGTGCTCTGTATCTAACTCTGTTAGTTTGCTTGGTCTACGGACCTCTATGTTCTATCTATTTTGTTTGTTCGTCTGTCTGCTACTATTTCTGTTAGGAGGTGTCCCATTTTCCTCCCAGTCCTTAATACTTGTAGGGATTCCTTCCCCACATCTATAGGTCTCCGTACAGACTAGCTTAGGACTTTAGCAGGTCTGATCGCAGGATCAGGTTCCCTGTTACATCGTAGGGATTCAGCTGAGTTCTATCGTAGGGACAGATCTCCTCTCTTTCCTTAGCTCTGGTAGCAGAACATAACACCTTTGCTTGAACTACATGTTTCTGTCCCCCAATATATTTCAGGGTAGTTGAAGTCCCCCATAATAATGACTTCTCCTTGAGTCGCTGCTTCATCTATTTGCTTTACGAGGATATTCTCCGCTACTTCCATTATTTTTGGAGACTTCTAACAAACCCCTATCAGTAATTTATTATTTTTTCCCCCTCCCCTTATCTCCACCCACAGGGACTCTACATTTTCATTAGATTCACATATATCCTCCTGCAAGACGGGTTTTAAGGATGATTTTACATATAAACACACCCGCCCTCGCTTGTTTGTACGGTCATTTCTGAACAGACTATAGCCCTGTAAATTAACTGCCCAGTCATGGCTCTCGTCCAGCCACGTCTCAGATATCCCTACCATGACAGAATTATTTTCCAACAAAATTAATTCCAGTTCCTCCATTTTGTTTGCGAGGCTTCTGGCATTACTGTACATGCATTTTATGTATCTCTCTGTACCTCTATTCCTTCTTACTTTATTGACTGTTCTAACCCCACCCCCAATTTCTTTATTTGTGCCCAGGTCACTATCTGCACTATCTTCCCCACCTATAAAATGAATACCCTCCCCCCCAATCCCTAGTTTAAACACTCCTCCAACCTTCTAGCCATTTTCTCCCCCAGCACAGCTGCACCCTCCCCATTGAGGTGCAGCCGGTCCCTAGCGTAGAGTCTGTAGCCAACTGAGAAGTCGGCCCAGTTCTCCAGCAACCCAAATCCCTCCTTCCTACACCAGTTCTTGAGCCACTTATTTATCTCCCTAATCTCCCGTTGCCTCTCTGGCGTGGCACGTGGTACCGGTAGTATTTCAGAGAATACCACCTTGGAGGTCCTTGCTTTCAGCTTGCAGCCTAATTCCCTGAAATCATCTTTAAGGACCTTCCACCTACCTCTAACTTTGTCATTTGTGCCAATGTGCACCATGACCGCTGGGTCCTCACCAGCCCCTCCCAGTAATCTGTCAACCCGATCAGCGATGTGCCGGACTCGAGCGCCAGCTAGGCAGCACACTGTTCGACGATCCCTGTCTTTGTGACAGATTGCCCTATCTGTTCCCCTAATAATTGAGTCCCCCACTACCAGCACCTGCCTGGCCTGCCCTGCTCTCCCATTTCCCTCTTTACTGGAGCTGACACTCCTCCGGCTTTCAGGGGACATGCCTTGCTGCAGCAGTGCTACCCCTGTACCGACACCACCGTCATCTGCCAACTTTGCAAACTTATTGGGGTGTGCCAGATCAGGACTAGCCTCCCTGGCACTCTTCCCTCTACCCCCCCTTCTAACTGTCACCCAGCTAGCGGCCTCACTGTCCTGCAGCTCCCCACTACCACCCTCCCCCACATCTACCCCAGTGAGCTGCTGCTCAGTGAGCAGCAGACTCCTTTCCATGTTGTGAATGGATCTCAGTGTTGCCAGCTGCTCATTTAGATCCAGTACCTGGGCTTCCAAATGCACAACGTGCACACATCTCGCACAGCAGTATGCACCCACGACCGGCTGTTCAAGGGTTGCATACATGTGGCAAGATGTACACTGGATAGCATTGTCAATAATGGAGCTCATTTCCTAATGGGGATTGCAATAGACAGAATGTTAAGTAAAAAGAAAAGTAAAGAATTAATAAAATACAGACAGCAATTCAGTCCATAGTCCTCCCTTCCAAACTCCCTGAATCCAAGTCACTGAAAAACAAGTCACACACTTACTTTCGTTCGCACTTACGCTCCGGTCACACTCAGCTCGTTCACACTCGCAAACTAAGAGATTTAAAGAGATTTTTTTTTTTTCCCTTTTGCAGCAATGCACCCTTCACCTCAATGCACTTCCAAAGGGAAGTGCCAAATAGGCCCCGATTGATACTAAATATATACCATCTTCTTTAATGAATTATAGACTGTGGAGGTATTGTTCTATACATTTTTATATGTATTTTTTTGGGATTGAATCTACTAAAAATTGTTTGTCATATAGAAACGAATTATTGAGTATGCATTGTCTCTTTTCTATTCAATATAATATTGTGTGCTGTGCACGTACTTCTCTTGTATAGTGTACCATTCTTTCTAATTAATAAAGGTATTTTATTTCTATCTTTAAGCTTTGTTCAATTGTCCCTTATTTGATCTAGGGATCGTATGTTCGGTTGTTCTCCTCCTTTTTTCATGTATCCTTACCGAATCGTCTGCCATTCTGTGGTCCTTCTGCTGACTTCCCTAGTTTGGATTTCATGCTGGAGACTTGACTTCAATACGTATTTATATTTTGATTCTTTTCCAGTGGTTTTTTCCTCTAATTACCCGTGCCCTCCCAAGTGCACTTACTTGGAAGGACCGCCTAACCACAAACACGTGGACAGGTGAATGTGGCCACGGACGGTACGGAGCCAGTCCACAGCTTTTTTGCTGAGAGTTGTATTTAGCTCGGTGAAAGGACTGGCATAGAGGGAAACCCTATCCACCCTGCGAGTCATTTCTCACAGGAAGTCCTGTAAAGCTGCTTTCACTTGAAATGTGGCCTTTTAGGCTCGTGGAGGCGGTAGCTTTTTACAACCACATGCCTCATGCCTCGTGTCCATACTCGGTTCCCAGCCGTCACTATTTCTCCCGGTGTCGTCCCCGCCTTCTACAAGCGCGGGTCCCTGAACATTACTGCTGGTACTTTTCTGTGGGAATCTGCCTGCCTTCTACCAGCCTGGAATATTTCCAGTAAACTATGGTACTACGCCATGGTATTAGCACTGCCCCCAGTACCAGTAGCGAAGCAATCCACAATTTCCTTCTCTGGAATTTTATTTGGTAGACTGAGTGGCTGCCCAAATACATTTTCTCACAAAGGAGCTGAAGATAGACTGGCAGTAGGTGCAAGTTTCTCCAGCCTGTTAGATATCAGAGGGTGAACGGCAGCACATTGGCTCAGTGGTTAGCACTGAAGACTTGCAGCGCTGGGATCCTGGGTTCAAATCCCAGCAAGGACAACATCTTCAAGAGTTTTGTATGTTCTCCCCGTGTTTGCGTGTGTTTCCACCTCAGTAAAAAAGCAGCCATAAAGTGTCCGGGAACCTTTCCACACACTTTTCTTAGCCAGGACTGCTTCTCGGCAGGGTTGGACAGTCCCACCACAGAATCCTCTGGTGTGCCTTGGCTTCTACCTCAGGAGAGTTCATGATAGCGCTAACTTTGCAGCTACTATGGGGCTCTTGAGCGGGGGAGAAAGGTGAGCCCTCAGAATCAAATCCTCTGGTGGGCACAATGTTTTTCAATCTGAAACAGCTTCTAAGTGGGAGTTGTATTTCACCACAGCCATATTCTTTAGCTCGGTGAAAGGTCTGGCATAGAGGGAAACTGTATCTACTCCGGCTGTCATTTCTCCGTCACCAGGTTCCGCCCATTGTCACACACGACCATGCCTGGCTGTATGTTCAGCGGTGAGAGCCACAGATCAGGCTGCTGTGTTACAGCTTTCAACAACTCTGCAGCACTGGGCGGTTTTTCAATTAAGCATTAAGCATGTTATCCTCAGCACAGCCTGTTGCCGCTTGGCCAAGCCAGTGCTGCAGTGCTGTCAGCTTGTGACTGATGTGGTAATTTCGGAGATGGAGGAGGAGGTGCTGGAGCTTAACAGTGTGACTACATTGAGGTTACATTGGCGACTTTGTTTTTTATACTAAAGAAAGATCCTATTGTTTGGTTTTTTTTACGTTATTTTTTAAGACAAATGCATTCACCGGGAAATGTCATTTTAACATTTTACAACTTTATCTGGCCATGTGGTGTGTGAGACATGATCAGACACATCCTGTTTTATTTATGATTTATAATGTTCCTGACTCGCCCCCTGGGCCGTGGGGTACTCAGGGCCGGGCCTCTGGATGGGGAGTAGTATTGGCGACCCGGTCCCATGCTCAGGGTGTCAGGCTTAAAGGGGAACCGTCTTTTGATATATGTATGGGAAGTTCCGACTACGCCACCCGTGGATTGCGGTCAGGGATAACCGCCGCTGCAGTGCAGACCGCTGGGGCAGATGTAAGTGTGCAGCACTGAGTAGTATAACTCCCCACGGGAGGAATGTAGCCCCAGGGCAGTGTAAGTGGATGACGGAAGGGATGATTCCGACTGCAATAGCCAGGAAACGGAGGCCTCTTAAACAGTTCAGGGTCTTTATTTGAACAGGCGAAATGACCCAAAAACAGTCCCGGCTAGGAGGGGGCCTGGATGTCTGAGAACAAGTGCGAAGCCCTTCTGGCCAGGGTGAGGGTGTAGGCCTACCGTGCTCTCTGCGCTCTTCCTGGCTATTTCCCTGCTCGTGGTGTAATAGTCCACGTTCCTGAGCTTGCCGTGTCTTCTCGCCCGTATGGCTTGCAACTTGGGTCCCTTTCTACTCTTGGCCTGGTGCAGCTCTGCTGGTCCCTTCTGCTGTGGCGGAACCTCCGGGCTTCTTAGGCCAAGGGACATACAATCCCCTGCGATCTGGTTATTTGCTGTAGGACTTGGAATCCTAACAGCCTTGGACACCAAAGTCCGGTAGTTCTGTTTCTCTCTCAGCCAGGACAGGCTCACCTCGCCTTCCGCCCCTGGCTCGTGGCTCCTCTACTGCCACACGACCTCCTCAGCTACAGCTGAACTGACTCTCCCTTCTCTGGGACACCTCTCACTTCAGAGACAGGTCATCCAGCTCTCCCTAACCCTGCCCCCAGTTCCAGCTTTTATAGGGGCAGCCTGCTCCCCCTACTGGCCTGGGACAGGAGGTACTGCATGCTAATGGTCCCTAACCAGGGAACCTCCTCCTTGCTCTCAGACACAGCTTTATTAAACATTTGTGGCATCCAGGCCAGGGTGACACATTCCCCCCTAGTAAAACTTAGTACTCCGGGACTAAGCTTAAAACAAGAGTAATATGCATGACCATAAAAACATTATTAGGCAAGTAAAAGCAAACAACGCACAGGTTGAGCTCTTAAGGTCACAGTGTGGCCTGTGACCGGGTGTCCATCTCACCAACAACAACGGGGAGCTCTAACCAGGTGGGGGTCTGACGTAGCCCCAAGTCCTTGACAGTCCTTGTTCATTCCGTTGGTTAAGCTCCAAACATATTTAGAGGAAAGTCTCGGTTACTCACAGTTCATAACCTGTTAGTCCATGTATTAACTGAAAGAAACTGAGAAAACGCGTAGTTACTGGTCATGCAATTACATTTTAAACAATTCAACATTTTGCAGGCTATTTACATTTGCTATCACACCCTACACTCTCCAGCGAGCTGGTATTTGCCCCTTAGTGCTCCGGGTTGACCTACGTAACCCACTATCTTGTGGTGGTCTAACCTGGCTTTTCTCACTAGCGCTAGGGGTGCGGTCACTGGCTAGATTTACAGGCAGGGCAGGCAGCTGTCTGCGGGTCCTTTGGCTCACCGCAGGCATGGCAGGATCACTGTCAGCAGAGGGTTGACTCTCCTGGGCTGCTGGCACAGGCTCTTCTGCCTCTGGGGCTGCTTGTTCTTCTTCACCTTCCTGCTCTGGTGCAGGTTGTTGCTCAGTCGGTTGCAGAAAATGCAGGACGGGTACCACTATGGCATCGTTTATTCGAGTCCAGGACTGAGGGAACTCCCCAAGAACTGTGCTGATCATCTCTTCCTTGTCCTCTGCGGGTTCAAGGTCACTTTGATCCTCTTCTGCACTCTGTAGTTGCTCGGGGCACCTTTTTAGGTGGTCTCTGGAGACGGTACTAGTGGTTTCTCCTCCATCCTTGGTGATCACGCACACCTTCGGGTTGTCGTGATCAGACTGCAGTACTGTGTAGGGTTCCCTTTCCCACTGGTCATCCAGCTTGTGTAGCCTTCTCTTTCGCTTCAGGACCTGCTCACCAGGTTCTAGGGGACCAGCAGGGGCGTGTTGGCTGAAGAGGCTCTCTTGCTTTTCTCTCGCCTGGGCCAGGCTCTTCTCCACACTCTCCTGTACCTTCTTGTACTGCAGTCGCCTTTCCGTATACCAGTCCGCATCTGGGGAGGTGTCCTC
The DNA here is from genome assembly GCF_046119375.1 of Phyllobates terribilis. Taxonomy (NCBI): domain Eukaryota; kingdom Metazoa; phylum Chordata; class Amphibia; order Anura; family Dendrobatidae; genus Phyllobates; species Phyllobates terribilis. The sequence goes on along the minus strand of NW_027362769.1, from coordinate 194,044,877 downwards.
GGGTGTTAGGACTCCCATCTCCAGGTCTATGGGCAGCTTACCTGGTCTGGCTCGCATCAGGTAAGCCGGGGTGAAGTTTGTAGCATTCACCGGGATATGGTTGTATAAGTCTATCAGGTCCGGCAGTTTTTCTGGCCACAGGCTGCGTTCCTCCAGGGGCAACGTCCTCAGGAGATCAATGACTATATTGTTCATTTTCTCACACATCCCGTTGGTTTGTGGGTGGTAAGGCGTTGTCCGAATCTTCTTACAACCATAGAGGTTGCAGAACTCTTGGAAGATTTCAGCCTCGAACGCTGGACCCTGGTCTGTCAGGACCTGTTCCGGATACCCGTGTGGGCGGCAGAAGTGTTGCTGGAAGGCTCTGGCCGCCGTTTGAGCTGTCAAGTCTTTTACAGGGACCACCACTAGAAATCGGGAATAGTGGTCCACGATGGTCAGGGCATAAACGTATCCTGACCGGCTTGGAGCCAATTTGACGTGGTCCAGAGCTACCAGCTAAAGAGGCTGCTTGGTGACGATGGGCCTCAAGGGTGTCTTCTGGCTGGTGCGGTCCTTCCTCCTTAGATTACAAGGGCCACAGTCTCTGCACCACTATTCTACAGCCCCTCTCATGCCGATCCAGAAGAACCGTCCTCTTAGCAGGAACTCCAGTTTCTTCCAGCCGAAGTGCCCCGCTCTGTCATGGTAAGCCTCCAGGACCATAGCTGCATCTCGCCTTGGGACCGCGACTTGCCAGGTCAGCTCGTGCGTCCGGTGGTTGACGAGTCTTCTGCACAGCTTACCTTCATAGAGGAACAGCCTGCTCTTCTCTTTCCATAGCTGCTTGGCTTCCTCTGGAGCATCGGGATCTAGACGGGCGTCTTCCCGGGTCAGCAGGTCTTTCACCATGCGGATTGCAGGGTCACTATCTTGGGTCTCGGCCCAGCTGTGGTGAGGTAGGGGATTGATCATGATGGTTGTTAAGTCTTCCTCCTTCACACAGTGGGAGTATTGAGTGGCTCCATACCGGTGAAACGCAGGGAGTTCTACCTCCTCCAGCTCTTCTGGGTCTTCACCTCCGTCAGGTAAGTGAGGCATTCTTGATAGGGTGTCAGCATTGGCATTGGTTCTGCCTGCCCGGTACTTGATCGTGAAGTCATAATTCGAGAGTCGCGCCATCCACCGCTGCTCTAGGGCACCTAGTCTTGCATTGTCCAGGTGTGTCAACGGGTTGTTGTCCGTGTACACGGTGAACTTTGCGGAGGCCAGGTAATGCTTAAACCATTCTATGACGGCCCACACCACTGCCAAGAATTCTAGCTTGAAGGAGCTGTAATTCTCCGGTTTCTTTCAGTGGGCCTCAGCTTCCGGCTGGCATACTCGATCACCCTTTCTCTGCCCTGTTGGTTTTGTGACAGTAAGGCTCCCAGCCCCACATTACTGGCGTCTGTGTGGAGGATAAAAGGCTGGCCATAATCGGGGTAGGCCAGGATCTCATCCCGCGTGAGGGCCATCTTCAACTGGCGGAAGGACTCCTCTTCCGGCTTGTCCCACTTGAAGGGTGGCTTTTGACTTCTGGACTTGGATTGACCTATCAGGAGGTCCTGCATTCGAGCTGCCATCTTAGTGAACCCAGGGATGAACCTTCGGTAGTAGCCTACCAACCCGAGGAACTGCCTCACTTCTTTGATGTTTGAGGGGCTTGGCCAGCTCTTGATTACTGTGACCTTGTCAGGGTTGGGGGCTACTCCTTCCTCACTCACCACGTGCCCTAGGTACTGGACCTTCGGTTTCAACAGGTGACACTTTGATGGTTTCACCTTCAGGCCATAGCCTGCCAGGGCTTCGAATACCTCTGCCAGGTGTTTTAGATGGTCCTCGAAGGTCTTCGAATAGACGATCACGTCGTCCAGGTAAAGTAGGACCGTCTAGAAGTTTCGGTGCCCTAGACAGCATTCCATCAGCCTCTGGAAGGTCCCTGGTGCGTTGCAGAGCCCGAAGGGCATACAGCTGAATTCGCTCAATCCCATCGGGGTGGTGAAGGCGGTCTTCTCCTTGTCAGCCTCTGCCACAGGAACCTGCCAGTACCCGCTAGTAAGGTCCAAAGTAGAGAAGAAGTTAGCTGATTTTAGGGCGGCCAAGGACTCCTCTATCCTAGGTAACGGATATGCGTCTTTATGGGTGATACGGTTGATTTGTCTATAGTCCACGCACATTCTCATGGTACCGTCTTTCTATTTTACCCGAACCAAGGGGGCTGCCCAGGGGCTACAGCTGTCTCTAATGACCCCCGCTTCTTTCATTTCTCTCAGCATGCCCTTTGCGTTCTGATAGTGTGCAGGGGGTACAGGCCTGTGTCTCTCTTTTATTGGTGGGTGGCTCACCGTGGGGATGTGGTGTTCTACCCCTTTCACTCTGCCGAAGTCTAGCGGGTGCTTACTAAAGACTCTCTCGTACTCCTGTACCACCCGGTAGACTCCTTGTTTTTGGTGCAGGGGGGTGGAGTCAGCACCCACATGGAGTTTCTGGCACCAGTCCTCCTTTTGTTTCTGGGAGCCATTACCCTCCGCCTGTGGAGATGGAGGCAAGGGTTCCACGACCCTGATAGCATTGTGTTCAACAGCAAACAGTTTGGCGAGTGTAGCGTACCTGGGTAAGTGTACCTCTCTCTCCCCAATGTTGAGAATGCGAACGGGCACCCTCCCATGGCGGACATCAACCACCCCCCGGGCTGTCAAAATGGTGGGCCTGCTGTCTGAGTACACGGGTTCTGCCATGGCTTGGTAGTCTCTACCTCTCAACCCGATTGCAGTCCGACACCAGATCATCATTTCACTTTTGGGAGGCATGGAAATGGGGAACGGGTCACTCATTCTTACGCTACCGATCTCACCACCAGACAGTTCTACCTGCTGCCGTCTCATCAGGGCCTTTATCTCTTTGTTGAGGACTCTCTGTTGGCTGGAACTAGCATTCACCGCCACCTGCTGTAAAATTACAATTATCTATGAAAGACAATTTTCAATCACGTTAGTACCCAAGGTTATTTTAGGGTGACTTTCACGACGGTCAATGTCCACAATAATCACTCCCTGTGTCGGTAGTTCAACTTTACCAATCTTAATGGTCATCTCTTTGAACCCCATTGCGGCACGGGTAAGCCATTACTGGCGATGATGCTCAAGTTACTGTCTGGATACCGTGTGATATCAGCATCAGTCCAATACTGCTTAAAAAGTACATAAGGGATAGTGGTTACTTGCGACCCAGTATCCAGCAAGGAACTCATGGGGATACCGTGCAGCACCACGGGTAAAACCGGGCGCCCCCCGACGTACTTATTACGCCAATTGTAAGGGCCTGGTGATCTTATGCCTGGGGGTTGGCCCTCTGCCCCAGGTTGGACCCGTTTAAATTACAGTACCTGGAGATGTGTCCGGGCTGGTTGCATCGACGGCAAATGGGCTGTCCATCCTCTGCGTAGCGGTCTGTGGGCCTCCCTCGGAATGACGGGATCCTCCTCTGTCGATGCCACGGGACATCCTCCGGACTTGAAGCCAACTCGATGGGTCTTGACGGGTCCACTTGTAACGCCTGGACGGTCCTGGTCAATGCCGCGACGCTCCTGGTCAGCTCCTGGACTTGGTGGTGCAGGTCTTTCGACGGGGCTTGGTTCAGGGCCTGTGCATCGGCCCCCACAGAGTCCATAGAAGAGGGCGCCGCCTCCTGGTGGTAGGTGAGAGCAGGGCGCCGGGGGTTTATAGCGCCACTTAGTGCAGGTTCATGGAGCACCCTTATGGCCCTGTCCTTGAATTGGGCAAAGGTTAGACCAGGGTTTTGAAAGAACATGAGGCGCAGCTGGGTCCTGTGGGTGCTAGACAGCAGACCTTCTATGAACTGTTCTGTTAGTAGCTTATCTGTATCCTGCACGCTGCCAGGATCAGCTTGGTTGACGGCTCTCAAGGCTTCCTGCAAATTTAGGGCATAGTCTCTGATGCTGTCCTGTGCCCGCTGTTTACAGCCATAGAACCACATTTTGATCTCTGCTGAGGTACGGGTGTCAAAGATACTCCGCAGCCAGGTCAGAATGTCCTTTACAGTCCTTTTCTCCTCATCTGACCATGATTTCACTTCCCGCTGGGCTGCACCGGTTAGCTGCCCCGTCAGAATGCTCACTTTCTGTTCTTCTGTCAGGGGATAAACTTTAAATAGGCTGTGCAGTCTTTCTTTAAAATCAGTTAAGGTATGGGATTCCCCTGAGTATTGGGGCAGCCAGGCTGCTCCGGGGATGTAGGGCAGAGGTCCCCAACCGCCGGTCCGCGGACCAGGACCGGGCCGTTGGGGTTTTTCAGCCGGTCCGCGGCGCCGCTGACCAGGGCCGGCGTCAGCACCCGGGCAAATGCCGGGGCTCTGAGCAGGCAGAGGGGCCCACTGGCGGTCGCGCACCCCGCTGGGCTATGGGCGGAGGAGAGCGGTGTCAGCGCCCGCCCTTCTCCGCCGCTTGCTCAGGGCCCCGGCAGCCCGATACTTACCTCTCCCCGTGCCTCCGCAGATCAGCTGTCTTCCTGCTCTGCGCTCCCTGTGACGTCTCAGGTCAGAGGGCGCGGTGACGTCTTTACACCGCGCCCTCCCCTGAGCCGTCACAGGGAGCGCTGAGCGGGAAGAAACGACAACGCTGGAGTTCGGAGCCGAGCAGCGAGCGGCGGGCAGCAGGTAGCAGGTGAGGAGAAGGGAGGTGAGTATTTGATTTTTTTTTTTTTTTTAATGTATGGAGGCATGGGGCAGTATAAAGAGGGGAGGGGGGGCATCCTGCATGGGGCATTATAAAGAGGAGGGGTGACAGCCTGCATGGGGCAGTATAAAGAGGAGGGGTGACAGCCTGCATGGGGCATTATAAGGTGGGGAACAGCCTGCATGGGGCATTATAAAGAGGGGGGGATTCCTGCTTGGGGCATTATAATGAGGAGGGGTGACAGCCTGCATGGGGCATTATAAGGTGGGGACCAGCCTGCATGGGGCATTATAAAGAGAGGGGGATTCCTGCTTGGGGCATTATAATGAGGAGGGGTGACAGCCTGCATGGGGCATTATAAGGTGGGGACCAGCCTGCATGGGGCATTATAAAGAGGGGGGGATTCCTGCTTGGGGCATTATAATGAGGAGGGGTGACAGCCTGCATGGGGCATTATAAGGTGGGGACCAGCCTGCATGGGGCATTATAAGGTGGGGAACAGCCTGCACGGGGCATTATAAAGAGAGGGGGGGACATCCTGCATGGGGCATTATAAAGAGGAGGGGTGACAGCCTGCATGGGGCAGTATAAAGAGGAGGGGTGACAGCCTGCATGGGGCAGTATAAAGAGGAGGGGTGACAGCCTGCATGGAGCATTATAAAGAGGAGGGGTGACAGCCTGCATGGGGCATTATAAAGAGGGGGGGCAGCCTGCATGGGGCAGTATAAAGAGGAGGGGTGACAGCCTGCATGGAGCATTATAAAGAGGAGGGGTGACAGCCTGCATGGGGCATTATAAAGACGGGGGGTGACAGCCTGCATGGGGCATTATAAAGAGGAGGGGTGACAGCCTGCATGGGGCAGTATAAAGAGGAGGGGTGACAGCCTGCATGGGGCATTATAAAGAGGGGGGGCAGCCTGTATGGGGCATTATGTGGGGGGTAACAGCCTGCATGGAGCATTAAAAGGGGGGGGCCTGTATGGGGCATTATGTGGGGGGGAACAGCCTGCATGGAGCATTATAAGGGGGGGGGGCAGCCTGTATGGGGCATTATGTGGGGGTAACAGCCTGCATGGAGCATTAAAAGGGAGGGGCCTGTATGGGGCATTATGTGGGGGGTAACAGCCTGCATGGAGCATTATAAGGGGGGGACAGCCTGTATGGGGCATTATGTGGGGGGTAACAGCCTGCATGCAGCATTATATGGGGACCGGTATCCTGTATGGAGCGTTATATGGGGGCCAGTATCCTGTATGGAGCGTTATATGGGGGCCAGTATTCTGTATGGAGCCTTATATGGGGGCCAGTATTCCGTATGGGGTCTTATATGGGGGCCAGTATTCCGTATGGGGCCTTATATGGGGGCAAGTATTCCGTATGGGGCCTTATATGGGGGCAAGTATTCCGTATGGGGCCTTATATGGGGGCAAGTATTCCGTATGGGGCCTTATATGGGGGCAAGTATTCCGTATGGGGCCTTATATGGGGGCCAGTATTCCGTATGAAGCGTTATATGGGGGCCAGTATTCCGTATGGGCATTATATGGGGACCAGTATTCCGTATGGAGCCTTATATGGGGGCCAGTATACTGTGTGGAGCGATTCACCGGTTTCTGAGCTATTGTAGAATTTACAATAGATATCACTCATGAAGTGAAATCTTTGCATTGTACTATATATATATATATTTCTCCGCCGTATCTCTGCATCATGAATCGTGGTATGTGTTATAGGGGCCCACTGAGACTCTTTCGCCCGGGGCCCAGAAAAACCTGGAGCCGGCCCTGCCGCTGACAGCTAGCTCCGCGGCCCTGCGCCTGGTCAGAACTCGCTCTGTGTGGATTTATAATGTTTTCTGCCATAGCCGTGACAGCTCGCAGCTCCCGGCAGAGAACATTATGCAGGACGGGGTGGGGCGTCGGGCGGGTCTTAGTGACGCAGCCCTCCACAGCACAGCATGGTACCTGTTGTACGTCACGGGGCGGGTCTTAGTGACGCGGCCCTCCTGCACAGCATGGTACCTGTTGTACGTCACGGGGCGGGTCTTAGTGACGCGGCCCTCCTGCACAGCATGGTGTGTTCCTGACGGGGTGGGGCGGCAGGCTCTCCTCACTGACACGCCCCCGGCAGAACATGTTATGTGGGGCGTGCTGGGGCAGCAGACTGGCTTCAGTGACGCGGCTCCCGGTACCGGTGTTCAGTGTGTAGCGCTGCTAAGCAGCAGCGCTGTATACACTGACGCTCAATGTGCAATGCTGCTACTTAGCAGCGCTGTACACCGAGGTCCCGCCAGCATCCTCCCCATACAGCTCCACCCCTCCATAACCCCACCCCCATATGACCAAAGCCCCGCCCCCACCCCCACCGGGCCATGGAAAACTGGTCTTGCTTAAAGCCGGTCCCTGGTGCAAAAAAGGTTGGGGACCTCTGATGTAGGGCATGGAGAACGGCATCACCGCTGCTGCAGCCACGCTGGTGGTAGAAGGTCCCTCCGCGTCTGTCATCTTCCTCCCCCCTAGTTAAGCGTGGCCTACCTTCCGTTGATCCTCTTCCGTCGGCCACGGCTCCGCTTGTGCTGCTCCGGGCGAGGACCTTGCGTCGCGTCCTGGTGACGTCAGCGTCGCTCTCACTCCTTCCAGGACCTTGCGCTGCGTCGGTGCGTAGGGCGGGGCTTCAGGTCTCGCGCGGTTTGGACGTCCACGCCCCTCTTCTTCCCGCGCGGCGTCCTGAAGATGGCGTCCGATGGGAACACGGCTGAGGATGGCGGGAAACAGCTGAAGATGGCGGGAAACAGCTCCGGATGGCGGGAAATCTCTTTGTTCAGGTAAGTATGAAGTCTTTTCCAGGCACGCAATACCCGTTTGTGGCGGGTTGGTCACAATCCTGCCGACTACGCAAAAAAGCTGACTCGCCCCTTGGCCTTGGGGTACTCAGGGCCGGGTTCTCTGGTTGCGGATGGGGAGTAGTAGTGGCGACCCGGTCCCGTGCTCAGGGTGTCAGACTTAAAGGGGAACCGTCTTTTGATATATGTATGGGAAGTTCCGACTACGCCACCCGTGGATTGCGGTCAGGGATAACCGCCGCTGCAGTGCAGACCGCTGGGGCAGATGTAAGTGTCCATCACTGAGTACTATAACTCCCCACGGGAGGAGTGTAGCCCCATTGCAGTGTAAGTGGATGATGGAGGGGATGATTCCGACCGCAATAGCCAGGAAACGGAGGCCTCTTAAACAGTTCAGGGTCTTTATTTGAACAGGCGAAATGACCCAAAAACAGTCCCGGCTAGGAGGGGGCCTGGATGTCTGAGAACAAGTGCGAAGCCCTTCTGGCCAGGGAGAGGGTGTAGGCCTACCGTGCTGTCTGCGCTCTTCCTGGCTATTTCCCTCCTCGTGGTGTAATAGCCCACGTTCCTGAGCTCGCCGTGTCTTCTCGCCCGTATGGCTTGCAACTTGGGTCCCTTTCTACTCTTGGCCTGGTGCAGCTCTGCTGGTCCCTTCTGCTGTGGCGGAACCTCCGGGCTTCTTAGGCCAAGGGACATACAATCCCCTGTGATCTGGTTATTTGCTGTAGGACTTGGAATCCTAACAGCCTCGGACACCAAAGTCCGGTAGTTCAGTTCCTCTCTCAGCCAGGACAGGCTCACCTCGCCTTCCGTCCCTGGCTCGTGGCTCCTCTACTGCCACACGACCTCCTCAGCTACAGCTGAACTGACTCTCCCTTCTCTGGGACACCTCTCACTTCAGAGACAGGTCGTCCAGCTCTCCCTAACCCTAACCCCAGTTCCAGCTTTTATAGGGGCAGCCTGCTCCCCCTACTGGCCTGGGACAGGAGGTGCTGCATGCTAATGGTCCCTAACCAGGGAACCTCCTCCTTGCTCTGACACAGCTTTATTAAACATTTGTGGCATCCAGGCCAGGGTGACACATTCCCATTATAAAGGAGCGGGTCTCCTATAGTGGTAATGCCCATGCTGTGACTGCAAGGACTGCCATAATTTGGGAAAAAAAACAATAAGAATTTAAAGACACACAGAGCAAGGCCACAGTAACAAGGTACGACATGTTCCCATTAGAAAGAAGAGGGTCTGCTATACAGTTATAGGGTATGCAGTGAGTCCAACGGCTGACAATTTTAGGAAAAACCCCACTAACAATTTAAAGACACATAGAGCAGAACCACAGTAACGACAAATTCCCATTAGAAAGGAGAGGGTCTCCCATAGTGTTGACCTATGCAGTGAATGCAAGGGCTGCCAAAAATTTGGAGGCACTCCAATGCCCCTTGGAAGAGACGTGGAGGAGGGCCTCATAAAAAAATGTTCCCATTAGAAAGGAGCGGGCCTCTTATACTTGTAATGCCCATGAACTAAGTGTATGGGCTGACAAACATTTACCCCTGGGGTAAATACAGTACAGTATATGAACATACTGTATAAAAAAATTTTTTACGGGCATCATAAACACCCTTTAAAAAAATTATGTGGGTGTTGCATCACGGACCACGGTCACCCTGGTGATATGGTGGTGGAGGATGAGGACAAGAGCAAATAGCCAAAATCAGGAAGCGTACACCCATGTGTGGGTGTGAAGAGGTGCATGAGAATACACCTCCCAAAAAAGACACTGGATTTGAGTTTATGTTACGCTGCTATCATCCGGTGGTGTTGAGAAGTCTGGCCCAATCCAGCCCTTGTTCATTTTTATGAGTCAGCCTGTCAGCATTTTCAGTTGACAGGCGGATGCGCTTATCAGCTATAATTCCACCAGCGGCACTAAAAACCCGCTCTGATAAAACGCTGGCGGCAGGGCAGATCAGGACCTCCAAGGCATAGAGAGCCAGTTCATTCCACGTATCCAGCTTGGGTACCCAATAATTATAAGGCACAGAGGAATCACGGAGGACGTTGGTACGGTCGGCAAGGTACTCCCTCAGCATCTTCCAAAACTTTGCACTCCTTGTGAGAGTACCCCGCGCCTCAGGGCCTGTGCGATGGGAGGGTCTGAGAAAACTCTCCCAGAACTTTGACAGTGTTCCCCTGCCTCTGCTGGATTGGAGTTGTGTCTCTCTCGCCTGTACTCCTTGGTTGTCCAACGAAGTGTGCCCTCTGCCGCCAGCGTTTTGAGATGGGAATTTTTTTAATAGTTCCGCAACAAGGGCCTTCTGGTACTGCCCCATTTTTGTAGATCTGTCCACCTCAGGAATAAGAGATATAAAGTTCTCCTTGTAGTGTGGGTCTAGAAGTGTCACCAACCAGTAATGACTGTCACCCAAAATTTTGAGAACGCGAGGGTCATGGGAAATTCAGCGCAACATAAACTCAGCCATGCGTGCCAGACTGGTAACGGGCAAGACTTCCTGTCCTCACCAAGAGGATGACTGACCATGCTCTCCTCCTCCTCCTCTCTGTCCTCTGGCCATTGACGCTGAACAGACAGTATGACAGCTGTGCAGGTAATACCGTCTATAGTGCATGAAACTAGCTCCTGTCCTTCCCCCTCCTCCTCCTCTTCCTCATTGTCACCCAATCCATGTTGGGATGAGATGAGGCTTGGCTGTGTGTAATCGCTCTGTATGGTTCCTTGCTCCATCTCATCGTGCTCCACCAGCAATGCATCCTCTTTGATTGTGAGCAGAGAGCGTTTCAGAAGACAGAGAAGTGGGATGGTGACACTAATTATGGCGTCATCACTGCTCACCATCTTGGTGGAGTCCTCAAAGTTTTGGAGGATGGTACATATGTCTGACATCCATGTCCACTCCTGAGGTCTTATGTGTGGAGTCTGAACTGAATACCAACGGCCTTGTTGATGCTGGTACTCAACAACTGCCCTCTTCTCACAAATCCGTCCCAACATCTGCAGTGTAGATTTCCAATGCGTGGGGACATCACACACCAGTCTGTGAGCCGGAAGCTGCAATCGCTCCTGAAACACGGCAAGGGCAGCGGAAGCTGTAGGTGACTTTCTAAAATGGGCACACAGGCGGCGTACTTTAACAAGCAGATCCGGCAGCTCCGGGTAGGATTTGAGAAACCGCTGAACCACGAGGTTAAGCACATGGGCCAGGCATGGTAAGTGTGTGAGCTCGCCTCGCCTCAAAGCCGCCACCAGGTTCTGGCCATTGTCACACACGACCATGCCTGGCTGTAGGTTCAGCGGTGTGAGCCACAGATCTGCCTGCTCTTTCAGAGCTGTCCACAACTCTTCAACATTGTGTGTTTTTTCACCTAAGCATATTAGCTTCAGCACAGCCTGTTGCCGCTTGGCCGAGGCAGTGCTGCAGTGCTTCCAGCTTGTGACTGATGTGGTCATTTCAGAGATGGAGGCTGAAGAGGAGGAGGAGGCTGAGGAGAATGAAGTGCAGGAGCTGTAGACCGTGGCGGCAACCCTGATTGACCTAGCACCCGCAATCCTTGGCGTCGGGAGGACGTGTTCCGTCCCAAGGTCCGACTGGGTCCCAGCTTCCACTATGTTAACCCAGTGTGCCATCAGCGAGATGTACCATCCCTGCCCACAAGCACTTGTCCACGTGTCCGTGGTTAGGTGGACTTTACCGGTAACTGCGTTGTTGAGGGCACGGCTAATGTTTTAGGACACGTGCTTGTGTAATGCGGGGACGGCGCACCGGGAGAAATAGTGGCGGCTGGGGACCGAGTACCGAGGGACGGCCGCCGCCATCAGGTTGCGGAATGCTTCTGTCTCCACGAGCCTAAAAGGCAACATTTCGAGCGCAAGCAGTCGTGAAATGTGAGAATTTAGTAGCGTGGCCTGTGGGGCGTTGGCTGCATATTTGTGCTTGCGTTCCAAGGACTGGGGTAGGGACAACTGAATGCTGTGCTGGGACAAGGACATGGACGTGCTTCCTCATGCTGCTACTTGAGAGTGTGCAATGACAGGTGCAGGACAGAAGGCATCTTCGCATGCACCATGGACAGGGGATTGGCTTGCATGCACAACAGCCGAAGAAGCAATGGTGCCACCCGCAGACACTGTTCCTGGACCCTGGGGTTCGGCCCACAAAGTTGGGTGCTTTGCTGCCATGTGCCTGATCATGCTGGTGGTGCTGATGCTGGCCTGGCAGGTATTGCAAATGGCCTTTTTGGGGTTATCGGCAGAGTCTTTAAAAAACAACCAGACTCGGGAAGACCTAACAGTTGTACTGGCAACTTCCTTCATGTTGGTGTTACGGGGAACGGTTGCCTGCCTTCTGTCTGTGGCCACCACACTGCTTCTTCCTGCCTGTTGTGATGCTCTGCCTCCCTCCCCCTATGTGCTGCTGTCCTCGCTCTGCATGTCCTCCTGCCAGGTTGGGTCAGTTACTATATCATCCACCACCTCGTCTTCCACTTCCGCACCCTGGTCCTCCTCCTGACTTTCTGGCAATTGTGTCTCATCATCGTCCACCTCTTGTGACACTTTCCCACGGTGGCCTTCGTGTGACTGTGGCTGCTCAAATATTTGGGCATCGCTACATGTGATCTCCTCTTGCCCCGCTTCAAGTGGACCGGGCGAGAGGCCCGAATCTATAAATGGAAAAGTGAACAGCTCTTCAGAGTGTCCAAGTGTGGGATCAGTTGTCTCCGGGCACTCGGCATGGTGGGAGGAAGGAGGATCAGGGTGAGGAATATGCGGTCCAGACTCACGGCTACTGAGACTTGACTATGTGGAAGACAGGGTGGTGGTGGTGGTGGTGGCTAAGTGACTGGAAGCATTATCCGCTATCCAACCAACAACCTTTTGACACTGCTCTGGGTTCAATAGTGGTGTTCTGCTGTCCCCTAGAAATTGGGACAGGAAGGTCAGGCGAGAAGATGTGGGTGTTTGTTGTGGCACAATTTCAGCTTGCCCACGGCCTTGTCCTTGGCCTCTGCATGCACCATCATCACCATCACGTCCAGTTCCCCGTCCCTTGCCATGTGCCTTGCCCATTTTAAATGGAGGACAGTATCTTCCACGCTCACTACAAATGACTGAGTTTGGAGCAAACTTATATGTGATCCGTGTGACGGAGAAAACAGAGTTTTACATACCTGGCCTGTAGGTAAGTAGTTTGAACAGCAAACTGGTATGAATTGCTTCTCTGACACACTGAAGGAAATTTTTAATGGAGGCCAGAAATGGCAGTATTTTCTGAATACGTATATGTGATCCGTGTGACGGAGAAAACACAGCTTTAAATAGCTGGATTTTTAGCGCTGTAATATGGAAAGGACCTGGCTGTATTCTGCAGGGCCAACAAGCTAATGGAGCAGAAAAAACGTGTTCTCTGGATTGCTTTTTAAGCAAATAATGAGGATTAAGATCCAAAAAAAAGTATTCCTGGCCCCTGAGACCTGGGCCTTTGTATAGAAATATCTAACAGCAGCAGACAGAACTGGAATGGAGCCTCTTGTGCTATATGCACTGCAGTCTGCTATATACACTGCCTGCCTGCCTATATACACTGCCTGCCTGATATCTCTGCAGATGGATTAGTCCTCAGAAGGACTATCTGTTGAGATGGATATGTGTAATGTACGGTTTTTCTTTCTACACTACCTAATACACAAGCAAATCTCTCCCTAGCTCAGCAGCAGCACCTCTCCCTACACTGTCTGATCCGGAGTGACTGTGACGAGCATGGCGGCGCCAGGGCTGATATACACCTGACGCTGCTGTGCGGCCATCCAATCACTGTAATGCCACAACCAACATGGCTGCGGCATTACAGTGACTGGCTGGCAATCCCTGCATGTTCATTGGCTCTGTAAAGAGCGCCAAACATGCAGGGCGGAGACCCGAGCTCCCGCCCGAGTAACCCGGAAATGCTCGGTGCTCGCCGAACATCCTGAGTAGTGAGATGCTCGGGCGAATACCAAGCAGTGTCCAGCATGCTCGCTCAACACTAGTGATGAGTGGATATGTTTGAAAAACTATCCCAAGTTTTAAATTCGGCATCAATGTGACACATTCAGCTTCGTGATCGGAAACATATCAATCGTCAAAAGTCGGTAAAATTTGGGGAAAAAGTGCGGGAAATTATTGTGTTGCAAGTAAAATATTTTTATCCCTTTGGCTGGGATAGTGGTGGTGTGTGATGAGGGAGGGGGGTGTGTTTGATGAGGGAGGGGGATGTGTTTGATGAGGGAGGGGAGTGTGTTTGATGAGGGAGGGGGGTGTGTTTGATGAGGGAGGGGGATGTGTTTGATGAGGGAGGGGGTGAGGAGAGCTCAGAGCAGCAACGAGCTTGTAATCTTTTTTTTTCCTCCTAACTTTATGTGTGCAAATCGCAGCTAGCCAATCAGAGCATAGGAAGCATCCACACTGTCCAGACACAAGGGCTTCTGCCATTGGCTGCTGAAATCACATGTCCTCTCCATATAAAGAGCGGCCATGTTCTCTGAGCGCCATTTTCTGCATGTAACTGGTCACAGACGCTGCTGCTGCACCCTGCTCCTGTGTAATGAGAGATACTGAGAGATTTCAGCTAGATAGATAGGCTTGTAACTCAGATAGTTTAGATAACGAGTGTCCTGTGTGTCTGTGAAATCGACCTTCCAGCAGATTATTTTTGTGCTATTACTGAGGTGCAGATGTGGCACCCAGGGGATGGGGACTACTCGGCGCCCGGGCCTTAATGCCTGGCCTTGGGGGATGTCGCGGTGGTCGGCTCCCGGGCCCGTACCCTGGAGTCTCTCTTAAAAAAAAGGGGTTAAATGGAAAATGAAAGTTCGTGACGTCACCTGTGGTGTCTGGTGAGGACCACCAGCGCTGCGGCAGTCTACTGAGGCCGGTGTTACGGCAGCTATGATGGGGTAGCTCCCCACAGGTGGAGCTAGGCCTCAGGGCAGCGGTGTTCGGTAAGGTGCACTATATGGCGGTGACCCAGCCGGGTCCAAGGAAAAATGGGAGACACACTCACGTTTGGCTTCAGTACCTTTTTACTGGTGGAGTTGCAGTACCGCCCGGAGCACTGTAGGGTGAGGGGTGCACTGCAGGTCTCTCCCCAGTGAGCAGGTATAGGGCCTCCTGTATCCTTGCCGCTTGTGTAGTTTATGGCCTGTCTGAAACTAGGCCTAACTTAGTCCTTGTGTTGCGCCGGCTGACCTGGTGTTAGGGCCTTTTGCTGAAGAGCACGCTCCTGGTATGGCGGAGCCTCCGTGCCTCCTGGTCCTGTTACGTGTCAGCTCCTGGGCTATCCTGAGACCTGAAGTCTTCCAGGAAAGATCCGGGTGTTTTCCACAGAGGGTATACTGCTCTGCAGACTCGGAGCCGGTGTCCGTATATTTCTGGGGTGAGCTTATGAAGCTCCTCGGTCCCCGATGCTACTGTTCCACTAGCCTTCGGCCTACTCTGGGCCCTCACTAGGCTATACACACTGGCAGTAAGCTGGCTGCCTCTTCTGCCGCTCTTTAGAGCGTCGGCAACGCTCCTAGCTGTCTCTCTCTGAGCTGCTTGCAGCAGACTCCAAACAACTCCTCTTAGCAGAAACCTGCTGAGTCACTAACCTTCTGTGTCTCAGCAGAGACTCCTGACTGGACTTACTCCTTAGACAACTGACTGAACTCTCTCTCTTCCTGCCTCCACCCTCCTTTATATATTCACTAAAGGGCTCCCTCTGGTGGTTCTGAGGTAGGGTGGAGTTGTGTGTATGCTCTGAGGGCCTCTTGTGGAGAAAACCTGAAATGCACCCCCCCTTTGGTCTGTGACTCCATGCACAGCAGGGCGTCACACAGACATAGACAGCAGGGCCCTTGCCATAGAACTGTGATGTGCACTGCTTGTATTGTGCTCCATGCACGAGTATCGCTTCAATCTATTTTTTTTCTCTTGCTAATGTGATACAGCAAGCCATAGTAGCCCACCTTGTCATTTTGTGGGGGTGAAATTCACCTGTGTGCAGACTGAGTAAACCTTTTTTTTCTGTGACTAACGTGATACAGCAGTGGAGATCTGAGTTTGTTATCTGCCATGTTATACAGGCCTCATCCACACTAACAAAATACTTTCTTCTGTTACTAACGTCATACACTAGGGGACATCTCAGGGTGAGAAGGGAGGGTGGTTCACTGCGATCGAGGGGGATTGGTGATACCAGACAAACTGTTAGTGAAGGTGCAAGAGGCGAGAAACAAATAGAAGAGGTGATGGGCGAGCAACAGTCAGAAGATGAAGAGGATAATCGTCCCCTCTCTGTGTTTGGCGGAGGGGACGGAGGAAACAAGCATCAGAGTTAGCCAGCCACCAACACCGCATGGGCTTGAACCTCCTGGAAGAGCCGGACATATGAGCGCCTTCTTGCTGCACTATCAGCAACATGATCCCCGTATAGTTATGATTCTAAACAGTGCTGAAGACTGGGTTGCCACTCTGTTAGATCCACGTCATAAGATAAAATTTTGCCTGATGCTTCATGCCCTAAAAAGGGACCCGCGAATGCTGAAGTATCGAAACACACTTTTACACAACCTTAAGAGAGGTTTTCCCCAACCAGCAGTGAGGCACACAGAGTTCATCGCAACTCTTACACTTCCAACCTCCGGCACGTCAATTCATCAATGCCAAAATATTAGCAGCAGCATGTCACACACGTTGTGGGAAAGACCAAGTGCAACACGAAGGGAAGAGGGGGAGGAAGCCCAAACACTAGGGAAAGGGGGAGTGGAGACTCCTAGGCAGATTTAATATCACCCTGCCTACCCTACCATCCCTATGTAGGTTCCACGCCAATCGCCGAACAGGATCCTAAGCCCTGAATGTCCCTAGAGCTTGGCCCTAGATAGGAAGGGGGAGGGGTGAGCACTGGTCAGGCCCCACTACAAACTAAAGACAACAAGGTAGACAAACAAAGGGATAAACTTAGCTTGAGCAGAGGAGTAATGCCAGCTGTCCTCCAAGGGCACCAGAGAAGAAGCTAGCCAACTGCTAGTGCTCCAAGCCTGCACAAAGGTACATAGTGTTAGAACTCTCCTGTTAGTTTTTTTCTATTATGCCGGTCACATGACCTTTTTTGCCTATTTAATCCTGCTCCGCCCTTCTGGCCATGCTGGACTTCATTGTAATTTCTACTCTTAAGCTAGCCAGGTGCTTTGTTACCTTACTCAATCAGTTTAGCTAGGTCTTTGGACCTCTATGTTCTATGTTGTTTGTTTGTCCTTTTACTGCTACAATTTCTGCTAGGAGGTGTCCATCTTTCTCCCAGTCCCCAGTTCTTGTAGGGATCCCTTCCTCACATCTATAGGTCTTCGTTCAGACTAGCTGAGGACTTTAGTGGGTCTGATCGCAGGATCAGGTTCCCCTTTACATTGTAGGGATCTAGCTTAGTTCTGTTGTAGGGACAGATCTCCTGTCTTTCCTTAGTGCCTGTAGCAGATCATAACAGTAAGTCCAGCCCAAAAAATTTCTCTAAAGAAAGACCTCCAGTTTCCATCATGGTGTCGTTTCAGGATTTGGCTCAACGCCTGCAGGGACTCTCTCTGGAGGTGGCCGAGCTCCAACAACACGTGAGTAGCTGTTCTGGAGCGCATTTTGTGGAGCCAAAGGTAGGACTGCCTGATCTATTTTTTGGTGAACAACAAGATTTTTTTTCCTTTAAAAATGCTTGTCTATTATATTTTCGTTTGAGACCCAGATCCTCTGGTGATGAATCACAGCGCATAGGGTTCATAATGTCACTTTTGCGCAAAGAACCTCAGGGATGGGCCTTTTCTCTCCAACCTAGTGATCCGTGCTTTAGATCAGTGGATAGTTTTTTTTCTGCTTTGGGGTTGTTGTATGATGATCCTGATCGTGTCTCATCTGCTGAGTCTGAATTAAGACGTTTGAGGCAGGGATCAGGTAATGTGGAAAAATATTGTACTCACTTCCGTCGGTGGTTCTACTCTGAATGTGATTGATGGGGGATTCTTGGAAAAACTTAAATTAAAACCCAAACCTTTGTCATCCCCTATTGCTGTGGTTTCTGTCGATGGCTCTCCCTTGAAATGTGTTACTCACAAGGTTTATGAATTTCCCCTCACTATTAATGGTGTTCACCAAGAAAATTTGGATTTGGTGGTATTGGATAATTTGCCTTCTCCAGTAATATTGGCGTTACCCTGGTTAAAATTGCACAATCCTGTACTGGATTGGTCTACCAATGAAATTAAGTCCTGGAGCCCTAAGTGTTATGACAAGTGTTGTAACGGATGTATTGCTGCTGTGGATAGAGGGGAATTGCCTGTTCCTATTCAGGATTTTTGGAGAGTTTTTTCTGAGAAGGAATCGCAGGTTTTGCCTCCCCATAGAGACTATGATTGTTCTATTGAATTTGTCCCTGGAGCGACTCTTCCTAAAAGTCGTTTATTTAACCTTACTATTCCTGAGAGAAAGGCTTTGGAGGAATACATACAGAGAAGCTTGGCCGCCGGTCACATTAGGCCCTCTAAGTCTCCTGTGGCGGTTGGATATTTTTTTGTTAAAAAAAAGATGGCGGTTTACGTCCATGTCTGGACTTTCGCGAGATTAATAAGATTACTGTACGCAATCCTTACCCACTGCCATTGATTCCTGATTTGTTTAACCAGTTAGTGGGGACCAAGTGGTTCTCTAAAATTGATCTCCGGGGGCATACAATTTGTTGCGCATGAAGGAGGGTGATGAATGGAAGACTGCTTTTAACACTCCTGTGGGTCATTTTGAGAATCTGGTGATGCCTTTTGGTCTTACTAATGCTCCTGCATTTTTTCAGAATCTTATTAATGACATCCTGAGACCTTTGATTGGTAAGAATGTGGTTGTGTATTTGGATGACATTCTGATTTATTCGCCGGATCTGGAGTCTCATTGGCGGAGCGTACGTGAGGTATTACAGTTATTAATGGACAATTTGCTTTTTGCTAAGCTGGAGAAATGTGAGTTCGCTGTACAGAGAATTAGTTTTTTGGGCTACATTATCTCCAGCGAGGGCTTTGAGATGGACCCGGTGAAGGTTCAGGCTGTGCAGGAATGGCCTAGGCCTATTGGTTTGAAATCGATACAGAGGTTTTTGGGTTTCGCCAATTATTACAGAAAATTCATTAAAAAATTTTCTAGTATTGTCAAACCTCTGACTGATCTCACCAGGAAAGGTGCTGATGCGGTTCAGTGGACTTCTGAGGCCATTGAAGCTTTTGTGTTTCTAAAGGAGAGGTTCACCTCTGCTCCCATCCTTATGCAGTCTGATGTGACTAAGCCGTTTTTGGTTGAGGTTGATGCTTCCTCTGTGGGGGTCGGTGCGGTGTTGTCTCAGGAAAACAAGGATGGAGTACATCCCTGTGCCTTTTTTTCAAAAAATTTTTCTGAGACTGAACTTAATTACAATATTGGTAATCGGGAATTGCTGGCGATTAAACTCGCATTTGAACACTGGCGTCATCTCTTGGAAGGTGCTGAATTTCCCATTCAGGTTTTCACTGATCATAAAAATCTGATCTATCTTGATGCTGCCAAGCGCTTGAATGCCCGTCAGGCTAGGTGGGCACTTTTTTTCTCGCGGTTTAATTTTTCCGTTACTTACATCCCGGGTACCAAGAATGTTAAAGCTGATGCGTTGTCTCGCAGCTTTTCTCCCATGGTCGGTGCTGAAGAGGAGGAGGAGAGCATTTTACAAGAAGGTGTTGTGATTGCTGCTTTGGACTCCGTTTTGGAGGATGAGATTCTTAAAGCTCAGGAGAATGCCCCATCTAACACTCCTCATGGGAGGTTGTTTGTGCCTAGGACCTTTAGGAGAGATTTGTTTGTTGAGTGTCATGAGTCTCGGTTGGCAGGTCATCCAGGAATTTCTGAGACCAAGAGACTTGTGGGTCGCAGTTTTTGGTGGCCTGGATGGCAGAAGGAAGTCATTAAGTGGGTGCGTCAATGTACTGTGTGTGCTAGATCTAAGTCTTCGCATGCTCCTGCTGCGGGGTTGCTTTGCCCTCTGGAGGTTCCTAGTGCACCTTGGACACATCTGGCTATGGACTTTATTACTGACCTTCCTCCCTCTGAGGGTTTCACGGTCATCTGGGTGGTCGTGGACCGTTTTAGCAAGATGTGTCACTTGGTTCCCTTCATCAAACTGCCCTGCGCTAAGACACTCGCTAAGGCCTTTGTCAAGGAGATTGTCAAGCTCCATGGTGTTCCTACTGACTTTGTTTCGGATAGGGGACCTCAGTTCGTGGCTCGTTTTTGGCGTGCCTTTTGTGACAGGTTGGGAGTTCATTTGTCATTTTCATCTGGATATCATCCTGAGTCTAATGGACAGACAGAAAGGAAGAACCAAGATGTTGAGCAGTTCTTGCGTTGCTTTGTGGCAGACAATCAAGAGGGGTGGTCTGAGTTTCTGCCACTTGCTGAATTTGCTCTTAACAACCATACATCCTCCTCTGCTGGGTGTTCGCCTTTTTTTTGTTGTTCTGGGAGACATCCATCTTTTGGGTCATTCTCCAAATTGGTATCGGCTGTGCCTGAGGAGGAGAGTTTTTCCGGTGATTTGGAGAGAGTTTGGACGGATGTGCGTGGTAATCTTCAGGAGGCTAACAAAAAATCTAAGAGGTACTTTGACAGGAAACGTCAAGAGGTTTTGTTTACGGTTGGTGACATGGTTTGGTTGTCCTCTAAGAATCTGCGGTTGAGGATTCCTTCTAAAAAATTGGGTCCCAAGTTTGTAGGGCCCTTTAAGGTGCTTCAGGTAGTTAACCAATCTGCTGTTAGGTTGGAGGTTCCTACCTCCTGGAAGATTAATCCGGTGTTTCATGTTTCTCTATTGAAAAAAGCTGATGTATCAGATAGAGACGCCTCTGCCACTGTTCCTCCGGTGATGGAGGACGGGGAATATGAAATTTCCCGCATCCTTAATTCTAGACGGTATAGAGGGAGTTTGCAGTATCTCGTCGCTTGGAAGGGTTTCGGTCCCGAGGATAACTCATGGGTGAGGGCGGATGATGTTTCTGCTTCCAGACTTGTCAGAGCGTTTCACAAGAGGTTTCCTGATAAACCTGGGCCTAGGGGATCCGGAGGATCCTCATAGAAGAGGGGGTACTGTTAGAACTCTCCTGTTAGGTTTTTCCTATTATGCTGGTCACATGACCTTTTTTGCCAATTTAATCCTGCTCCGCCCTTCTGGCCATGCTGGACTTCATTGTAATTTCTACTCTTAATCTAGCCAGGTGCTTTGTTACCTTACTCAGTCAGTTTAGCTAAGTCTTTGGACCTCTATGTTCTATGTTGCTTGTTTGTCCTTTTACTGCTACAATTTCTGCTAGGAGGTGTCCATCTTTCTCCCAGTCCCTAGTTCTTGTAGGGATCCCTTCCTCACATCTATAGGTCTTCGTTCAGACTAGCTGAGGACTTTAGCGGGTCTGATCGCAGGATCAGGTTCCCCTTTACATCGTAGGGATCTAGCTTAGTTCTATTGTAGGGACAGATCTCCTGTCTTTCCTTAGTGCCTGTAGCAGATCATAACACATAGAACTATCACCGGCGACTCTCTGGAGCAAACTGAGTGTTTTTAACTCTCAGGCAAGGGTGTGTCAATCAGCAGCAGGAGGGAGGTCGCCGCTGGGTCCTAAAGGAAGAAGGATTAAGAAGGCGTCTGTAATGCCAAGCGCAGTGACCTTCTACAGCCAGATCCTGAGCGACTGCGTATTACACCTGACACACCCATGACACAGCAGTGTAAGTTGCAGAAGCAATTTTTGTCCTTTCACACATTTTTTAGACCAGCTTGTGTACCAGCACAACAGAGTACAAGTCTGACACGTGGTGAATGACTGGAGTGGATGGTGCAGGAGTATCTAGAACTCAATATCAATACAATCAGTGAGGGTTTGGACCCTTAGACATTTAGAGGTTTTATCATGCCCAGCAGCCAGCGTTCTCTCAGAACGTGTCTTCAGTGCTGCGGGTGGTGTCCTGATGGATAAGCGCAGCCGGCTGTCCCCTGAAATTGTAGACTGCCTAACTTTCACCAAGATGAATAAGTCATGGATCTCCAAGGGCTTTTGCACTCTAATCGCAGAGTGTACAGATTAGGTGATGCTGTCGTTTTTAGTGTGCTGCACTGATCTCGCATAATTGCAGTCTATGATATGTTTAGTGTGGCTTCTGTGTCTGCAATTGCTGCTGCTGATGCTGCAGATGGTAACAGTAATATTTTGAAATATGAACACTCCTGGTTGGGTCTCCATCTGCTGGGTTGGCTGTAGTGGAAGAGGTGTTGGTCCCCATTATAATATTTATACTCTAGTGAAATTAATTTTTTGGTGCAGATATTGTTCTCCACACAAGAGTACACAGACATGATACACTCAAAATAGGTTTTCTTACTACCATGGTATATAAAGCAGGCTAGATCTCAGCTTAACATTCTTTGGTTCAGATATTGTTCTCCACACAGGGGTACACAGACATGATAAACACAAAATTGTTTTTCTTACTACCGTGGTATATAAAGCAGGCTCCATCTTAGCTTGAAATTCTTTGGGGCAGATATTGTTCTCCACTCAGGGGTACACAGACATGATAAACTCAAAATCGGTATTCTTACTACCGTGGTATATAAAGCAGGCTACATCTCAGCTTAAAATTCTTTGGTGCAAATATTGTTCTCCATACAGGGGAAAAAAAAAATAGGGTCCGAGCAGCTGCCCGACCCTCGTCACCAGACGTTAACCCCCCGGGGGGGGGGGTGATCCTGATGAGACTCAGATACCTGAGTACCTGAGGGCCACGTGGACTGTACTGTGCTGTCAGGGCAAGAAGAGGAGGAGGGTGGCTGTCAGGGCGAGGAATGGGATATCACATTGGATGATGATGAGGTTGTGAATCCCACTTGGTGTGAATCCAGAGGCACGCAGCTGAGTAGCTCATCTGAGGAGGTGGAGGAGGAGGAAGATGAGGAGGTTACGTTGAGTCCTACAGCACAGACATGGAGTGATGCAACTGCCATGAGCACTGCATCCTTAGCCAGAACTGTGACCAGCACCAGTCACAGGTCTGCAGCTCTCGCAGGGACGGCAAGGGTTGCCTAGCCTGGGCCTTTTTTGACACCACAAGGGATGAGCCAACTCACTTTATCTGCCAACTTTGCAAGAAAAAACTCAGCAGAGGGAAAAAGTGCAATAATTTTACTACTACATGCATGAACCTTCACATGCATAATCAACATGTGTTACTCTGGCAATCTCACTGCGATCAGGCCTTAATTTTTTAAAATTTGAAGACTCCTGATTGGGTCTCTATCTGCTGGGTTGGCTGTACTGGAAGAGTTGTCGGTCCCCATTATACTAATTCTACTCTACTGAAATTGATGCCACTTTGGTGGTGTCAGGCCCTAATTTAGGGAAATATGAACACTCCTGGTTGGGTCTCCATCTGCTGGGTTGGCTGTAATGGAAGAGGTGTCGGGTCGGTCCCCATTATAATATTTATACTCTAGTGAAATTAATTCTTTGGTGCAGATATCGTTCTCCACACAGGGGTACACATGATCAATTGAAATTGGTTTTCTTACTACCGTGGTATATAAAGTAGGCTACACTTCTTCTTTTAATTTTTTGTTACAGATACTGTTCTCCACACAGGGGTACACATGATAAAATCGAAATTAGTTTTCTTACTACCGTGGTGTATAAAGCATTTCATCTTTTAATTCTTTGGTGTAGATATTGTTCTCACAGGGGTACACATGATAAAATAGAAATTGGCTTTCTTTCTACCATGGTATATAAAGCATGCTACATGTCATCTTTTAATTCTTTGGTGCAGATATTGTCCTCCATACAGGGGTACACATTAGTGATGAGCGAGCACTAAATGTGCTCAACCTAGTGGTTTATCAAAACCTACCCAGTTCTGTCAGAGTTGCTTGTGAAACTACAACGCGTGTGTGCCCATTTCAGAAAGTTAGCTACAGCTTCCGCTGCCCTTGCTGTGCTTCAGCAGCGTTTGCAGCTTCCAGCTCACAGACTGGTGTGCAATGTCACCACACGTTTGTATATCAACGTTGCAGTTGTTGGGAAGGAATTGTGAGCAGCAGAGGGCAGTTGTTCAGTACAAGTTTCAACACGCCCATTGGAATTCAGGTCAGCCTCCGCACATAAGAGCTGATGAGTGGGCATGGATGTCTGACATTTGTGCTGTCCTCCAAAACTTTGAGGACTCCACCAAGATGGTGAGCGGCCATGACGCCATAATTAGCATCACCATCCCGCTTCTCTGTCTTCTGACACGCTTGCTGCTCACAATTAAAGAGGATGCATTGCAGGCGGAGCACTATGAGATGGAGCAAGGAACTATACAGGGTGATGCTACACAGCCCAGCCTCATCTCATCCCAACTTGGATTGGGTGACAATGAGGAAGAGGAGGAGAACATGGACAGTCGTCCTCTTGGTGAGGACAGGGAAGTCTTGGCTGTCTTGGACGTTTTAATACCCCTCTTTTAGTCTGTGGGAAAACTATGAGTTTCCCTTAATGATGACCTTCAGTGACCTAAACCATGGCTTTGCTTATGCACGTTATTTCTCAAAACGAAATGCAGATCAGGCCATTGCCCAACTCTGTAGTCATGAAACTCAAGGTGTAAAGAAAGATCCTTGTGTTTCAAAGCACCACCGAGGAGTGTAAGCTGATGTTGGACGGGCTGCCATTGCTTATGTAACAAGCTGCATTAGAGGACTTCCTGGGAGAAATGACAGCTGGAGTAGATACGGTTTCCCTCTATACCAGTCTTATCACCGAGCTAAAGAATATGGCTGTGGTGAAATACAACTCTCACCAAGAAGCAGTGTCAGACTGAAGAACATTGGATCCACCAGAGGATTTGATTCTGAGGGCCCACCTTTCTCCCCCACTCAAGAGCCCCATAGCAGCTTCAAGATTTGCACTATAACTCTCCTGAATCTGAGGATTCTTCAGTTCTCTGCTGGGTCCGTCCAACCCTGCCAAGAAGCAGCCCAAGCTAAGAAAAGTCTGTGTGAAGGTTCCCGGACACTCTATGGCTGCTTTTTTACTGAGCGGTAGGGAACGAGGGAAAGGACACCTCCTGACACCAACTTGTGTTTGTCCCTAAGCTCCCCTATTGTCCCTAGACCGGTCCTTCACCCCCATGCGCAATCACGTGCCTAAGCCCTCGCTGTTACGAAACTGCAACTACACACTAGGGCAGAAGAGGGAAAAGCTGTCCCTGCACTAGGTCTAGTCTGAAGCCCTACGGTGGAGTGGGCAACCTATTCCTAGCGAATAGACCCACTGACGTTTCGTAGACTAAACTCAAAAGAAGACCTAAAGGAAGAGGGAAGGAGACCCTGAAAGAACTAAGGACTGGGAAAACACAAACAGGTGACCTCCTAGCAGGAAACCAGAGGAAGCTACAGAAACGAAAAAGGGAATAAAGGAATCTCAGCAGGCAGAACTAGAGGATCCAAGAACTGCACAAAACTAAACACAGAAAGTACTACTACTAAACCTCCTAGCCAGAACTCTAGCGGATTAACACTGTTGTCCGGCAAGGACTAGTAGACAGGTGCTGGGTAATAAAGGGTGATACAATCACCTGACCTTAGTCAAAACCAACACCAGAGGAAAAAGACCAACAGCCAGAAAACCACAACAAAATGGCGGATGGTCCCAAAGAAACAGATTCTAACACTTGCTGCCTGGACTTAACCTGACTAGTGCGCAGGCCAGCGAGACACTAGTCTCACCACTACAATAGGACAACACAAGAAAGGGAAGACAAACAATGCGAGATGACAACATAAAATACACATCTCTCCAACAGAAAACTTCACCGCTGCAACAGCAAAGAACATCACAGCTTCTCCAGAGACCGGCTCCTTCAAAGAGGTCAGCATAGAATGAACTATAATCGGCGGTCAGCTGATGGATCATGTGGCTATTTAAAGGGAGATGGGAGTTGCACCAACCAACATCAGCTGACCGCCAACAAAAGGCTGCCAGCAAGAGACTAACATTAACCCTTGCTGGACCAAATGGAAAAACTACTTTTAAATTACAGCATAACCAGAGCTGCCACAAATCTCCAAATTATTTGTGACAACCAGAAAGCTAAGGAGATGATGGCCTCTATCATCTTGAAGAAGTTAGCTCGTTGTCTAGTAGTCTGGTTTTTATACTAAAGATCTTGCTCATTTTTATAGTTTTAAGTGAGCACACAGAGACCGTGGTTTCTACAGCAGCTCATCCAAACTGGGATAGTGGCGGAGAAATTGCTGTTTTATCAGGTTGAGGATGCGAGCCATGCAAGGCACGTGTGTGAGGTTGCCTCGGTGTAGGGCCGCCACCTGGTTAGCACCGTTATCGCACACGGCCTTCGCTGGCTCCAGGTTCAGTGGAGACAGCCATTGCTCAAACTCGGCCTGGATAGCTATCCACAACTCTTTATCTGTATGACTGCGATATCCAAGGCATATTAATTTAAACACTGTCTGACTGCGGTGAGTCCTGGCTGCGCAGTACTGAGGTGGGGGGATTCTATGTGCACTGTTGGAACGTGTGTTTAATTAAGGCAGAGGTTAAGGACACAGATGGAGGCCCTTAGAGGAGGTGGAGGAGGCAGAAGCATTGGAGGAAGTGTTAGATACAGAGGTTTGTCCCGCAAGCCTTGGGGATTCCAACACTTGCTGTCTAGTGACACCTTGGTGTCTAATAGTAGTTTAGTTCTCCTTCCCTTGTTGTCTAGTAGTTTAGTTCTCCATCTTCTGGTGTCTAGTGGTTTAGTTCTCCATCCCCTGGTGTATAGTAGTTTAGTTCTCCATCCCCTGGTGTGTAGTAGTTTAGTTCTCCATCTTCTGGTGTCTAGTAGTTTAGTTCTCCATCTTCTGGTGTCTAGTGGTTTAGTTCTCCATCTTCTGGTGTCTAGTGGTTTAGTTCTCCATCTTCTGGTGTCTAGTGGTTTAGTTCTCCATCTTCTGGTGTCTAGTAGTTTAGTTCTCCAACCCCTGTTGTGTAGTAGTTTAGTTCTCCTTCCCCTGGTGTGTAATAGTTTAGTTCTCCATCTTCTGGTGTGTAGTAGTTTAGTTCTCCATCCCCTGGTGTGTAGTAGTTTAGTTCTCCATTTTCTGGTGTCTAGTGGTTTAGTTCTCCATCCCCTGGTGTGTAGTAGTTTAGTTCTCCATCTTCTGGTGTCTAGTAGTTTAGTTCTTCATCTTCTGGTGTCTGGTAGTTTAGTTCTCCACCCCCTGGTGTGTAGTAGTTTAGTTCTCCAGCCCTAGTTGTTTAGTAGTTTAGTTTTACAACCCCTGTTGTCTATTACTTTAGTTCTCCATGTTCTGGTGTGTATTTGTTTTATTCTCCAACCCATCCATACCCACCCCCAGGCGTTAACGTCTGGTCACAAGGGTTTGGATTCTGCTCGGACCCTACTTCTTCCGGGCCCGGATCAACTGAAAAACATTTTGGGCATCGCTGCACAAGCTTTCCCCCTCTTGAGTCTGTGGAGCTTTGGATCAGATTTCTGATGCCCCGGAATAGAATGTGTGAGCAGCTCTGCAGACTCGCCCATCTGTGGTTCCCCACAGTCAGTTGGGAGGTTGGAGAGTTGTGACGCGGGTGAAAACAAGGGTAGTTGGAGTGCCACCTCTGAGGACTGTACTGCGTGTGATGTTAAGGTGGAGGAAGAGGGGCAGAGGCCACTTGATGCAGTGCTTGTCATCTACTGGAGCACATGTTCTTTCTGGCCCTCATCTACAAAGCGTACCGCTGTCTCAGCATCACAGACTTGGCCCTATCTTGGATCTCCTCATACCTAACCGACCGGACATTCAGTGTCTCACACTCACACTCCACCTCCTCATCTCGCCCCCTATCTGTCGGTGTCCCTGAGGGTTCAGTCTTAGGACCCCTGCTCGCCTTCATCTACACCTTCGGCCTGGGACAGCTCATAGTCTCACGGCTTTCAGTATCACCTCTATGCTGATGACACACAGATCTACCTCTCTGGACCTGATATCACCTCCTTACTAGTGATGAGTGATAATGTTCTGTTAACCCTTTCGGCGAGCATGCTCGGGCAAACACCGAGTATCTTCCTGTGCTCGGGTGTTATGTTTCAGTCTCTCTGTGTGCATGATTTGCGAGTGTTTGACATCTTTAATACATGTGAGGAATGTCTGTTTCTTAGGCATTCCTCACATATATTAAAGTTGTCAAACAGTTGCAAATCATGCACACAGAGAGACTGAAACATAACACCCGAGCACAGGAAGATACTCTGTACTCGCTCATCACTACTCCTTACTAACCAGAATCCCACAATGTCTTTCCGCTATTTCATCCTTCTTCTCTGCTAGATTTCTAAAACTTAACATGGACAAAACAGAATTCATCATCTTTCCACCATCCCATTCACCCCCCCACAACTGACCGATCTATCAATGTCAATGGCTGCCCACTCTTCCCAGTCCTGCAAGCTTGACTCTGATCTGTCCTTCAAAACGGCAGATCCAAGCCCTTTCCACTGGCTGCTGACTCCAACTCCAAAATATCTCCCGGATCCACACATTCCTCAACCATGAATCTACAAAAACACTAGTGCACGCCCTCATCATCTCCCGCCTTGACTACTGCAACCTCCTGCTCTGTGGCCTCCCCTCTAACACTCTCACACCCCTCCAATCTATCCTAAACTCTGCTGCCCGACTAATCCACCTATCCCCCCGCTATTCCCCGGCCTCTCCTCTCTGTCAATCCCTGAGCTGGCTCCCCGTTGCCCCTCTTTCATTGGCTGTAAGCCATAATCATCAACATTAGCAGAAATAAACACGTGAAATAGATCCCTCTGTGTGTAATGACTCTATATAATAGATCCCTCTGTGTGTAATGACTCTATATAATAGATCCCTCTGTGTGTAATGACTATATAACAGATCCCTCTGTGTGTAATGACTCTATATAATAGATCCCTCTGTGTGTAATGACTCTATATAATAGATCACTCTGTGTGTAATGACTCTATATAATAGATCCCTCTGTGTGTAATGACTCTATATAATAGATCCCTCTGTGTGTAATGACTCTATATAATAGATCCCTCTGTGTGTAATGACTATATAACAGATCCCTCTGTGTGTAATGACTCTATATAATAGATCCCTCTGTGTGTAATGACTCTATATAATAGATCACTCTGTGTGTAATGACTCTATATAATAGATCCCTCTGTGTGTAATGACTCTATATAATAGATCCCTCTGTGTGTAATGACTAGTGTTGAGCCACCCCCGTAGTGTTCGAGTTCGGTTCGGTTCGTCGAACACCCGTGTGTTCGCCGAACTGTTCGTCGAACTGTTCGTCGAACACCTTCGAACACCGTTAAAACCAATGGCAGGCAAACAAAAACACATAGAAACACATAGAAAACACCTTCAAAGGTGTCCAAAAGCTGACAAACTGCTCAGAAGACACAACTAACACATGGAAAAGTGACAAGTACATATAGTCATGCGAAAAGAAAAGAGGTGGAGGAGTAAAAGGAGGGGGAGACACAGATATAGGCATGTCATGCCCTTCTAAAATCCAAAAAGTGAGAAGCCGAGACGGCCAGTCCGCTCCTGCCCGTGCCACCTCCGTGTCGCCGGGTTTGTGCCAGAGCCGCGGTGAACCCTGACGGCCAGCCCCCCTCTCCCAATACTGGTGCCTGTCCGCTGGTGGGTCGAGTGAGCCCCCCTGTGGTGGAGGCAGCTCTAAGCTTTTTAATTTAAATTGTCTCTCTAATTTGAATGAATACACTTTAAATCCATTTACAAGGATCTATTGGAGGGCAAGTCTCATGCCAGCAGCCGCGTAATTCCAGCTCCAGTAGCGTCCACTAAAGCTGCTGCAGTTAAAAAGCTTTTATAAGGATCGAGCTCGGCTGTCCACCGCAAGGCATCCTAGTGCCAGTCCCAGCCCCTATGCCTTGGGGTGCCTCCTGATGCTCTTCACTAAGTATCCCGTGGTCCCGAAGCATTTCCTTTGAAAAAATTAAGTGTCCAAACTACAGGTGGTGTAGCTTGCTTAACAGCCGGGATAATCCGCTGACTAGCAGACACTGCTACTAGGCACAAAGTATTTCCTGGGCTAGATGCAGTTAAAAATTTGTAAATAGATACTCTCGTTGGATGCTGAGAAAGCATTCCATAGAGTCTCCTGGCACGCCATATATGATTCTCTTAAAAAGCTTGGGGTAGGGGTCTAGGGGACCCTTTTATAGCCAAAATCACGGCCCTGTATCACAATACGTCACCTAGGCTGAAGATAAATGGAACTGTAGCACCGAGGGCTCGGTTGCTACAGACGTATTGCACCTCACCCAGAGGTGTGATATCTCACTCTCAGATAAGGATGGAGTGTGGATCAGGACCCGACACCTGCATGCATTACACCACATTGCCGTGGGGCAGGGCGACCAATATGCCCCTGAGATGGGCACGACAGTCCCTGTCCCTGGCTGGAGTGGGGGGAGGGAACACTGAGGAAGGGGAACCCTGCAGTGCAGGAGCAGGGAGGAAGCAGTTCCTGGGTGCATTGAGAAGGGAGTATAAAAGGTGGCACCATCTTAGTTCAGTGCAGAGAAGTCTGAGCAGAAGTGGCAGGGAGCAGGGGCTCTGCATGAGCTCTGCTCCGGAGGCGGGCCTAGTAACAGAGGCCCAGGCCTGCAAGAGGGAGAAGGAAGGAAGAGGAGCGGAGAAGGCTCCAGGAACGAGGAATGAAGGGATCCCAGGGGTGCGGACGGGCGAGTCGCCACCGCACGCCCGAATCCACCTGCGTGGAGGGGTCAGGCCAAAGGGGGAGACCGGTCCCCGAACTAGTGGAGGCAGAAAACGACCCTCAGCTAGAAACCGGAGGCTCTGACATTTTATGTGGCGCAGCCCCTTGCTCCACCCGCTAGGAAGGCACCACATAGGGTCAGGGAAACTGGCGCCAAGTTTACCAAGAGGAGGCCCGAGGCAGCCGGACAGAAGTGTTGGTAAGAAAGGCCAGACAAAGGACACACAAAGGGGGTCCTGTGAAGCGCTCCAAAGTTATCTGGGAGTTGTCTGAGCCCCTCACCTGGTGAGCACAGTACGACGTGGGCAGCCGTTACCTGCAGACGTGGTCTGGATAATAAGAACTGTGAGTAAAGGCCCTGAACTGCATCACTGACTCCGTGTCGTTACTGCTGCTGCCCTGCACCATCACCCCCATCCTCCGCATACACTGCCCTGAGGCTATACTCCTCCCGTGGGGAGTTATGCTACGCTCTGCTGCACCCACAACACCAGCCTTAGCGGTCTGCCCTGTAGCGGCGGTTCACTCTGACCGCAATCCACGGGTGGCGTAGTCGGACATTTAAACATCAAAACCACATAAATAGTTCCGCCACTGGTTTGACCGCCCTGAGCCACGGAACCGGATCGCCGCCACGAAGACTACAACCACCAGCATCCACCAAAAAGGGTCCGGCTCCGGGTGTCCCAAGGCCCAGGGGGTGCGTCAGAACATTTTCATTACCTTTCACAATCACCAATGGGACAAGGCAGGGATGTCCTCTGTCCCCTCTCTTATACATCCTAGTGACGGAGCACCTGCTCTCATCAATTCGCCATAACCCCAATATTAGGTGGATTGAGGTGGGAGGCACCGAGTACAAGTGCTCTCTATTTGCTGATGATGTCCTAGTATATATCACTCAATCACATATATCCATCCCTGCTGTTATGGCTGAAATAGATCACTTTGTTACATGGTAAAATTTTAAAATCAATGCAGCGAAGTCTGAGGCCCTCGATGTCTCCCTCCCCAAATCCATATAGGATTCCATCCAGTCCAACTTTCCCTTTGCCTGGCCCTCACAGGGTATCAAATACTTAGGAATTCCTATTCATAGAGACCTCTCCCGTCTATGTTATCTTAATTTTGGGCCCTTTATTGAACAATTCCATACAGACCACGGTTGGCAAGTTAGAACTGTAAGATTCACTACGTGAACCGCTGGTGTTTTGTGGAAAAGCACATGTACACCGCGTTCCAAATTATTATGCAAAAAGTGTTTAGGAGTGATAAGGGAAGAATTTGTTTGTTTGTCAGTTAAACTCATTGATGGTGATGTGTGTCAGGGCTCTTTATATCACTGTAAGCATTTGCAGACACCTGTGCTAATTAGTTTGGCAGGTGTGTCCAATGAAAGGCAAGACTACTTAAGAAGGCTGTCTCACATTATTAAGCAGCCTACATTTTCTGCCAAAATGGGAAAGAAAAAGGATGTGTCGGCTGCTGAGAAGCAACAAATTGTGGAGTGTTTAGGTCAAGGCATGACTACAATCAACATTGTGCGATGATCAGGATGAAGTGTCTTGGCAATCAAGAAGTATGTAGCTGATTCACAGTACACACGTGTGCGTGCTGATAAGGGCAAATTGAGGACTCTTTCCTACAGGCAATTACGTCAGGTTGAAACAGCAGCGGCAAAAAAGCCTTGTCATAGCAGCAGACAAGTTTTTGAAGCTGCTTGTGCCTCCAACGTCCCCCGAACAACAAGATGCAGGGTCCTTCAGAGGTTTGCAGCTGTGCATATGCCATCCTGTCGACCTCCTCTATCCACTTCACACAAGCAGAAACGGCTCCAGTGGGCCAAACATTACATGAAGACTGATTTCAAAACTGTTTTGTTCACGGATGAGTGCCGTGCAGCGCTCGATGGTCCAGATGGATGGAGTGGAGGATGGCTGGTTGATGGACACCCCACGCAAACACGGCTACAGCGCCAACAAGGAGGAGGTGGAGTAATGTTTTGGGCTGGAATCATGGGGAGAGAGATTGTCGGCCCCTTTAGGATCCCTGAAGGCGCTAAAGATGAACTCCATAATGTATGTGGATTTTCTCAAACAGCACTTCCTGCCATGGTTCAAGAAGAAGAACCGTGTATTTCACAGCAAGATCATTTTTCTGCATGATAATGCACCATCTCATGCTGCACATAAAACATCTGCATCTCTGGCTGATATGGGCATAAAAGGGGACAAACTTATGGTGTGACCCCCATGCTCCCCTGACCTCTACCCCATTCAGAACCTTTGGAGCATCATTAAAAGGAGTGTCTATGATGGCGGGAGGCAGTTCACATCTAAGCAACAGCTCTGGGAGGGTATTCTGTCCTCATGCAAAACAATTGAAGCAGAAACCATCCAAAACCTGACAAATTCAATGGACGAGAGAGTTCAGAAGCTCCTTTCGAACAAGGGGTCCTATGTGAAAATGTAACATCACCTAGAATAAAGTTTTGAGTTGAAAACTGTTTGATTTCAGTTTCTAACAACCTGCTAATGCTTATAATTTCAAAAATGACCATTTTTTTGGTCTTTATTAAAATGAAAAGGTTGATCGAAAAGTTTGGGGGATCTAAGAGTGTGGCAACCCAGTAGTCATGATTACTTCGAATTCTGACAATATGAGGGTCATGCTGCAGGTAGTGCAGCAAGAAGGCACTTATGTGTCTTGCGCATCTCGGAGCCCCAAAATTATTTTCCGGGCTAGATGCAGCTAAAAATTATTTTTAATTTTAAATCTGGTGAAGCTTATTATAGATGGCCTAATAGGATCAGTGCTGCACACTGCTACAAAGCCCAAATTATTTTCCAGTCAAGATACAGATAAACATGATTAGTAATTTGAAAGCTTAAAACGGTTGGTAGGGTGATTTTAACCAATCATCAAGCTTTTACTCTCCCCAGGATGACACAGGGGTAGAAAAGTCGTTTCGGATCCATGATTTGTTCATCTTTATGAACGTGAGTCTGTCTACATTATCAGTGGAGAGCCGCGTGCGCTTATCTGTCAGCACACCACCAGCAGCGCTGAACACACGTTCAGACAGAACGCTGGCTGCGGGGCATGACAAGATCTCCAAGGCGTAAGTGGCTAGCTCCGGCCATTTATCCAGATTGGAAGCCCAAAAAGAGCAAGGGTCCAGTGACACAGTCGTGGCCTCAATGTTTACTTGGAGATACTCCTGTACCATCGTCTCTAGGCGTTGACTATGTGTCAGACTTCTTGTCTCCTGTGACCTTGCAAAGGATGGGCTAAAAAAGTGGTGAAATGATTCCGCAAAATTGATGTTACCAGCAGATACTGTGGTTCTGTTACGGTTTGAGTGCTGAACACTTGACGGTCCCACGGTTGGCAAGTTGGAACTGTGAGATTCACTACGTGCACCACTGGTATTTTGTGGAAAAGCACATGTAAGATTCTGCAACAGTCTCTGCTGATACTCCTGCATGCGTGCATCCCTTTCTATGGCAGGAATAATTTCTGCAAATTTACTTTTGTACCGGGGATCTAACAGTGTGGCAACCCAGTAGTCAGGATTATTTCTAATTCTCACAATTCGAGGGTCATGTTGCAGGTAGTGCAGCAAGAAGGCACTCATGTGTGTTGCGCATCCAGGAGCACCAAGTCCCTGTTGTGTTGGTGGCGAGGTAACAATCATGCTTCCTTCCTCTGTCCTCTCCCCCCAACCTCGCACAACAGAAATGTGATCAAGGTCTCCCTCATCTGATGAGTCTTCCATCAGTTCGTCCTCCACTTCTTCCTGGGCTCCTGCACCTTCCTCACTAGTTTGGCTGCTACCATGCGCCCTGGTAAAACCATCTCCCCCACCCTCACATGCCTGCCGCCTTGGTGCTGCCGACCGTCTGGACCTTGCAGATGTTAGCCCTTCCGCATACAACTCCTCCTCCTCTACTTCCTCCACCTCCTCTTGTGCCACCACCTGACTCCAAATTCTGTTTAACATGTGCTCCAGCATGTAAATCACCGGAATAGTCATGCTGATAATGGCATCGTCAGCACTAAACATCTTCGTCGCCATTTCAAAACTGTGCAGAAGGGTGCATAGGTTCCTGATCTGAGACCACTCCTCCAGCGTGATTTGCCCCACCTCTGAATCTCGTTGGCCCAGGCTATACGTCAGAACGTATTGCACCAGGGCTTGTCGGTGCTGCCACAGTCGCTGCAACATGTGCAGAGTTGAATTCCACCAGGTAGGCACATCGCATTTTAGCCGGTGAAGTGGCAGGCCCAACAACTTCTGTAGAGATGTAAGTCGCTGAGCTGCGGGATGCGAACGGCGGAAGTGAGCACACAGCGACCGTGCCCTCTGCAGAAGGCCATCTAGTCTGGGATAGTGGGCTAAAAATTGCTGGACAACCAGGTTCAACACGTGAGCCATACAAGGCACGTGTGTGACATTGCCCCGGCGAAGGGCCGCACCCAGGTTTGCAGCATTGTCGCACACGGCCTTCCCTGGTTTCAGGTCCAGTGGAGACAACCATTCATGAAATTGGTTCTCCAGAGCTGACCACAACTCCTCAGCTGTGTGACTCACATTTCCCAGACATTTCAATGTAAAAACCGCCTGATGACGTTGAGCCCTACTGCCAGCATAGTAAGGAGGTGTGCAGGATCCCTTCTGCGCAGTTAGAAAGCTTGTGGCATGACCAGACAGGCTTTGGGTGCAGGTGGAAGACCGAGAGGAGGTTGAGGAGGCAGAAGCAGTGGAGGAACTTTGACATAAAGAGGATTGACGCACAACTCGTGGGGACGGCAAGACTTGGACAGCAGCCCCTTGTCCTGCTGTCACCATAGTTACCCAGTGCCCAGTCAGCGACATGTAACGCCCCTGTCCATGCCTACTCGTCCAAGTGTCTGTGGTGAAATGCACCCTGTCACACACAGAGTTTCTCAAAGAAGCGGTGATGTTGTGTGCGACATGCTGGTGGAGCGCAGGCACACCTTTCTTTGAGAAGTAGTGCCGACTGGGCATCTGGTACTGGGGCACTGCGACGGACATAAGGTCTCGAAAATCCTCTGTGTCCACCAGGCGGAAAGGCAGCATTTCTGTAGCCAAGAGCTTGCAGATGGTGAAATTCAACCTCTTAGCTTTCTCATGGCTAGGAGGAAATGGTCTTTTACTTGTCCACATCTGAGGGACCGAGGGCTGGCTATTGTGCTTAGACGGGGTTGATAAGGGTGTCCCCGGCAAACTGCCGGTCTGTGAGGAAGATGCAGGCGGACATGTTAGGTTGCCTTGATCCAAAGGTGGTGCTATCGATGTCGGACAGCGCTCAACACCAGCTGGTGTTACCACCTCCAAAGAAAATGATGACCTGCCAATCACGCTGTCTGTTGCGGGTAAAGAGGTGGCAGGTCTGCGCCCCAAAACAGGTGTGACTGCTGTCCCCCCAGTCACAGAGGATGAAGAGGCCGCGGATGCACAAGATATGGCAGACGGTGATTGGCCCGGCCGGCTAGGCCGCATTGTAGCACACTGAGCTTCCCACTGCAACTTATGCTTCATGTCCATGTGCCGGTTCATGCATGAAGTACTCAAACTATGTATTTTTTGGCCTCTACTTAGCTTTTGCTGACAAATGTTACAGATAACACGAGTTGGGTCATCTTTATCGATCTGAAAAAATGCCCAGGCTATGCAAGGCTTAGCACCCATGCGACCTGAAGAGCCACCACGACTTGTGGTGAGAGGCAGAGTTGTGTTTGAGGATGCAGTTGTTGACGTGCTTCCAGTACTACGTCTCTGTCCAGGAAGGCGCAACCTGACCTCGTCGTCACTAGCATCTTCCTCCACCTCCTCTGCTGACCTCATCTCTTGGCTGACTGTGGGTTGACAGTAAGTGGGATCTCCGACCTCATCATCATCACCCTGTGCGTTATCACACCCGTCGTCCTCAGAGCCAACCTGTTCCTGCCCTGACAAAAAACTAAAGTTGTCGCTCCAATCAGGTATTTGAGTCTTATCATCGTCTTCCTCATTGTCTCCACCAACAGGAGTTACAGTTTGGGAATGAGGGTCTACATTATGGTCAGAACCTTCTGCGTCTGGTCCTGGATCCGACTCATAAAGATTCTGGGCATCAGTGCAGATCATTTCCTCGTCTGGATTCACAGAAGCGCTGGAGTCGACCTCTGATTCCCAGGCTATAGTATGAGTAAACAGCTCTGCAGACTCAACCATCTGTTCTACCTCATACTCAGACGGGCAGCTGGAGATTTGGGAGCTGTGAGGAAGCAAGTGCGATTTGGGTGACACCTTTGAGGACTGGAGTATTTGTGATGTTGAAGTTGATGTGGAGGAGAGCCCACTTAAAGGAGCACTTGATATCCGTTGAAGCACCTGCTGTTTTTGTGCCTCATCTGGAATTTGTAGTGATTGGCGTGGCCGTAAGAAAGGGATCTTATCACATTGTCCGCTAAAAGAAGTAGACATTTTAGTTTGGCTGGAAGATGGTCTTTCTTCTGCACCTACCCCACGGACACAACCTTTTTTCCCCTTCCCAACACGCCTATTCCCCTTTCCACCAGCAGCAGGCCTTTTTCCACTCATTTTGGTGGTTAACTAATTCACAACTCTGGAGTTGTTTGCACAAAAAAACAATGGATGGTAACCGAGCAGAGCTGAGTGGCCAAACTGTGGTATTAGGCCAAAACTATTGGCTGGGTTAGATGCAGAAAAAAATTATATTCAATTTGCAACCTGATGGAGGTCAGTATAGATGGACTAATAGACCAAGTCCCACACACTGCTAGAAGCCCAAATATTTTTTCAGAGCTAGATGCAGAAAAAAATTATTTTTAATTTGCAACCTGATGGAGGTCAGTATAGATGGACTAATAGACCAAGTCCCACACACTGCTAGAAGCCGAAATATTTTTTCAGAGCTACATGCAGAAAAAAATTATTTTTAATTTGCAACCTGATGGAGGTCAGTATAGATGGACTAATAGAGAAAGTCCCACACACTGCTAGAAGGCCAAATATTTTTTCAGAGATAAATGAAGAAAAAAAATATTTTTAATTTGCAACCTGATGGAGGTCAGTATAGATGGACTAATAGAACAAGTCCCACACACTGCTAGAAGCCCAAATATTTTTTCAGAGATAAATGAAGAAAAAAAATATTTTTAATTTGCAACCTGATGGAGGTCAGTATAGATGGATTAATAGAACAAGTCCCACACGCTGCTAGAAGCCCAAATATTTTTTCAGAGATAAATGAAGAAAAAAAATATTTTTAATTTGCAACCTGATGGAGGTCAGTATAGATGGACTAATAGAACAAGTCCCACACACAGCTAGAAGCCCAAATATTTTTTCAGAGCTAGATGCAGAAAAAAATTATTTTTAATTTGCAACCTGATGGAGGTCAGTATAGATGGACTAATAGACCAAGTCCCACACACTGCTAGAAGCCCAAATATTTTTTCAGAGCTAGATGCAGAAAAAAATTATATTCAGTTTGCAACCTGATGGAGGTCAGTATAGATGGACTAATAGAATGATGCTATGCCCAAAAGATTTTACTTCACTAGGTGCAGTAAAAAAATTGGTATTCTATACACAGGTGGTATATCTTGCAACACAGATAGGCTACTCCACTGACTAACACACTCTGCAATAGGCCAAAAAGGATTAGCTTTGCTAGATTCAGCCAAATGCTGTGAAAAAAACTTGCACAGCACTGGCACAGACCTGCCTGGCAAAAACTGATAGGAACTGATGTAACCTAGTCCTGAAAAGGACTCCAATTACAATTAGTCTTTACTCCCACAATCTATCTATTTAAGAGCACAGACCTGCCTGATAAAAGTCGTAGGAAATGCTGTAACCTAGTCCTTAAAAGGACTGCAATCACAACTATTCCCTACTCCCAAGCTATCTGTATATTTGTGCGAAAATTCCCTTGAAATTAACAAGGTATAGCGCACACAGCAACAGCGGTGCCGTCTAACACGCAGCTGCAGCAGTGAGAAAATGGTGGCGACGGGGAAAATGGCTTGGTCTTATAGGGCAAGGACATGTGACATACACTGCCAATCACACATGCCCTTGCTTGTGTGAAAAAAAGCACTTCGCTCCGTGTGTGCGCTGCTGATAGGCTGACAGATTGCACCTCCCCACTGTAAATGCGGGAAAGAGAAAAAAAAATGGAGATCTTCATTGTTCCTGCAGAGATCCATCCCCTGCCCCTCCCCCCGCCCCGCTGTACACTCAAACTGCGGATTAACATTAATTTTCATCATTACTGAGAAAAAATCCAGTTATGATTTTGGTGCACGAACAGTTATCGAACATAACCTCGAACAGCCGAATTTTTCTCAAATTGTTCGTGTTCGCCGACCGGCTCGAACACCGCCCAAAACAGCTCGAATTTGAGATTGGCGAACAGTTCGAGTAGAACAACGCTCATCTCTAGTAATGACTCTGGATAATAGATCCCTCTGTGTGTAATGACTCTATATAATAGATCGCTCTGCGTGTAATGACTCTATATAATAGATCCCTCTGTGTGTAATGACTCTATATAATAGATCCCTCTGTGTGTAATGACTCTATATAATAGATCCCTCTGTGTGTAATGACTCTATATAATAGATCCCTCTGCGTGTAATGACTCTATATAATAGATCCCTCTGTGTGTAATGACTCTATATAATAGATCCCTCTGTGTGTTATGACTCTATATAATAGATCCCTCTGTGTGTAATGACTCTATATAATAGATCCCGCTGCATGTAATGACTCTATATAATAGATCCCTCTGTGTGTAATGACTCTATATAATAGATCCCTCTGTGTGTAATGACTCTATATAATAGATCCCTCTGTGTGTAATGACTCTATATAATAGATCCCTCTGTGTATAATGACTCTATATAATAGATCCCTCTGCGTGTAATGACTCTATATAATAGATCCCTCTGTGTGTAATGAATCTATATAATAGATCCCTTTGTGTGTAATTGACTCGCCCCCTGGGCCTGTGTTGTGCGTGCACGTGTATGCGGGGAATACCCGGAGCCGGATCGGTGAGGGTTTTTAGTCTCCGTGGCGATGACCCGGTTCGTGCCCAGGGTGGTCAAACCAGTGGCAGACTTAGTAGTATTATGATTGTCCGACTATGCCACCCGTGGATTGCGGTCAGTGGGGACCGCCGCTGCGATGCAGACCACTGAGGCTGATGTTGTATGCGCAGCCAAGTATGGGATGACTCGCCACGGGAGAAGTATAGCCTCAGGGCAGTTAGTGCGGATGATGGGAGTGATGGTGCACGAGCGTCCCAGCACTGGTAGTGCTGAGGCGGCGAAAAGCACAGAGACGTGGGGTTGCAGTTTCCAATGCTTTACTCACAGTTCTTTACTGGTCCTAGTCACCTCGGCACCGGCGGTGACTGCCCAAGCCGTGCTGCGTCCACCAGGCAAGGGGCTCGACCAACTCCCAGGCAATTCCAGAGTGTGGCACAGGGCTCCCTTCTCTTCCCTTCTCTGGCCATGCCCCACCAGTGACTCTACGTTTGTCCGGCTACCTCGGGCCTTCTCTTGGTATGCTGATTTCTGCGTCCCTGATCCTATGTGGTGTGCCTTCCTGGTAGGTGTAGTGAGGGGTCGCACCGAGATATAGTCACGACCGCCGGTCTTTGGCTGAGGATTAGTCGCCTCCACCAATTCTGATCCGGTACCCTGTTCTGCCAACCCGTCACCCGCAATCTCCTGGGCCTATGGGGTTCCTTCTTCTCTCGTGTCTCTGGGCCTCTCTTAATGTTCTGTTCCTTGTTTCCTTTCTCTTCTGTTCCTGTTCTCTCTGCTGTTTCTGGCCTCCACTCCAGGCCTGTCTCGTGGAGCTGGGCCCTGACTGAGCCACAGCTCCCTGTCAGCCCTCTCTGGCTGAGCTCCTTCTCTCACTCCTCTCCTCTGACTGTCTGAACTTCTAAGATGGTGCCCACCTTATATACCTCCCTCTATGTGTATGAGCCCAGGTGACTTGCAACCAATGTGCTCCTGCCTATGCCCAGAGACCCACCACTATCTGCTCCTACACCACTGGGTATTCCACCCCCCGCCCCACTCCAGCCAGGGACATAGTCGGTCGTGCCTGCACTTCTTTCTAGTGGGAGCACCGTTGAGCTGTCCCTCGGAAATGGGGTGTGTGTGCTGTATGCAGCCTACTGAGCCTTGATCCATACTCCATCCTTACCCGGGAGTGGAATATCACACCTCTGGATGAGGTGCAATACCTCTGTAGTGACCAAGTCCTCGGGGCGCTACATTCCCCCCTGGTAAAGCACAGCACGTCCTCGGGCTGAAACAGAGCAAAAACAATTCACAGGGTATGCAAAAACTTTTTCAATAACTGCTTACATCAGGAAACAGACACACTTGTACAATTCCCTTCATGGGAAACACTCTGATGAAACACTTTTGGTTATTACTTCCGGAACTCTTTTACCATAAGACACATTATAAAACTTTTGCAAGTAAAACATTCTTCAAAAACACATTCTTGACTTCTGGCCGCTGGACAACTTGCGACCAGGTGTTCACTTTCTCTCTCAAAGGTGCAACAGTCCATTTAATTCGTCCTGAGGTAGACGTTGCAGTTCTTTTATAAAACCAGTAGGGGGCGCTTTAAGAAGCGCAACTATTTACAAGGGGTTGGCCGTTCCCAGTCCTCGGCCGGTTGGAAAGGGGATGGCTGCTCTCAGTCCTCAGCCAGGTAAGGAAGGGGGTATCTTGGAAACGGGTAACAGTCTTTTAGCTGTCCCAACGGGGACCACACTTATTAACGGGAACAGTTCAAGAGAAAAACAGTCCTTGTACCCTAACGGGTAACTTTGTTCAGTTCTTTACTCACGCTGCTTTCTTTTAATAGCTATGTCCTCCTTGCGCTCCCTCCTGAGGGCAGTCTTCAGACCCGTCCGGGTCCTCTTGGCTTTTCTCATACTGGTCGTACGGCAGCTCCTCCTCCGTGAGCCGGTGAACGTGGAGGGCTTACGGTCCCTTGGCACCCTTGTGCCGGGTGTAAGTGACCACGTCACCAGGGTACAGGTCACGTCCGTGATGTCCCTCTGGCAGGTGGCTCTCAACGTCTCTTCTGGTCATGAAGACGTTGGTTGCGGCCTCCGAGTCTCTAATGAAGACCCAGCCGTGCTCCAGCTGGAACTTTACTACGGTCCCGGCTTGTGACATCTCCTGCTTTACGGCGCCCGGGTTCAGAGGGCACAGCGCGGGGCGGGGCGTGACAGCGACGCCTGCAGCCTGAGGCCTAGCTGGCGGCGGTGGAGGCGTGGTACCAGGCACGGTCCCCGGGGCTTTGGGTCCCGCAACGGAGAGTGGGGGCAGGCTGGTGGTTTCAGGGCTTGGGGTGATGACGTCCCCGTTACCTGCCTCGGTCTCCGTGGCCTCCTCCGTGGCGTCGTCCGCCGCCGCCGGTCCACCTTCACCGCCCTCAGAGGCAGGCGCGCTGCTCGGTCCTCGCGGTGTCTCCTGCTGGCCGGTTACGTGCTGCTGGGCCAACTCCTCCTTCCACCCGGCAAACACGTCTCTCTGCGCCCGGACCATCCTCCGATTTAGATCCTCAAGCGCAGCTCGCGCACGCTCCGGGTCTCTGGGCAGCTGTCAGCAACTCCGTTAAGCTGCAGGGTGGTTCAGCTTGCAGCAGGCTGTGGGCCAGCGTACTGGTGGGGTTCACTGCTCTTTCCATCTCCGGGTGCGGTATGTCCAGACTGATCCAGGCCGCACCCGGCCCCACAGTTTTCTTTCCTATCCGCCCCCATGCGGGGTGGTCCTGGGGGCATCTGCTGACAATCACCTTTAGGGGCAGCCCCCCCACATTGATGGACATCTCCTCTGCTGCACTCATAGTTGCTGGGGGCGGGCCCCTTCTCTGGCGCCACTCTGGGACCTGGCCCATGATGGGACGCGGCTTCCTGCTGTCTTTTGGTGCGCACACAATGGCGTCCGCTCTGCCGGGTGGGAAAAACGGATGAAGATGGCGGGAAACGACCCAAGATGGCGTCCGATGGCGGGAAACGACTCCGGATGGCGGGAAAACTTCACCACAGTAAGTATCTCAGTCTCTGAAGGCGCGCAGTACCAGGTGGTAGCGGGCTGGTTTGAATCCTGCCGACTACGCCAAAGTTGACTCGACCCCTGGGCCTGTGTTGTGCGTGCACGTGTATTCGGGGAATACCCGGAGCCGGATCGCTGGCGGTTTTAGTCTCCGTGGCTATGACCCGGTCCGTGCCCAGGTTGGTCAAACCAGTGGCAGACTTAGTAGTATTAGAATTGTCCGACTACGCCACCCGTGGATTGCGGTCAGTGGGGACCGCCGCTGCGATGCAGACCACTGAGGCTGATGTTGTATGCGCAGCCAAGTATGGGATGACTCCCCACGGGAGAAGTATAGCCTCAGGGCAGTTAGTGCGGATGATGGGAGTGATGGTGCACGAGCGTCCCAGCACTGGTAGTGCTGATGCAGCGAAGAAGCACAGAGACGTGTGGTTGCAGTTTCCAATGCTTTACTCACAGTTCTTTACTGGTCCTAGTCACCTCGGCACCGGCGGTGACTGCCCAAGCCGTGCTGCGTCCATCAGGCAAGGGGCTCGACCAACTCCCAGGCAATTCCAGAGCGTGGCACAGGGCTCCCTTCTCTTCCGTTCTCTGGCCGTGCCCCACCAGTGACTCTACGTTTGTCCGGCTGCCTCGGGCCTTCTCTTGGTATGCTGATTTCTGCGTCCCTGACCCTATGTGGTGTGCCTTCCTGGTAGGTGTAGTGAGGGGTCGCACCGAGATATAGTCACGACCGCCGGTCTTTGGCTGAGGATTAGTCGCCTCCACCAATTTGGGATCCGGTACCCTGTTCTGCCAACCCGTCACCCGCAATCTCCTGGGCCTATGGGGTTCCTTCTTCTCTCGTGTCTCTGGGCCTCTCTTAATGTTCTGTTCCTTGTTTCCTTTCTCTTCTGTTCCTGTTCTCTCTGCT
Source organism: Phyllobates terribilis (assembly GCF_046119375.1). Lineage (NCBI taxonomy): Eukaryota > Metazoa > Chordata > Amphibia > Anura > Dendrobatidae > Phyllobates > Phyllobates terribilis. The sequence goes on along the minus strand of NW_027362769.1, from coordinate 194,001,371 downwards.
GTTTCCGGCCTCCACTCCAGGCCTGTCTCGTGGAGCTGGGCCCAGACTGAGCCACAGCTCCCTGTCAGCCCTCTCTGGCTGAACTCCTTCTCTCACTCCTCTCCTCTGACTGTCTGAACTTCTAAGATGGTGCCCACCTTATATACCTCCCTCTATGTGTATGAGCCCAGGTGACTTGCAACCAATGGGCTCCTGCCTATGCCCAGAGACCCACCACTATCTGCTCCTACACCACTGGGTGTTCCACCCCCCGCCCCACTCCAGCCAGGGACATAGTCGGTCGTGCCTGCACTTCTTTCTAGTGGGAGCACCGTTGAGCTGTCGCTCGGAAATGGGGTGTGTGATGCATGCAGCTAACTGAGCCCTGGTCCATACTCCATCCTTACCCGGGAGTGGAATATCACACCTCTGGATGAGGTGCAATACCCCTGAAGTGACCAAGTCCTCGGGGCGCTACATAATGACTCTATATAATAGATCCCTCTGTGTGTAATGACTCTATATAATAGATCCCTCTGTGTGTAATGACTCTATATAATAGATCCCTCTGTGTGTAATGACTCTAGATAATAGATCCCTCTGTGTGTAATGACTCTATATAATAGATCCCTCTGTGTGTAATGACTCTATATAATAGATCCCTCTGTGTGTAATGACTCTATATAATAGATCCCTCTGTGTGTAATGACTCTATATAATAGATCCCTCTGTGTGTAATGACTCTAGATAATAGATCCCTCTGTGTGTAATGACTCTATATAATAGATCCCTCTGTGTGTAATAACTCTATATAATAGATCCCTCTGTGTGTAATGACTCTATATAACAGATCCCTCTGTGTGTAATGACTCTATATAATAGATCCCTCTGTGTGTAATGACTCTATATAATAGATCCCTCTGTGTGTAATGACACTATATAATAGATCCCTCTGTGTGTAATGACGCTATATAATAGATCCCTCTGTGTGTAATGACGCTATATAATAGATCCCTCTGTGTGTAATGACTCTAGATAATAGATCCCTCTGTGTGTAATGACTCTAGATAATAGATCCCTCTGTGTGTAATGACTCTAGATAATAGATCCCTCTGTGTGTAATGACTCTAGATAATAGATCTCTCTGTGTGTAATGACTCTAGATAATAGATCCCTCTGTGTGTAATGACTCTAGATAATAGATCCCTCTGTGTGTAATGACTCTAGATAATAGATCCCTCTGTGTGTAATGACTCTAGATAATAGATCCCTCTGTGTAATGACTCTAGATAATAGATCCCTCTGTGTGTAATGACTCTAGATAATAGATCCCTCTGTGTGTAATGACTCTAGATAATAGATCCCTCTGTGTGTAATGACTCTAGATAATAGATCCCTCTGTGTGTAATGACTCTAGATAATAGATCCCTCTGTGTGTAATGACTAGTGTTGAGCCACCCCCGTAGTGTTCGAGTTCGGTTCGGTTCGTCGAACACCCGTGTGTTCGCCGAACTGTTCGTCGAACTGTTCGTCGAACACCTTCGAACACCGTTAAAACCAATGGCAGGCAAACAAAAACACATAGAAACACATAGAAAACACCTTCAAAGGTGTCCAAAAGCTGACAAACTGCTCAGAAGACACAACTAACACATGGAAAAGTGACAAGTACATATAGTCATGCGAAAAGAAAAGAGGTGGAGGAGTAAAAGGAGGGGGAGACACAGATATAGGCATGTCATGCCCTTCTAAAATCCAAAAAGTGAGAAGCCGAGACGGCCAGTCCGCTCCTGCCCGTGCCACCTCCGTGTCGCCGGGTTTGTGCCAGAGCCGCGGTGAACCCTGACGGCCAGCCCCCCTCTCCCAATACTGGTGCCTGTCCGCTGGTGGGTCGAGAGAGCCCCCCTGTGGTGGAGGCAGCTCTAAGCTTTTTAATTTAAATTGTCCCTCTAATTTGAATGAATACACTTTAAATCCATTTACAAGGATCTATTGGAGGGCAAGTCTCATGCCAGCAGCCGCGTAATTCCAGCTCCAGTAGCGTCCACTAAAGCTGCTGCAGTTAAAAAGCTTTTATAAGGATCGAGCTCGGCTGTCCACCGCAAGGCATCCTAGTGCCAGTCCCAGCCCCTATGCCTTGGGGTGCCTCCTGATGCTCTTCACTAAGTATCCCGTGGTCCTGAAGCATTTCCTTTGAAAAAATTAAGTGTCCAAACTACAGGTGGTGTAGCTTGCTTAACAGCCGGGATAATCCGCTGACTAGCAGACACTGCTACTAGGCACAAAGTATTTCCTGGGCTAGATGCAGTTAAAAATTTGTAAGTAGATACTCTTGTTGGATGCTGAGAAAGCATTCCATAGAGTCTCCTGGCACGCCATATATGATTCTCTTAAAAAGCTTGGGGTAGGGGTCTAGGGGACCCTTTTATAGCCAAAATCACGGCCCTGTATCACAATACGTCACCTAGGCTGAAGATAGATGGAACTGTAGCACCGAGGGCTCGGTTGCTACAGACGTATTGCACCTCACCCAGAGGTGTGATATCTCACTCTCAGATAAGGATGGAGTGTGGATCAGGACCCGACACCTGCATGCATTACACCACATTGCCGTGGGGCAGGGCGACCAATATGCCCCTGAGATGGGCACGACAGTCCCTGTCCCTGGCTGGAGTGGGGGGAGGGAACACTGAGGAAGGGGAACCCTGCAGTGCAGGAGCAGGGAGGAAGCAGTTCCTGGGTGCATTGAGAAGGGAGTATAAAAGGTGGGCACCATCTTAGTTCAGTGCAGAGAAGTCTGAGCAGAAGTGGCAGGGAGCAGGGGCTCTGCATGAGCTCTGCTCCGGAGGCGGGCCTAGTAACAGAGGCCCAGGCCTGCAAGAGGGAGAAGGAAGGAAGAGGAGCGGAGAAGGCTCCAGGAACGAGGAATGAAGGGATCCCAGGGGTGCGGACGGGCGAGTCGCCACCGCACGCCGAATCCACCTGCGTGGAGGGGTCAGGCCAAAGGGGGAGACCGGTCCCCGAACTAGTGGAGGCAGGAAACGACCCTCAGCTAGAAACCGGAGGCTCTGACATTTTATGTGGCGCAGCCCCTTGCTCCACCCGCTAGGAAGGCACCACATAGGGTCAGGGAAACTGGCGCCAAGTTTACCAAGAGGAGGCCCGAGGCAGCCGGACAGAAGTGTTGGTAAGAAAGGCCAGACAAAGGACACACAAAGGGGGTCCTGTGAAGCGCTCCAAAGTTATCTGGGAGTTGTCTGAGCCCCTCACCTGGTGAGCACAGTACGACGTGGGCAGCCGTTACCTGCAGACGTGGTCTGGATAATAAGAACTGTGAGTAAAGGCCCTGGACTGCATCACTGACTCCGTGTCGTTACTGCTGCTGCCCTGCACCATCACCCCCATCCTCCGCATACACTGCCCTGAGGCTATACTCCTCCCGTGGGGAGTTATGCTACGCTCTGCTGCACCCACAACACCAGCCTTAGCGGTCTGCCCTGTAGCGGCGGTTCACTCTGACCGCAATCCACGGGTGGCGTAGTCGGACATTTAAACATCAAAACCACATAAATAGTTCCGCCACTGGTTTGACCGCCCTGAGCCACGGAACCGGATCGCCGCCACGAAGACTACAACCACCAGCATCCACCAAAAAGGGTCCGGCTCCGGGTGTCCCAAGGCCCAGGGGGCGCGTCAGAACATTTTCATCACCTTTCACAATCACCAATGGGACAAGGCAGGGATGTCCTCTGTCCCCTCTCTTATACATCCTAGTGACGGAGCACCTGCTCTCATCAATTCGCCATAACCCCAATATTAGGTGGATTGAGGTGGGAGGCACCGAGTACAAGTGCTCTCTATTTGCTGATGATGTCCTAGTATATATCACTCAATCACATATATCCATCCCTGCTGTTATGGCTGAAATAGATCACTTTGTTACATGGTAAAATTTTAAAATCAATGCAGCGAAGTCTGAGGCCCTCGATGTCTCCCTCCCTAAATCCATATAGGATTCCATCCAGTCCAACTTTCCCTTTGCCTGGCCCTCACAGGGTATCAAATACTTAGGAATTCCTATTCATAGAGACCTCTCCCATCTATGTTATCTTAATTTTGGGCCCTTTATTGAACAACTCCATACAGACCACGGTTGGCAAGTTAGAACTGTAAGATTCACTACGTGAACGACTGGTGTTTTGTGGAAAAGCACATGTACACCGCGTTCCAAATTATTATGCAAAAAGTGTTTAGGAGTGATAAGGGAAGAATTTGTTTGTTTGTCAGTAGTGTTGAGCATTCCGATACTGAAATATCGGGTATCGGCCGATATTCACTGTATCGGAATTCCGATACTTAATTCCGATACTTTTATAATATCGAATACCGGAATCGGAAGTTCCCATAATGCCTGCGCTCTGCAGTGTCTGTGAAGGATGACAAGCTGGATGGCAGCGCTCAGCTGCGATCCAGCTTGTCATCAGAATGCCATCCCAGCGTGGGAGAATTCTCCTGATTGTTTAAAAGCCGGCGCGCGGTAAAAAGCCGCCGGCTTTTAAACAATCACGCAGCCCCATACTGCTTCCCCGCAGCCTCCCACCCCGATCCTCCGCTCCCCTCGCCACCTCCCATCCCGATCGTAAATTAGGACCGGGCGGGGAGCGCAGCACCAAGGAGCGAAGGACCCGGGCGGGGAAGCCGGCAGTGAAAAGACTTCACCGCCGGCTTTCCCGTTCTGTGCTGCGCTTTCCCGACGGTTATTTCAAATGAACAGCTGAGGTATCAGGTGATGCCGATCAGCTGTTCATTTGAAGTAGCCGCGGTGCCCTCAGAGGGTTCATGTGAGTTCATGCTTGACTGCATGAACTCACATGAACTTTCCCACGGCCGCACAGGTCAGCCTCACCTCCCAGACCCGTCATGATTAGTGTGTATGCGGGGTGTGTGTGTGTGTGTGTGTGTGTGCGCGGGGTGTGTGTGTGCGCGGGGTGTGTGTGTGTGCGGGGTGTGTGTGTGTGCGGGGTGTGTGTGTGTGCGGGGTGTGTGTGTGTGCGGGGTGTGTGTGCGTGCGGGGTGTGTGTGCGGGGTGTGTGTGTGCGGGGTGTGTGTGCGGGGTGTGTGTGTGTGCGGGGTGTGTGTGTGTGCGGGGTGTGTGTGTGTGCGGGTGTGTGCGGGTGTGTGTGCGGGCAGACATAGGCCGATGTGACACTACTACTCCCATCGGCCTATGTCTGTCCCCCGTCCACTCCTGCCAGCAGGATCAGCTCGATGGGAGCAGTAGTTCCCATCAGCCTGATCCTGCTATTTAAATTGCCCTACTGTGTCCCCAATAAATGTTAGATACATGTCATTGGTGGCCAGTGGTTACCTAAAAGAAATTAGTTCATACATTACCTGTCCCCGCCGATCGCCACCTGAAATAAAGTAAAAAATAAAAAACTACACCTATACTCACCTAGACACCTAATTCCCCGAAGCCATCGATCTCCTGTAATAAAATATAAAATAATAAACCACAACCTTATCCTTACCCCTCCGTAGCAGTCCACGAGTGTCCCACGAAGATCTCCAGTTCAGAGCAGCCACATAGAATGTGACCGCTCTGAACCGCTGCCGCCGCTAGAATGACTGGGCCGTAAGGGTTCACCGGAGTTCAGGCAGCGCTGCTCCGGTTAGCTCCTTTACGGCACTGCTGTATCGTGAGAAATTCCCACGGTACAGCACTGCCGTAAAGGAGGTCTCCGGAGCTGCGCTGCCTGAATGCACTCCGGTGACCTCAGTCAGTGGCTCCCGCTGCCGGGAGCGGACGTGTTCCCGGCAGCCTGAGCTTACAGCAGCCATGCACAGCTGTCACCATCTCCAGATGTGACAGCTGTGCATGGGAGATCAGCGCAGGAACGTGGACAGGTAACTATTTTTTTTTTAGTAAACTAAGAATTAAATAAAATGGTGTTTTATTTCAAATAAATTATTTTTTCTGGGTGTAGTGTGTTTTTTCTTTTTAACACTTTGTAGGTTAGTAATGGGGGTGTCATATAGACGGCCATCATTACTAACCTGGGCTTCATGGCAGCTGGCGCTGACATGAACCCCACCACTATTACCCCCTGCCACCGCACCAGGGCAGCGTGGAAGAGCGAGGCTAAGTGCCAGAATTGGCGCATCCTATGGATGCGCCATTTCTGGGGCGGCTGACGGCTGGTGTTTCTAGCCTGGGAGGGGGCCAATATTCATGGCACCCTTCCTGAGCTATTAATATCAGCCCCCAGCTGTCTGCCTAGCCTTTGCTAGCTATTAAAATAGAGGGGACCCCACGTCATTTTTTTTTGGGGGGTCCCCCATTTTAATAGCTAGTAAAGGCTAGGTATTCAGCTGGGGGCTGATATTAGTAGCCTGGGAAGCTCCGTGGGTTTTACCCCCTTCCCAGGCTTCAAACATCTGCCCCAGCCGTCTGCTTAACCTCCGCTAGAGACTAAAATTATGGGGGATCCCACGCCATTTTTTTTTTAAATAAATCCTTTATTTTAACACTAAATGACATTTGAGGACTTAATAAAGATGCAGTCCCTAAATTATTATTTATTTTTTAATAAATTTTTCCCAAAACTTTTGACGTGGGCTTCGCCATATTTTTGTATGCCAGCCAGGTACAGCATCCAGCTTCTATGAACGCGCCATTTTCCGGGGCGGCCGCGGACTGCAATTTTCAGCGGGGGGGGGAGGGCAAAAAGCTTGGGCCTCCCTGCGCTGCAGATTCCAGCCCCCAGCTGCCTAGTTGTACCTGGCTGGACACAAAAATAGGGAGAAGCTCCACACATTTTTTTTTTTAATTATTTCATGAAATTCATGGAATAATTAAGAAAAAAAGGGCTTCCCTATATTGTTGTGTCCGGCTAGGTACAAATAGGCAGCTGGTGGTTGGGGGCAGCCCGTTCCTGCCTGCTGTACCTGGCTGGACACAAATATAGTGTGAAGCCCCACGTCAATTTTTTTTTAATTATTTCAGGAAATTCATGAAATAATTAAAAAAAAATTATGTGGGGCTTCGCCCTATAATTGTGTCCAGCCAGGTACAGCAGGCAGGAACGGGCTGCCCCCAACCACCAGCTGCCTATTTGTACCTAGCCGGACACAACAATATAGGGAAGCCCTTTTTTTCTTAATTATTCCATGAATTTCATGAAATAATTAAAAAAAAAAATGTGTGGCGCTTCGCCCTATTTTTGTGTCCAGCCAGGTACAACTAGGCAGCTGGGGGCTGGAATCTGCAGCGCAGGGAGACCCAAGCTTTCTGGGTCCCACCCGCTGCAAATTGCAGTCCGCAGCCGCCCCGGAAAATGGCGCGTTCATAGAAGCGCCATCTTCTGGCGCTGTACCCAACTCATCCAGGGCCCTGGTGCGGTGGCTCACTGGGTAATAAAGGGGTTAAGGCCAGCTTGGCATTATCAGCTGGCCCTAAGCCCGAAATTCATGGGGTCACGCCAATATTAGACATGACCGCCATGAATTTCTAGTAAAGTATTTAAAAAAAACACAAACACCCAGAAAAAAGTCCTTTAATTGAAATAAAGACACAATTCTTTATTGTTCTAAATTAAACCATACTTACCGCCACACCCATTCCAGCTGAAGCCAACGATCTCCTGCAATAAAAGTAAAATAATAAAGCAACCTCATCCTTACCTTTCCATGGTTCCCAGGACAGCTTCAGCTCTGCTACATCGAGATGACAGGCTGGACCGCAGCAGAACGCTGCCATCCAGCCTGTCATCCCGCGGACACTGAGAAGCGCAGGCATGCTTGCGCTCCTCAGTGTCTTTCTGTGACGTCATCCAGATGAGCCGAGGTCATGTCCAATGAACTCAGCTCACCTCATGCACGTCACTGACAGCGTGGGAAAATTCTCCTGCACTCAGCGCTTCAGCGTGAGAATTCTCCCACGCTGTCAGTGACGTGCATGAGGTGCGCCGAGTTCATGGGACATGACCTCACCTCATGCACGTCACTGACAGCGTGGGAAAATTCTCACGCTGAAGCGCTGAGTGCAGGAGAATTCTCCCACGCTGTCAGTGACGTACATGAGGTGAGCCGAGTTCATTGTCGGCTCATCTGGATGCCGTCACAGCCAGACACTGAGGAGTGGAAGTATGCCTGCGCTTCTCAGTGTCTGCGGGATGACAGGCTGGATGGCAGCGTTCTGCTGCGGTCCAGCCTGTCATCTCGATGTAGCAGAGCTGGAGCCGTCGTGGGAGCCATGGAAAGGTAAGGATGAGGTTGCTTTATTATTTTTCTTTTATTGCAGGAGATCGTTGGCTTCAGCTGGAATGGGCGTGATGGTAAGTATGGTTTAATTTAGAACAATAAAGAATTGTGTGTTTATTTCAATTAAAGGACTTTTTTCTGGGTGTTTGTGTTTTTTTTAAATACTTTACTAGAAATTCATGGTGGTCATGTCTAATATTGGCGTGACCCCATGAATTTCGGGCTTAGGGCCAGCTGATAATGCCAAGCTGGCCTTAACCCCTTTATTACCCAGTGAGCCACCGCATCAGGGCCCTGGATGAGTTGGGTACAGCGCCAGAAGGTGGCGCTTCTATGAACGCGCCATTTTCCGGGGCGGCTGCGGACTGCAATTTGCAGCGGGTGGGGCCCAGAAAGCTTGGGCCTCCCTGCGCTGCAGATTCCAGCCCCCAGCTGCCTAGTTGTACCTGGCTGGACACAAAAATAGGGCGAAGCTCCACGTTTTTTTTTTTTTAAATTCATGAAATTCATGGAATAATTCAGAAAAAAAGGGCTTCCCTATATTGTTGTTTCCGGCCAGGTACAAATAGGCTGCTGGTGGTTGGGGGCAGCCCGTTCCTGCCTGCTGTACCTGACTGGACACAAATATAGGGCGAAGCCCCACATCAATTTTTTTAAATTATTTCATGAATTTCCTGAAATGATTTAAAAAAAATTGACGTGGGGCTTCGCACTATATTTGTGTCCAGCCAGGTACAGCAGGCAGGAACGGGCTGCCCCCAACCACCAGCTGCCTATTTGTACCTGGTTGGACACAACAATATAGGGAAGCCCTTTTTTTCTTAATTATTTCATGAATTTCATGAAATAATTAAAAAAAAAAAATACGTGAAGCTTCTCCCTATTTTTGTGTCCAGCCAGGTACAACTAGGCAGCTGGGGGATGGAATCTGCAGCGCAGGGAGGCCCAAGCTTTCTGCCCCCCCCCTCCCCCCGCTGAAAATTGCAGTGCGCAGCCACCCCGGAAAATGGCGCGTTCATAGAAGCTGGATGCTGTACCTGGCTGGCATACAAAAATATGGCGAAGCCCACGTCAAAAGTTTTGGGAAAAATTAATTAAAAAATAAATAATAATTTAGGGACTGCATCTTTATTAACTCCTCAAATGTCATTTAGTGTTAAAATAAAGGACTTATTTTAAAAAAAATTGACGTGGGGCTTCGCCCTATATTTGTGTCCAGCCAGGTACAGCAGGCAGGAACAGGCTGCCCCCAACCACCAGCTGCCTATTTGTACCTGGCCGGACACAACAATATAGGGAAGCCCTTTTTTTCTTAATTATTCCATGAATTTCATGAAATAATTTAAAAAAAAAATGCGTGGGGCTTCGCCCTATTTTTGTGCCCAGCCAGATACAACTAGGCAGCTGGGGGCTGGAATCCGCAGCGCAGGGAGACCCAAGCTTTCTGGGCCACCCCCGCTGCAAATTGCAGTCCGCAGCCGCCCCAGAAAATGGCGCGTTCATAGAAGCGCCATCTTCTGGCGCTGTACCCAACTCATCCAGGGCCCTGGTGCGGTGGCTCACTGGGTAATAAAGGGGTTAAGGCCAGCTTGGCATTATCAGCTGGCCCTAAGCCCAAAATTCATGGGGTCACGCCAATATTAGACATGACCACCATGAATTTCTAGTAAAGTATTTAAAAAAACACAACACCCAGAAAAAAGTCCTTTAATTGAAATAAACACACAATTCTTTATTGTTCTAAATTAAACCATACTTACCATCACGCCCATTCCAGCTGAAGCCAACGATCTCCTGCAATAAAAGTAAAATAATAAAGCAACCTCATCCTTACCTTTCCATGGTTCCCAGGACAGCTCCAGCTCTGCTACATCGAGATGACAGGCTGGACCGCAGCAGAACGCTGCCATCCATCCTGTCATCCCGCAGACACTGAGAAGCGCAGGCATACTTCCACTCCTCAGTGTCTGGCTGTGACGGCATCCAGATGAGCCGAGGTCATGTCCAATGAACTCCGCTCACTTCATGTACGTCACTGACAGCGTGGGAAAATTCTCCTGCACTCAGCGCTTCAGCGTGAGAATTTTCCCACGCTGTCAGTGACGTGCATGAGGTGAGCTGAGTTCATTGGACATGACCTCACCTCATGTATGTCACTGACAGCGTGGGAGAATTCTCACGCTGAAGCGCTGAGTGCAGGAGAATTTTCCCACGCTGTCAGTGACGTGCATGAGGTGAGCTGAGTTCATTGGACATGAACTCGGCTCATCTGGATGACGTCACAGAGAGACACTGAGGAGCGCAAGCATGCCTGCTCTTCTCAGTGTCTGCGGGATGACAGGCTGGATGGCGGCGTTCTGCTGCGGTCCAGCCTGTCATCTCGATGTAGCAGAGCTGGAGCTGTCCTGGGAACCATCGAAAGGTAAGGATGAGGTTGCTTTATTATTTTACTTTTATTGCAGGAGATCGTTGGCTTCAGCTGGAATGGGCGTGATGGTAAGTATGGTTTAATTTAGAACAATAAAGAATTGTGTCTTTATTTCAATTAAAGGACTTTATTCTGGGTGTTTGTGTTTTCTTTTAACTTTGACTATGGGGTTAGTAATGGGGGTGTCTTATAGACGCCTCTCCATTACTAACCTGGGCTTGATGTCAGCTGGCATTATAAGCTGACATCAACCCCAACCCTATTACCCCCTGCCACCGCACCAGGGCAGCGTGGAAGAGCGAGGCTAAGTGCCAGAATTGGCGCATCCTATGGATGCGCCATTTCTGGGGCGGCTGACGGCTGGTGTTTCTAGCCTGGGAGGGGGCCAATATTCATGGCACCCTTCCTGGGCTATTAATATCAGCCCCCAGCTGTCTGCCTAGCCTGTGCTAGCTATTAAATTAGGGGGGACCCCACGTCATTTTTTTGGGGGGGTCCCCCATTTTAATAGCTAGTAAAGGCTAGGTATTCAGCTGGGGGCTGATATTAGTAGCCTGGGAAGCTCCGTGGGTATTACCCCCTTCCCAGGCTTCAAACATTTGCCCCAGCTGTCTGCTTAACCTCCGCTAGAGCCTAAAATTAAGGGGAACCCCACGCCAATTTTTTTTTAAATAAATCCTTTATTTTAACACTAAATGACAAGTACAGTAATCAACACTATCACTGTACTTCATATATATGTGACTGACATGTTTCTATCTATCTAATCTATGTGTGATTCTCTATTCCTTCTATTCTAAATTGTCGGGTACAGATGCTGAATTGCCGGCCGGCTTTCTTAAAGAGACGGTGCATGAAAACACTATTATTTTTTTAAATAAATCCTTTACACTAAATGACAAGTTCTGTAAGCAACACTGTCACTGTACTTCTTATATATGTGACTGACATGTTTCTATCTATCTAATCTATGTGTGAAGCTCTATTCTGTCTGTTATAAATTGTCGGGTACAGATGCTGAATTGCCGGCCGGCTTTTTTAAAGAGACGGTGCACGAAAACACTAATATTTTTTTTAATAAATCCTTTACACTAAATGACAAGTACAGTAAGCAACACTGTCACTGTACTTCATATATATGTGACTGACATGTTTCTATCTATCTAATCTATGTGTGAAGCTCTATTCTTTCTGTTGTAAATTGTCGGGTACCGGTGAATGCCGCTGATGAATTGCCGGCTTTTCATGTCATTCTACATTATTCTTAGTTGTTTTACTTCATGTAGAATTAACCTACAAGGAAAGAAAGGGTTTATTTTCATTCCGATATTTGTGTCCCATTGACTTGCATTGGTTTCCGGTATCGGAATCGGCGATATCCGATACTTTTTGGGTATCGGCCCGATCCAATCCGATACGATATTTCCTGATATCGGAAGGTATCGCTCAACACTATTTGTCAGTTAAACTCATTGATGGTGATGTGTGTCAGGGCTCTTTATATCACTGTAAGCAATTGCAGACACCTGTGCTAATTAGTTTGGCAGGTGTGTCCAATGAAAGGCAAGACTACTTAAGAAGGCTGTCCCACATTATTAAGCAGCCTACATTTTCTGCCAAAATGGGAAAGAAAAAGGATGTGTCGGCTGCTGAGAAGCAACAAATTGTGGAGTGTTTAGGTCAAGGCATGACTACAATCAACATTGTGCGATGATCAGGATGAAGTGTCTTGGCAATCAAGAAGTATGTAGCTGATTCACAGTACACACGTGTGCGTGCTGATAAGGGCAAATTGAGGACTCTTTCCTACAGGCAATTACGTCAGGTTGAAACAGCAGCGGCAAAAAAGCCTTGTCATAGCAGCAGACAAGTTTTTGAAGCTGCTTGTGCCTCCAACGTCCCCCGAACAACAAGATGCAGGGTCCTTCAGAGGTTTGCAGCTGTGCATACACCATCCTGTCGACCTCCTCTATCCACTTCACACAAGCAGAAACGGCTCCAGTGGGCCAAACATTACATGAAGACTGATTTCAAAACTGTTTTGTTCACGGATGAGTGCCGTGCAGCGCTCGATGGTCCAGATGAATGGAGTGGAGGATGGCTGGTTGATGGACACCCCACGCAAACACGGCTACAGCGCCAACAAGGAGGAGGTGGAGTAATGTTTTGGGCTGGAATCATGGGGAGAGAGATTGGATCCCTGAAGGCGCTAAAGATGAACTCCATAATGTATGTGGATTTTCTCAAACAGCACTTCCTGCCATGGTTCAAGAAGAAGAACCGTGTATTTCACAGCAAGATCATTTTTCTGCATGATAATGCACCATCTCATGCTGCACATAAAACATCTGCATCTCTGGCTGATATGGGCATAAAAGGGGACAAACTTATGGTGTGACCCCCATGCTCCCCTGACCTCTACCCCATTCAGAACCTTTGGAGCATCATTAAAAGGAGTGTCTATGATGGCGGGAGGCAGTTCACATCTAAGCAACAGCTCTGGGAGGGTATTCTGTCCTCATGCAAAACAATTGAAGCAGAAACCATCCAAAACCTGACAAATTCAATGGACGAGAGAGTTCAGAAGCTCCTTTCGAACAAGGGGTCCTATGTGAAAATGTAACATCACCTAGAATAAAGTTTTGAGTTGAAAACTGTTTGATTTCAGTTTCTAACAACCTGCTAATGCTTATAATTTCAAAAATGACCATTTTTTTGGTCTTTATTAAAATGAAAAGGTTGATCGAAAAGTTTGGGGGATCTAAGAGTGTGGCAACCCAGTAGTCATGATTACTTCGAATTCTGACAATATGAGGGTCATGCTGCAGGTAGTGCAGCAAGAAGGCACTTATGTGTCTTGCGCATCTCGGAGCCCCAAAATTATTTTCCGGGCTAGATGCAGCTAAAAATTATTTTTAATTTTAAATCTGGTGGAGCTTATTATAGATGGCCTAATAGGATCAGTGCTGCACACTGCTACAAAGCCCAAATTATTTTCCAGTCAAGATACAGATAAACATGATTAGTAATTTGAAAGCTTAAAACGGTTGGTAGGGTGATTTTAACCAATCATCAAGCTTTTACTCTCCCCAGGATGACACAGGGGTAGAAAAGTTGTTTCGGATCCATGATTTGTTCATCTTTATGAACGTGAGTCTGTCTACATTATCAGTGGAGAGCCGCGTGCGCTTATCTGTCAGCACACCACCAGCAGCGCTGAACACACGTTCAGACAGAACGCTGGCTGCGGGGCATGACAAGATCTCCAAGGCGTAAGTGGCTAGCTCCGGCCATTTATCCAGATTGGAAGCCCAAAAAGAGCAAGGGTCCAGTGACACAGTCGTGGCTTCAATGTTTACTTGGAGATACTCCTGTACCATCGTCTCTAGGCGTTGACTATGTGTCAGACTTCTTGTCTCCTGTGGCCTTGCAAAGGATGGGCTAAAAAAGTGGTGAAATGATTCCGCAAAATTGATGTTACCAGCAGATACTGTGGTTCTGTTACGGTTTGAGTGCTGAACACTTGACGGTCCCACGGTTGGCAAGTTGGAACTGTGAGATTCACTACGTGCACCACTGGTATTTTGTGGAAAAGCACATGTAAGATTCTGCAACAGTCTCTGCTGATACTCCTACATGCGTGCATCCCTTTCAATGGCAGGAATAATTTCTGCAAATTTACTTTTGTACCGGGGATCTAACAGTGTGGCAACCCAGTAGTCAGGATTATTTCTAATTCTCACAATTCGAGGGTCATGTTGCAGGTAGTGCAGCAAGAAGGCACTCATGTGTGTTGCGCATCCAGGAGCACCAAGTCCCTGTTGTGTTGGTGGCGAGGTAACAATCATGCTTCCTTCCTCTGTCCTCTCCCCCCAACCTCGCACAACAGAAATGTGATCAAGGTCTCCCTCATCTGATGAGTCTTCCATCAGTTCGTCCTCCACTTCTTCCTGGGCTCCTGCACCTTCCTCACTAGTTTGGCTGCTACCATGCGCCCTGGTAAAACCATCTCCCCCACCCTCACATGCCTGCCGCCTTGGTGCTGCCGACCGTCTGGACCTTGCAGATGTTAGCCCTTCCGCATACAACTCCTCCTCCTCTACTTCCTCCACCTCCTCTTGTGCCACCACCTGACTCCGAATTCTGTTTAACATGTGCTCCAGCATGTAAATCACCGGAATAGTCATGCTGATAATGGCATCGTCAGCACTAAACATCTTCGTCGCCATTTCAAAACTGTGCAGAAGGGTGCATAGGTCCCTGATCTGAGACCACTCCTCCAGCGTGATTTGCCCCACCTCTGAATCTCGTTAGCCCAGGCTATACGTCAGAACGTATTGCACCAGGGCTTGTCGGTGCTGCCACAGTCGCTGCAACATGTGCAGAGTTGAATTCCACCGGGTAGGCACATCGCATTTTAGCCGGTGAAGTGGCAGGCCCAACGACTTCTGTAGAGATGTAAGTCGCTGAGCTGCGGGATGCGAACGGCGGAAGTGAGCACACAGCGACCGTGCCCTCTGCAGAAGGCCATCTAGTCTGGGATAGTGGGCTAAAAATTGCTGGACAACCAGGTTCAACACGTGAGCCATACAAGGCACGTGTGTGACATTGCCCCGGCGAAGGGCCGCACCCAGGTTTGCAGCATTGTCGCACACGGCCTTCCCTGGTTTCAGGTCCAGTGGAGACAACCATTCATGAAATTGGTTCTCCAGAGCTGACCACAACTCCTCAGCTGTGTGACTCACATTTCCCAGACATTTCAATGTAAAAACCGCCTGATGACGTTGAGCCCTACTGCCAGCATAGTAAGGAGGTGTGCAGGATCCCTTCTGCGCAGTTAGAAAGCTTGTGGCATGACCAGACAGGCTTTGGGTGCAGGTGGAAGACCGAGAGGAGGTTGAGGAGGCAGAAGCAGTGGAGGAACTTTGACATAAAGAGGATTGACGCACAACTCGTGGGGACGGCAAGACTTGGACAGCAGCCCCTTGTCCTGCTGTCACCATAGTTACCCAGTGCCCAGTCAGCGACATGTAACGCCCCTGTCTATGCCTACTCGTCCAAGTGTCTGTGGTGAAATGCACCCTGTCACACACAGAGTTTCTCAAAGAAGCGGTGATGTTGTGTGCGACATGCTGGTGGAGCGCAGGCACACCTTTCTTTGAGAAGTAGTGCCGACTGGGCATCTGGTACTGGGGCACTGCGACGGACATAAGGTCTCGAAAATCCTCTGTGTCCACCAGGCGGAAAGGCAGCATTTCTGTAGCCAAGAGCTTGCAGATGGTGAAATTCAACCTCTTAGCTTTCTCATGGCTAGGAGGAAATGGTCTTTTACTTGTCCACATCTGAGGGACCGAGGGCTGGCTATTGTGCTTAGACGGGGTTGATAAGGGTGTCCCCGGCAAACTGCCGGTCTGTGAGGAAGATGCAGGCGGACATGTTAGGTTGCCTTGATCCAAAGGTGGTGCTATCGATGTTGGACAGCGCTCAACACCAGCTGGTGTTACCACCTCCAAAGAAAATGATGACCTGCCAATCACGCTGGCTGTTGCGGGTAAAGAGGTGGCAGGTCTGCGCCCCAAAACAGGTGTGACTGCTGTCCCCCCAGTCACAGAGGATGAAGAGGCCGCGGATGCACAAGATATGGCAGACGGAGATTGGCCCGGCCGGCTAGGCCGCATTGTAGCACACTGAGCTTCCCACTGCAACTTATGCTTCATGTCCATGTGCCGGTTCATGCATGAAGTACTCAAACTATGTATTTTTTGGCCTCTACTTAGCTTTTGCTGACAAATGTTACAGATAACACGAGTTGGGTCATCTTTATCGATCTGAAAAAATGCCCAGGCTATGCAAGGCTTAGCACCCATGCGACCTGAAGAGCCACCACGACTTGTGGTGAGAGGCAGAGTTGTGTTTGAGGATGCAGTTGTTGACGTGCTTCCAGTACTACGTCTCTGTCCAGGAAGGCGCAACCTGACCTCGTCGTCACTAGCATCTTCCTCCACCTCCTCTGCTGACCTCATCTCTTGGCTGACTGTGGGTTGACAGTAAGTGGGATCTCCGACCTCATCATCATCACCCTGTGCGTTATCACACCCGTCGTCCTCAGAGCCAACCTGTTCCTGCCCTGACAAAAAACTAAAGTTGTCGCTCCAATCAGGTATTTGAGTCTTATCATCGTCTTCCTCATTGTCTCCACCAACAGGAGTTACAGTTTGGGAATGAGGGTCTACATTATGGTCAGAACCTTCTGCGTCTGGTCCTGGATCCGACTCATAAAGATTCTGGGCATCAGTGCAGATCATTTCCTCGTCTGGATTCACAGAAGCGCTGGAGTCGACCTCTGATTCCCAGGCTATAGTATGAGTAAACAGCTCTGCAGACTCAACCATCTGTTCTACCTCATACTCAGACGGGCAGCTGGAGATTTGGGAGCTGTGAGGAAGCAAGTGCGATTTGGGTGACACCTTTGAGGACTGGAGTATTTGTGATGTTGAAGTTGATGTGGAGGAGAGCCCACTTAAAGGAGCACTTGATATCCGTTGAAGCACCTGCTGTTTTTGTGCCTCATCTGGAATTTGTAGCGATTGGCGTGGCCGTAAGAAAGGGATCTTATCACATTGTCCGCTAAAAGAAGTAGACATTTTAGTTTGGCTGGAAGATGGTCTTTCTTCTGCACCTACCCCACGGACACAACCTTTTTTCCCCTTCCCAACACGCCTATTCCCCTTTCCACCAGCAGCAGGCCTTTTTCCACTCATTTTGGTGGTTAACTAATTCACAACTCTGGAGTTGTTTGCACAAAAAAACAATGGATGGTAACCGAGCAGAGCTGAGTGGCCAAACTGTGGTATTAGGCCAAAACTATTGGCTGGGCTAGATGCAGAAAAAAATTATTTTTAATTTGCAACCTGATGGAGGTCAGTATAGATGGACTAATAGAACAAGTCCCACACACCGCTAGAAGCCCAAATATTTTTCAAGAGATAAATGAAGAAAAAAATTATTTTTAATTTGCAACCTGATGGAGGTCAGTATAGATGGACTAATAGACCAAGTCCCACACACTGCTAGAAGCCCAAATATTTTTTCAGAGCTAGATGCAGAAAAAAATTATTTTTAATTTGCAACCTGATGGAGGTCAGTATAGATGGACTAATAGACCAAGTCCCACACGCTGCTAGAAGCCCAAATATTTTTTCAGAGCTAGATGCAGAAAAAAATTATTTTTAATTTGCAACCTGATGGAGGTCAGTATAGATGGACTAATAGACCAAGTCCCACACACCGCTAGAAGCCCAAATATTTTTTCAGAGCTAGATGCAGAAAAAAATTATATTCAGTTTGCAACCTGATGAAGGTCAGTATAGATGGACTAATAGAATGATGCTATGCCCAAAAGATTTTACTTCACTAGGTGCAGTAAAAAAATTGGTATTCTATACACAGGTGGTATATCTTGCAACACAGATAGGCTACTCCACTGACTAACACACTCTGCAATAGGCCAAAAAGGATTAGCTTTGCTAGATTCAGCCAAATGCTGTGAAAAAAACTTGCACAGCACTGGCACAGACCTGCCTGGCAAAAACTGATAGGAACTGATGTAACCTAGTCCTGAAAAGGACTGCAATCACAACTATTCCCTACTCCCAAGCTATCTGTATATTTGTGCGAAAATTGGCTTGAAATTAACAAAGTATAGCGCACACAGCAACAGCGGTGCCGTCTAACACGCAGCTGCAGCAGTGAGAAAATGGTGGCGACGGGGAAAATGGCTTGGTCTTATAGGGCAAGGACATGTGACATACACTGCCAATCACACATGCCCTTGCTTGTGTGAAAAAAAGCACTTCGCTCCGTGTGTGCGCTGCTGATAGGCTGACAGATTGCACCTCCCCACTGTAAATGCGGGAAAGAGAAAAAAAAATGGAGATCTTCATTGTTCCTGCAGAGATCCATCCCCTGCCCCTCCCCCCACCCCGCTGTACACTCAAACTGCGGATTAACATTAATTTTCATCATTACTGAGAAAAAATCCAGTTATGATTTTGGTGCACGAACAGTTATCGAACATAACCTCGAACAGCCGAATTTTTCTCAAATTGTTCGTGTTCGCCGACCGGCTCGAACACCGCCCAAAACAGCTCGAATTTGAGATTGGCGAACAGTTCGAGTAGAACAACGCTCATCTCTAGTAATGACTCTGGATAATAGATCCCTCTGTGTGTAATGACTCTATATAATAGATCGCTCTGCGTGTAATGACTCTATATAATAGATCCCTCTGTGTGTAATGACTCTATATAATAGATCCCTCTGTGTGTAATGACTCTATATAATAGATCCCTCTGTGTGTAATGACTCTATATAATAGATCCCTCTGCGTGTAATGACTCTATATAATAGATCCCTCTGTGTGTAATGACTCTATATAATAGATCCCTCTGTGTGTAATGACTCTAGATAATAGATCCCTCTGCGTGTAATGACTCTAGATAATAGATCCCTCTGCGTGTAATGACTTTATATAATAGATCGCTATGCGTGTAATGACTCTATATAATAGATCCCTCTGCGTGTAATGACTCTAGATAATAGATCCCTCTGCGTGTAATGACTCTATATAATAGATCGCTCTGCGTGTAATGACTCTATATAATAGATCCCTCTGCGTGTAATGACTCTTTATAATAGATCGCTCTGCATGTAATGACTCTATATAATAGATCCCTCTGCGTGTAATGACTCTTTATAATAGATCCCTCTGTTTGTAATGACTCTATAGAATAGATCCCTCTGCGTGTAATGACTCTATAGAATAGATCCCTCTGCGTGTAGTGACTCTATAGAATAGATCCCTCTGCGTGTAATGACTCTATAGAATAGATCCCTCTGCGTGTAATGACTCTAGAATAGATCCCTCTGTGTGTAATGACTCTATATAATAGATCCCTCTGTGTGTAATGACACTATATAATAGATCCCTCTGTGTGTAATGACGCTATATAATAGATCCCTCTGTGTGTAATGACGCTATATAATAGATCCCTCTGTGTGTAATGACGCTATATAATAGATCCCTCTGTGTGTAATGACTCTAGATAATAGATCCCTCTGTGTGTAATGACTCTAGATAATAGATCCCTCTGTGTGTAATGACTCTAGATAGTAGATCCCTCTGTGTGTAATGACTCTAGATAATAGATCCATCTGTGTGTAATGACTCTAGATAATAGATCCCTCTATGTGTAATGACTCTAGATAATAGATCCCTCTGTGTGTAATGACTCCATATAATAGATCGCTCTGTGTGTAATGACTCTATATAATAGATCCCTCTGTGTGTAATGACTCTTTATAATAGATCCCTCTGTGTGTAATGACTCTAGATAATAGATCCCTCTGTGTGTAATGACTCTATATAATAGATCCCTCTGTGTGTAATGACTCTATATAATAGATCGCTCTGTGTGTAATGACTCTATATAATAGATCCCTCTGTGTGTAATGACTCTATATAACAGATCCCTCTGTGTGTAATGACTCTATATAATAGATTCCTCTGTGTGTAATGACTCTATATAATAGATCCCTCTGTGTGTAATGACACTATATAATAGATCCCTCTGTGTGTAATGACACTATATAATAGATCCCTCTGTGTGTAATGACGCTATATAATAGATCCCTCTGTGTGTAATGACGCTATATAATAGATCCCTCTGCGTGTAATGACGCTATATAATAGATCCCTCTGCGTGTAATGACTCTATATAATAGATCGCTCTGCGTGTAATGACTCTATATAATAGATCCCTCTGCGTGTAATGACTCTTTATAATAGATCGCTCTGCGTGTAATGACTCTTTATAATAGATCGCTCTGCGTGTAATGACTCTATGGAATAGATCCCTCTGCATGTAATGACTCTATAGAATAGATCCCTCTGCGTGTAGTGACTCTATAGAATAGATCCTTCTGCGTGTAATGACTCTATATAATAGATCCCTCTGCGTGTAATGACTCTATAGAATAGATCCCTCTGCGTGTAATGACTCTATAGAATAGATCCCTCTGCGTGTAATGACTCTAGATAATAGATCCCTCTGCGTATAATGACTCTAGATAATAGATCCCTCTGTGTGTAATGACGCTATATAATAGATCCCTCTGTGTGTAATGACGCTATATAATAGATCCCTCTGTGTGTAATGACGCTATATAATAGATCCCTCTGTGTGTAATGACTCTAGATAATAGATCCCTCTGTGTGTAATGACTCTAGATAATAGATCCCTCTGTGTGTAATGACTCTAGATAGTAGATCCCTCTGTGTGTGTAATGACTCTAGATAATAGATCCCTCTGTGTGTAATGACTCTAGATAATAGATCCCTCTGTGTGTAATGACTCTAGATAATAGATCCCTCTGTGTGTAATGACTCCAAATAATAGATCGCTCTGTGTGTAATGACTCCATATAATAGATCGCTCTGTGTGTAATGACTCTATATAATAGATCCCTCTGTGTGTAATGACTCTATATAACAGATCCCTCTGTGTGTAATGACTCTATATAATAGATCCCTCTGTGTGTAATGACTCTATATAATAGATCCCTCTGTGTGTAATGACACTATATAATAGATCCCTCTGTGTGTAATGACGCTATATAATAGATCCCTCTGTGTGTAATGACGCTATATAATAGATCCCTCTGTGTGTAATGACGCTATATAATAGATCCCTCTGTGTGTAATGACTAGATAATAGATCCCTCTGTGTGTAATGACTCTAGATAATAGATCCCTCTGTTTGTAATGACTCTAGATAATAGATCCCTCTGTGTGTAATGACTCTAGATAATAGATCGCTCTGTGTGTAATGACTCTAGATAATAGATCCCTCTGTGTGTAATGACTCTATATAACAGATCCCTCTGTGTGTAATGACTCTATATAATAGATCCCTCTGTGTGTAATGACTCTATATAATAGATCCCTCTGTGTGTAATGACGCTATATAATAGATCCCTCTGTGTGTAATGACGCTATATAATAGATCCCTCTGTGTGTAATGAAGCTATATAATAGATCCCTCTGTTTGTAATGATGCTATATAATAGATCCCTCTGTGTGTAATGACTCTATATAATAGATCCCTCTGCGTATAGTGACTCTACATAATAGATCGCTCTGCGTGTAATGACTCTATATAATAGATCCCTCTGCGTGTAATGACTCTTTATAATAGATCGCTCTGCGTGTAATGACTCTTTATAATAGATCCCTCTGCGTGTAATGACTCTATATAATAGATCCCTCTGCGTGTAATGACTCTATATAATAGATCCCTCTGCGTGTAATGACTCTATATAATAGATCCCTCTGCGTGTAATGACTCTATATAATAGATCCCTCTGCGTGTAATGACACTATATAATAGATCCCTCTGCGTGTAATGACTCTTTATAATAGATCCCTCTGCGTGTAATGACTCTATGGAATAGATCCCTCTGCGTGTAATGACTCTATGGAATAGATCCCTCTGCGTGTAGTGACTCTATAGAATAGATCCTTCTGCGTGTAATGACTCTATAGAATAGATCCCTCTGCGTGTAATGACTCTATAGAATAGATCCCTCTGCGTGTAATGACTCTATAGAATAGATCCCTCTGCGTGTAATGACTCTATAGAATAGATCCCTCTGCGTGTAGTGACTCTATAGAATAGATCCCTCTGCGTGTAATGACTCTAGATAATAGATCCCTCTGCGTGTAATGACTCTAGATAATAGATCCCTCTGCGTGTAATGACTCTAGATAATAGATCCCTCTGCGTGTAATGACTCTAGATAATAGATCCCTCTGCGTGTAATGACTCTAGATAATAGATCCCTCTGTGTGTAATGACTCTAGATAATAGATCCCTCTGTGTGTAATGACTCTAGATAATAGATCCCTCTGTGTGTAATGACTCTAGATAATAGATCCCTCTGTGTGTAATGACTCTAGATAATAGATCCCTCTGTGTGTAATGACTCTAGATAATAGATCCCTCTGTGTGTAATGACGCTAGATAATAGATCCCTCTGTGTGTAATGACGCTATATAATAGAACCCTCTGTGTGTAATGACGCTATATAATAGATCCCTCTGTGTGTAATGACTCTAGATAATAGATCCCTCTGTGTGTAATGACTCTAGATAATAGATCCCTCTGTGTGTAATGACTCTAGACAATAGATCCCTCTGTGTGTAATGACTCTAGATAATAGATCCATCTGTGTGTAATGACTCTAGATAATAGATCCCTCTGTGTATAATGACTAGATAATAGATCCCTCTGTGTGTAATGACTCTAGATAATAGATCCCTCTGTGTGTAATGACTCTAGATAATAGATCCCTCTGCGTGTAATGACTCTAGATAATAGATCCCTCTGCGTGTAATAACTCTAGATAATAGATCCCTCTGCGTGTAATGACTCTAGATAATAGATCCCTCTGTGTGTAATGACTCTATATAATAGATCACTCTGCGTGTAATGACTCTATATAATAGATCGCTCTGCGTGTAATGACTCTATATAATAGATCCCTCTGCGTGTAATGACTCTTTATAATAGATCGCTCTGCGTGTAATGACTCTATATAATAGATCCCTCTGCGTGTAATGACTCTTTATAATAGATCCCTCTGCATGTAATGACTCTATAGAATAGATCCCTCTGCGTGTAGTGACTCTATAGAATAGATCCCTCTGCGTGTAATGACTCTATATAATAGATCCCTCTGCGTGTAATGACTCTATAGAATAGATCCCTCTGCGTGTAATGACTCTATAGAATAGATCCCTCTGCGTGTAATGACTCTATAGAATAGATCCCTCTGCGTGTAATGACTCTATAGAATAGATCCCTCTGCGTGTAATGACTCTATAGAATAGATCACTCTGCGTGTAATGACTCTAGATAATAGATCCCTCTGCGTGTAATGACTCTTGATAATAGATCCCTCTGTGTGTAATGACTCTAAATAATAGATCCCTCTGCGTGTAATGACTCTAGATAATAGATCCCTCTGCGTGTAATGACTCTAGATAATAGATCCCTCTGCGTGTAATGACTCTAGATAATAGATCCCTCTGCGTGTAATGACTCTAGATAATAGATCCCTCTGCGTGTAATGACTCTAGATAATAGATCCCTCTGTGTGTAATGACTCTAGATAATAGATCCCTCTGTGTGTAATGACTCTAGATAATAGATCCCTCTGTGTAATGACTCTAGATAATAGATCCCTCTGTGTGTAATGACACTATATAATAGATCCCTCTGTGTGTAATGATGCTATATAATAGATCCCTCTGTGTGTAATGACTCTATATAATAGATCCCTCTGCGTGTAATGACTCTATAGAATAGATCCCTCTGCGTGTAATGACTCTATAGAATAGATCCCTCTGCGTGTAATGACTCTATAGAATAGATCCCTCTGCGTGTAATGACTCTAGATAATAGATCCCTCTGCGTGTAATGACTCTAGATAATAGATCCCTCTGCGTGTAATGACTCTAGATAATAGATCCCTCTGTGTGTAATGACTCTAGATAATAGATCCCTCTGTGTGTAATGACTCTAGATAATAGATCCCTCTGTGTGTAATGACACTATATAATAGATCCTTCTGTGTGTAATGACTCAATATAATAGATCCCTCTGTGTGTAATGACTCTATATAATAGATCCCTCTGTGTGTAATGACTCTATATAATAGATCCCTCTGTGTGTAATGACTCTATATAATAGATCCCTCTGTGTGTAATGACTCTATATAAAAGATCCCTCTGTGTGTAATGACTCTATATAATAGATCCCTCTGTGTGTAATGACGCTATATAATAGATCCCTCTGTGTGTAATGACTCTAGATAATAGATCCCTCTGTGTGTAATGACTCTAGATCAGGGTTCCCCAACTCCAGTCCTCAAGGCCCACCAACAGGTCATGTTTTCAGGATTTCCTTAGTATTGCACAGGTGATGTAACTATTGCCTGTGCTGATGATGGAATTATCACCTGTGCAATACTAAGGAAATCCTGAAAACATGACCTGTTGGTGGGCCTTGAGGACTGGAGTTGGGGAACCCTGCTCTAGATAATAGATCTCTCTGTGTGTAATGACTCTAGATAATAGATCCCTCTGTGTGTAATGACTCTAGATAATAGATCCCTCTGTGTGTAATGACTCTAGATAATAGATCCCTCTGTGTGTGATTACTCTATATAATAGATCGCTCTGTGTGTAATGACTCTATATAATAGATCCCTCTGTGTGTAATGACTCTTTATAATAGATCCCTCTGTGTGTAATGACTCTAGATAATAGATCCCTCTGTGTGTAATGACTCTAGATGATAGATCCCTCTGTGTGTAATGACTCTATATAATCGATCCCTCTGTGTGTAATGACTCTTTATAATGGATCCCTCTGTGTGTAATGACTCTATATAATAGATCGCTCTGTGTGTAATGACTCTTTATAATAGATCCCTCTGTGTGTAATGACTCTATATAATAGATCGCTCTGTGTGTAATGACTCTATATAATAGATCCCTCTGTGTGTAATGACTCTTTATAATAGATCGCTCTGCATGTAATGACTGTATATAATAGATCCCTCTGCGTGTAGTGACTCTATAGAATAGATCCCTCTGCGTGTAATGACTCTATAGAATAGATCCCTCTGCGTGTAATGACTTTATAGAATAGATCCCTCTACGTGTAATGACTCTATAGAATAGATCCCTCTGCGTGTAATGACTTTATAGAATAGATCCCTCTGCGTGTAATGACTCTATATAATAGATCCCTCTGTGTGTAATGACTCTTTATAATAGATCCCTCTGCGTGTAATGACTCTATAGAATAGATCCCTCTGCGTGTAATGACTCTATAGAATAGATCCCTCTGCGTGTAATGACTCTATATAATAGATCCCTCTGCATGTAATGACTATTTATAATAGATCCCTCTGTGTGTAATGACTCTATAAATAGATCCCTCTGTGTGTAATGACTCTTTATAATAGATCCCTCTGTGTGTAGTGACTCTTTATAATAGATTGCTCTGCGTGTAATGACTCTATATAATAGATCCCTCTGCGTGTAATGACTCTTTATAATAGATCCCTCTGCGTGTAATGACTCTATAGAATAGATCCCTCTGCGTGTATTGACTCTATATAATAGATTCCTCTGCGTGTAATGACTCTATAGAATAGATCCCTCTGTGTGTAATGACTCTATAGAATAGATCCCTCTGCGTGTAATGACTCTATAGAATAGATCCCTCTGCGTTTAATGACTCTATAGAATAGATCACTCTGTGTAATGACTCTATAGAATAGATCACTCTGTGTAATGACTCTATGTAATAAATCACTGTATGTAATGACTCTATATAATAGATCCCTCTGTGTGTAATGACTCTATATAATAGATCCCTCTGCGTGTAATGACTCTATATAATAGATCCCTCTATGTGTAATAACTCTATATAATAGATCCCTCTGCGTGTAATGACTCTATATAATAGATCCCTCTATGTTTAATGACTCTATATAATAGATCCCTCTGTGTGTAATGACTCTATATAATAGATCCCTCTGTGTGTAATGACTCTATATAATAGATCCCTCTGTGTGTAATGACTCTATATAATAGATCCCTCTGTGTGTAATGACTCTATATAATAGATCACTCTGCGTGTAATGACTCTATATAATAGATCCCTCTGTGTGTAATTACTCTATATAATAGATCTCTCTGTGTGTAATGACTCTATATAATAGATCACTCTGCGTGTAATGACTCTATATAATAGATCCCTCTGTGTGTAATGACTCTATATAATAGATCTCTCTGTGTGTAATGACTCTATATAATAGATCTCTCTGTGTGTAATGACTCTATATAATAGATCTCTCTGTGTGTAATGACTCTATATAATAGATCCGTCTGTGTGTAATGACTCTATATAATAGATTCCTCTGTGTGTAATGACTCTATATAATAGATCCCTTGTGTGTAATGACTCTATATAATAGATCCCTCTGTGTGTAATGACTCTATATAATAGATCTCTCTGTGTGTAATGACTATATATAATAGATTCCTTGTGTGTAATGACTCTATATAATAGATCCCTCTGCGTGTAATGACTCTATATAATAGATCCCTCTGTGTGTAATGACTCTATATAATAGATCCCTGTGTGTAATGACTCTATATAATAGATCCTTCTGTGTGTAATGACTCTATATAATAGATCCCTCTGTGTGTAATGACTCTATATAATAGATCCCTCTGTGTGTAATGACTCTATATAATAGATCCCTCTGTGTGTAATGACTCTATATAATAGATCCCTCTGTGTGTAATGACTCTATATAATAGATCCCTCTGTGTGTAATGACTCTATATAATAGATCCCTCTGTGTGTAATGACTCTATATAATAGATCCCTCTGTGTGTAATGACTCTATATAATAGATCCCTGTGTGTAATGACTCTATATAATAGATCCCTCTGTGTGTAATGACTCTATATAATAGATCCCTCTGTGTGTAATGACTCTATATAATAGATCCCTCTGTGTGTAATGACTCTATATAATAGATCCCTCTGTGTGTAATGACTCTATATAATAGATCCCTCTGTGTGTAATGACTCTATATAAAAGATCCCTCTGTGTGTAATGACTCTATATAATAGATCCCTCTGTGTGTAATGACTCTATATAATAGATCCCTCTGTGTGTAATGACTCTATATAATAGATCACTCTGCGTGTAATGACTCTATATAATAGATCACTCTGCGTGTAATGACTCTATATAATAGATCACTCTGCGTGTAATGACTCTATATAATAGATCCCTCTGTGTGTAATGACTCTGTATAATAGATCCCTCTGTGTGTAATGACACTATATAATAGATCCCTCTGTGTGTAATGACACTATATAATAGATCCCTCTGTGTGTAATGACGCTATATAATAGATCCCTCTGTGTGTAATGACGCTATATAATAGATCCCTCTGCGTGTAATGACGCTATATAATAGATCCCTCTGCGTGTAATGACTCTATATAATAGATCGCTCTGCGTGTAATGACTCTATATAATAGATCCCTCTGCGTGTAATGACTCTTTATAATAGATCGCTCTGCGTGTAATGACTCTTTATAATAGATCGCTCTGCGTGTAATGATTCTATGGAATAGATCCCTCTGCATGTAATGACTCTATAGAATAGATCCCTCTGCGTGTAGTGACTCTATAGAATAGATCCTTCTGCGTGTAATGACTCTATATAATAGATCCCTCTGCGTGTAATGACTCTATAGAATAGATCCCTCTGCGTGTAATGACTCTATAGAATAGATCCCTCTGCGTGTAATGACTCTAGATAATAGATCCCTCTGCGTATAATGACTCTAGATAATAGATCCCTCTGTGTGTAATGACGCTATATAATAGATCCCTCTGTGTGTAATGACGCTATATAATAGATCCCTCTGTGTGTAATGACGCTATATAATAGATCCCTCTGTGTGTAATGACTCTAGATAATAGATCCCTCTGTGTGTAATGACTCTAGATAATAGATCCCTCTGTGTGTAATGACTCTAGATAGTAGATCCCTCTGTGTGTGTAATGACTCTAGATAATAGATCCCTCTGTGTGTAATGACTCTAGATAATAGATCCCTCTGTGTGTAATGACTCTAGATAATAGATCCCTCTGTGTGTAATGACTCCAAATAATAGATCGCTCTGTGTGTAATGACTCCATATAATAGATCGCTCTGTGTGTAATGACTCTATATAATAGATCCCTCTGTGTGTAATGACTCTATATAACAGATCCCTCTGTGTGTAATGACTCTATATAATAGATCCCTCTGTGTGTAATGACTCTATATAATAGATCCCTCTGTGTGTAATGACACTATATAATAGATCCCTCTGTGTGTAATGACGCTATATAATAGATCCCTCTGTGTGTAATGACGCTATATAATAGATCCCTCTGTGTGTAATGACGCTATATAATAGATCCCTCTGTGTGTAATGACTAGATAATAGATCCCTCTGTGTGTAATGACTCTAGATAATAGATCCCTCTGTTTGTAATGACTCTAGATAATAGATCCCTCTGTGTGTAATGACTCTAGATAATAGATCGCTCTGTGTGTAATGACTCTAGATAATAGATCCCTCTGTGTGTAATGACTCTATATAACAGATCCCTCTGTGTGTAATGACTCTATATAATAGATCCCTCTGTGTGTAATGACTCTATATAATAGATCCCTCTGTGTGTAATGACGCTATATAATAGATCCCTCTGTGTGTAATGACGCTATATAATAGATCCCTCTGTGTGTAATGAAGCTATATAATAGATCCCTCTGTTTGTAATGATGCTATATAATAGATCCCTCTGTGTGTAATGACTCTATATAATAGATCCCTCTGCGTATAGTGACTCTACATAATAGATCGCTCTGCGTGTAATGACTCTATATAATAGATCCCTCTGCGTGTAATGACTCTTTATAATAGATCGCTCTGCGTGTAATGACTCTTTATAATAGATCCCTCTGCGTGTAATGACTCTATATAATAGATCCCTCTGCGTGTAATGACTCTATATAATAGATCCCTCTGCGTGTAATGACTCTATATAATAGATCCCTCTGCGTGTAATG
Organism: Phyllobates terribilis; assembly: GCF_046119375.1. NCBI lineage: Eukaryota > Metazoa > Chordata > Amphibia > Anura > Dendrobatidae > Phyllobates > Phyllobates terribilis. The sequence goes on along the minus strand of NW_027362769.1, from coordinate 193,971,924 downwards.
ACTCTATATAATAGATCCCTCTGCGTGTAATGACACTATATAATAGATCCCTCTGCGTGTAATGACTCTTTATAATAGATCCCTCTGCGTGTAATGACTCTATGGAATAGATCCCTCTGCGTGTAATGACTCTATGGAATAGATCCCTCTGCGTGTAGTGACTCTATAGAATAGATCCTTCTGCGTGTAATGACTCTATAGAATAGATCCCTCTGCGTGTAATGACTCTATAGAATAGATCCCTCTGCGTGTAATGACTCTATAGAATAGATCCCTCTGCGTGTAATGACTCTATAGAATAGATCCCTCTGCGTGTAGTGACTCTATAGAATAGATCCCTCTGCGTGTAATGACTCTAGATAATAGATCCCTCTGCGTGTAATGACTCTAGATAATAGATCCCTCTGCGTGTAATGACTCTAGATAATAGATCCCTCTGCGTGTAATGACTCTAGATAATAGATCCCTCTGCGTGTAATGACTCTAGATAATAGATCCCTCTGTGTGTAATGACTCTAGATAATAGATCCCTCTGTGTGTAATGACTCTAGATAATAGATCCCTCTGTGTGTAATGACTCTAGATAATAGATCCCTCTGTGTGTAATGACTCTAGATAATAGATCCCTCTGTGTGTAATGACTCTAGATAATAGATCCCTCTGTGTGTAATGACGCTAGATAATAGATCCCTCTGTGTGTAATGACGCTATATAATAGAACCCTCTGTGTGTAATGACGCTATATAATAGATCCCTCTGTGTGTAATGACTCTAGATAATAGATCCCTCTGTGTGTAATGACTCTAGATAATAGATCCCTCTGTGTGTAATGACTCTAGACAATAGATCCCTCTGTGTGTAATGACTCTAGATAATAGATCCATCTGTGTGTAATGACTCTAGATAATAGATCCCTCTGTGTATAATGACTAGATAATAGATCCCTCTGTGTGTAATGACTCTAGATAATAGATCCCTCTGTGTGTAATGACTCTAGATAATAGATCCCTCTGCGTGTAATGACTCTAGATAATAGATCCCTCTGCGTGTAATAACTCTAGATAATAGATCCCTCTGCGTGTAATGACTCTAGATAATAGATCCCTCTGTGTGTAATGACTCTATATAATAGATCCCTCTGCGTGTAATGACTCTATATAATAGATCGCTCTGCGTGTAATGACTCTATATAATAGATCCCTCTGCGTGTAATGACTCTTTATAATAGATCGCTCTGCGTGTAATGACTCTATATAATAGATCCCTCTGCGTGTAATGACTCTTTATAATAGATCCCTCTGCATGTAATGACTCTATAGAATAGATCCCTCTGCGTGTAGTGACTCTATAGAATAGATCCCTCTGCGTGTAATGACTCTATATAATAGATCCCTCTGCGTGTAATGACTCTATAGAATAGATCCCTCTGCGTGTAATGACTCTATAGAATAGATCCCTCTGCGTGTAATGACTCTATAGAATAGATCCCTCTGCGTGTAATGACTCTATAGAATAGATCCCTCTGCGTGTAATGACTCTATAGAATAGATCACTCTGCGTGTAATGACTCTAGATAATAGATCCCTCTGCGTGTAATGACTCTTGATAATAGATCCCTCTGTGTGTAATGACTCTAAATAATAGATCCCTCTGCGTGTAATGACTCTAGATAATAGATCCCTCTGCGTGTAATGACTCTAGATAATAGATCCCTCTGCGTGTAATGACTCTAGATAATAGATCCCTCTGCGTGTAATGACTCTAGATAATAGATCCCTCTGCGTGTAATGACTCTAGATAATAGATCCCTCTGTGTGTAATGACTCTAGATAATAGATCCCTCTGTGTGTAATGACTCTAGATAATAGATCCCTCTGTGTAATGACTCTAGATAATAGATCCCTCTGTGTGTAATGACACTATATAATAGATCCCTCTGTGTGTAATGATGCTATATAATAGATCCCTCTGTGTGTAATGACTCTATATAATAGATCCCTCTGCGTGTAATGACTCTATAGAATAGATCCCTCTGCGTGTAATGACTCTATAGAATAGATCCCTCTGCGTGTAATGACTCTATAGAATAGATCCCTCTGCGTGTAATGACTCTAGATAATAGATCCCTCTGCGTGTAATGACTCTAGATAATAGATCCCTCTGCGTGTAATGACTCTAGATAATAGATCCCTCTGTGTGTAATGACTCTAGATAATAGATCCCTCTGTGTGTAATGACTCTAGATAATAGATCCCTCTGTGTGTAATGACACTATATAATAGATCCTTCTGTGTGTAATGACTCAATATAATAGATCCCTCTGTGTGTAATGACTCTATATAATAGATCCCTCTGTGTGTAATGACTCTATATAATAGATCCCTCTGTGTGTAATGACTCTATATAATAGATCCCTCTGTGTGTAATGACTCTATATAAAAGATCCCTCTGTGTGTAATGACTCTATATAATAGATCCCTCTGTGTGTAATGACGCTATATAATAGATCCCTCTGTGTGTAATGACTCTAGATAATAGATCCCTCTGTGTGTAATGACTCTAGATCAGGGTTCCCCAACTCCAGTCCTCAAGGCCCACCAACAGGTCATGTTTTCAGGATTTCCTTAGTATTGCACAGGTGATGTAACTATTGCCTGTGCTGATGATGGAATTATCACCTGTGCAATACTAAGGAAATCCTGAAAACATGACCTGTTGGTGGGCCTTGAGGACTGGAGTTGGGGAACCCTGCTCTAGATAATAGATCTCTCTGTGTGTAATGACTCTAGATAATAGATCCCTCTGTGTGTAATGACTCTAGATAATAGATCCCTCTGTGTGTAATGACTCTAGATAATAGATCCCTCTGTGTGTAAATACTCTATATAATAGATCGCTCTGTGTGTAATGACTCTATATAATAGATCCCTCTGTGTGTAATGACTCTTTATAATAGATCCCTCTGTGTGTAATGACTCTAGATAATAGATCCCTCTGTGTGTAATGACTCTAGATGATAGATCCCTCTGTGTGTAATGACTCTATATAATCGATCCCTCTGTGTGTAATGACTCTTTATAATGGATCCCTCTGTGTGTAATGACTCTATATAATAGATCGCTCTGTGTGTAATGACTCTTTATAATAGATCCCTCTGTGTGTAATGACTCTATATAATAGATCGCTCTGTGTGTAATGACTCTATATAATAGATCCCTCTGTGTGTAATGACTCTTTATAATAGATCGCTCTGCATGTAATGACTGTATATAATAGATCCCTCTGCGTGTAGTGACTCTATAGAATAGATCCCTCTGCGTGTAATGACTCTATAGAATAGATCCCTCTGCGTGTAATGACTTTATAGAATAGATCCCTCTACGTGTAATGACTCTATAGAATAGATCCCTCTGCGTGTAATGACTTTATAGAATAGATCCCTCTGCGTGTAATGACTCTATATAATAGATCCCTCTGTGTGTAATGACTCTTTATAATAGATCCCTCTGCGTGTAATGACTCTATAGAATAGATCCCTCTGCGTGTAATGACTCTATAGAATAGATCCCTCTGCGTGTAATGACTCTATATAATAGATCCCTCTGCATGTAATGACTCTTTATAATAGATCCCTCTGTGTGTAATGACTCTATAAATAGATCCCTCTGTGTGTAATGACTCTTTATAATAGATCCCTCTGTGTGTAGTGACTCTTTATAATAGATTGCTCTGCGTGTAATGACTCTATATAATAGATCCCTCTGCGTGTAATGACTCTTTATAATAGATCCCTCTGCGTGTAATGACTCTATAGAATAGATCCCTCTGCGTGTATTGACTCTATATAATAGATTCCTCTGCGTGTAATGACTCTATAGAATAGATCCCTCTGTGTGTAATGACTCTATAGAATAGATCCCTCTGCGTGTAATGACTCTATAGAATAGATCCCTCTGCGTTTAATGACTCTATAGAATAGATCACTCTGTGTAATGACTCTATAGAATAGATCACTCTGTGTAATGACTCTATGTAATAAATCACTGTATGTAATGACTCTATATAATAGATCCCTCTGTGTGTAATGACTCTATATAATAGATCCCTCTGCGTGTAATGACTCTATATAATAGATCCCTCTATGTGTAATAACTCTATATAATAGATCCCTCTGCGTGTAATGACTCTATATAATAGATCCCTCTATGTTTAATGACTCTATATAATAGATCCCTCTGTGTGTAATGACTCTATATAATAGATCCCTCTGTGTGTAATGACTCTATATAATAGATCCCTCTGTGTGTAATGACTCTATATAATAGATTCCTCTGCGTGTAATGACTCTATATAATAGATCACTCTGCGTGTAATGACTCTATATAATAGATCCCTCTGTGTGTAATTACTCTATATAATAGATCTCTCTGTGTGTAATGACTCTATATAATAGATCACTCTGCGTGTAATGACTCTATATAATAGATCCCTCTGTGTGTAATGACTCTATATAATAGATCTCTCTGTGTGTAATGACTCTATATAATAGATCTCTCTGTGTGTAATGACTCTATATAATAGATCTCTCTGTGTGTAATGACTCTATATAATAGATCCGTCTGTGTGTAATGACTCTATATAATAGATTCCTCTGTGTGTAATGACTCTATATAATAGATCCCTTGTGTGTAATGACTCTATATAATAGATCCCTCTGTGTGTAATGACTCTATATAATAGATCTCTCTGTGTGTAATGACTCTATATAATAGATTCCTTGTGTGTAATGACTCTATATAATAGATCCCTCTGCGTGTAATGACTCTATATAATAGATCCCTCTGTGTGTAATGACTCTATATAATAGATCCCTGTGTGTAATGACTCTATATAATAGATCCTTCTGTGTGTAATGACTCTATATAATAGATCCCTCTGTGTGTAATGACTCTATATAATAGATCCCTCTGTGTGTAATGACTCTATATAATAGATCCCTCTGTGTGTAATGACTCTATATAATAGATCCCTCTGTGTGTAATGACTCTATATAATAGATCCCTCTGTGTGTAATGACTCTATATAATAGATCCCTCTGTGTGTAATGACTCTATATAATAGATCCCTCTGTGTGTAATGACTCTATATAATAGATCCCTGTGTGTAATGACTCTATATAATAGATCCCTCTGTGTGTAATGACTCAATATAATAGATCCCTCTGTGTGTAATGACTCTATATAATAGATCCCTCTGTGTGTAATGACTCTATATAATAGATCCCTCTGTGTGTAATGACTCTATATAATAGATCCCTCTGTGTGTAATGACTCTATATAAAAGATCCCTCTATGTGTAATGACTCTATATAATAGATCCCTCTGTGTGTAATGACTCTATATAATAGATCCCTCTGTGTGTAATGACTCTATATAATAGATCACTCTGCGTGTAATGACTCTATATAATAGATCACTCTGCGTGTAATGACTCTATATAATAGATCACTCTGCGTGTAATGACTCTATATAATAGATCCCTCTGTGTGTAATGACTCTGTATAATAGATCCCTCTGTGTGTAATGACTCTATATAATAGATCTCTCTGTGTGTAATGACTCTATATAATAGATCCCTCTGTGTGTAATGACTCTATATAATAGATTCCTCTGTGTGTAATGACTCTATATAATAGATCCCTTGTGTGTAATGACTCTATATAATAGATCCCTCTGCGTGTAATGACTCTATATAATAGATCGTTCTATGTGTAATGACTCTATATAATAGATCGTTCTGTGTGTAATGACTCTATATAATAGATCCCTCTGTGTGTAATGACTCTATATAATAGATCCCTCTGTGTGTAATGACTCTATATAATAGACCCCTCTGTGTGTAATGACTCTATATAATAGATCCCTCTGTGTGTAATGACTCTATATAATAGATCCCTCTGTGTGTAATGACTCTATATAATAGATCCCTCTGTGTGTAATGACTGTATATAATAGATCCCTCTGTGTGTAATGACTCTATATAATAGATCGTTCTGTGTGTAATGACTCTATATAATAGATCCCTCTGTGTGTAATGACTCTATATAATAGATCCCTCTGTGTGTAATGACTCTATATAATAGATCGCTCTGTGTGTAATGACTCTATATAATAGATCGCTCTGTGTGTAATGACACTATATAATAGATCGCTCTGTGTGTAATGACTCTATATAATAGATCCCTCTGTGTGTAATGACTCTATATAATAGATCCCTCTGCGTGTAATGACTCTATAGAATAGATCACTCAATGTGTAATGACTCTATAGAATAGATCACTCTGTGTAATGACTCTATATAATAAATCCCTGTATGTAATGACTCTATATAATAGATCCCTCTGTGTGTAATGACTCTATATAATAGATCCCTCTGTGTGTAATGACTCTATATAATAGATCCCTCTGCGTGTAATGACTCTATATAATAGATCCCTCTGCGTGTAATGACTCTATATAATAGATCCCTCTGCGTGTAATGACTCTATATAATAGATCACTCTGCGTGTAATGACTCTATATAAAAGATCCCTCTGCGTGTAATGACTCTATATAATAGATCCCTCTATGTGTAATGACTCTATATAATAGATCCCTCTGTGTGTAATGACTCTATATAATAGATCCTTCTGTGTGTAATGACTCTATATAATAGATCCCTCTGTGTGTAATGACTCTATATAATAGATCCCTCTGTGTGTAATGACTCTATATAATAGATCCCTCTGTGTGTAATGACTCTATATAATAGATCCCTCTGTGTGTAATGACTCTATATAATAGATCCCTCTGTGTGTAATGACTCTATATAATAGATCCCTCTGTGTGTAATGACTCTTTATAATAGATCACTCTGTGTGTAATGACTCTATATAATAGATCCCTCTGTGTGTAATGACTCTTTATAAGAAATCCCTTTGTGTGTAATGACTCTATATAATAGATCGCTCTGTGTGTAATGACTCTATAGAATAGATCCCTCTGTGTGTAATGACTCTATAGAATAGATCCCTCTGTGTGTGTAATGACTCTATATAATAGATCCCTCTGTGTGTAATGACTCTATATAATAGATCCCTCTGCGTGTAATGACTCTATAGAATTGATCACTCTTCGTGTAATGACTCTATAGAATAGATCCCTCTGTGTGTAATGACTCTATATAATAGATCCCTCTGCGTGTAATGACACTATAGAATAGATCCCTCTGCGTGTAATGACTCTATAGAATAGATCCCTCTGCGTGTAATGACTCTATATAATAGATCCCTCTGCGTGTAATGACTCTATAGAATAGATCCCTCTGCGTGTAATGACTCTATAGAATAGATCCCTCTGCGTGTAATGTCTCTATATAATAGATCCCTCTGTGTGTAATGACTCTTTATAATAGATCACTCTGTGTGTAATGACTCTATATAATAGATCCCTCTGTGTGTAATGACTCTTTATAAGAAATCCCTTTGTGTGTAATGACTCTATATAATAGATCGCTCTGTGTGTAATGACTCTATAGAATAGATCCCTCTGTGTGTAATGACTCTATAGAATAGATCCCTCTGTGTGTGTAATGACTCTATATAATAGATCCCTCTGTGTGTAATGACTCTATAGAATAGATCCCTCTGCGTGTAATGACTCTATAGAATTGATCACTCTGCGTGTAATGACTCTATATAATAGATCGCTCTGCGTGTAATGACTCTATAGAATAGATCCCTCTGCGTGTAATGACTCTATAGAATAGATCCCTCTGCGTGTAATGACTCTATAGAATAGATCCCTCTGCGTGTAATGACTCTATATAATAGATCCCTCTGTGTGTAATGACTCTATATAATAGATCCCTCTGTGTGTAATGACTCTATATAATAGATCCCTCTGCGTGTAATGACTCTATATAATAGATCCCTCTGTGTGTAATGACTCTATATAATAGATCGCTCTGTGTGTAATGACTCTATATAATAGATCCCTCTGTGTGTAATGACTCTATATAATAGATCCCTGTGTGTAATGACTCTATATAATAGATCCCTCTGTGTGTAATGACTCTATATAATAGATCCCTCTGTGTGTCATGACTCTATATAATAGATCCCTCTGTGTGTAATGACTCTATATAATAGATCACTCTGTGTGTAATGACGCTATATAATAGATCCCTCTGTGTGTAATGACTCTATATAATAGATCCCTCTGTGTGTAATGACTCTATATAATAGATTCTTCTGTGTGTAATGACTCTATATAATAGATCCCTCTGTGTGTAATGACTCTATATAATAGATCCCTCTATGTGTAATGACTCTATATAATAGATCCCTCTGCGTGTAATGACTCTATATAATAGATCACTCTGCGTGTAATGACTCTATATAATAGATCCCTCTTTGTGTAATGACTCTATATAATAGACCCCTCTGTGTGTAATGACTCTATATAATAGATCTCTCTGTGTGTAATGACTCTATATAATAGATCCCTCTGTGTGTAATGACTCTATATAATAGATCCCTCTGTGTGTAATGACTCTATATAATAGATCATTCTGTGTGTAATGACTCTATATAATAGATCCCTCTGTGTGTAATGACTCTATATAATAGATCCCTCTGTGTGTAATGACTCTATATAATAGATCCCTTGTGTGTAATGACTCTATATAATAGATCCCTCTGCGTGTAATGACTCTATATAATAGATCCCTCTGTGTGTAATGACTCTATATAATAGATCGTTCTGTGTGTAATGACTCTATATAATAGATCCCTCTGTGTGTAATGACTCTATATAATAGATCCCTCTGTGTGTAATGACTCTATATAATAGACCCCTCTGCGTGTAATGACTCTATATAATAGATCCCTCTGTGTGTAATGACTCGATATAATAGATCCCTCTGTGTGCAATGACTCTATATAATAGATTGTTCTGTGTGTAATGACTCTATATAATAGATCCCTCTGTGTGTAATGACTCTATATAATAGATCCCTCTGTGTGTAATGACACTATATAATAGATCTCTCTGTGTGTAATGACTCTATATAATAGATCCCTCTGTTTGTAATGACTCTATATAATAGATCCCTCTGCGTGTAATGACTCTATATAATAGATCACTCTGTGTGTAATGACACTATATAATAGATCGCTCTGTGTGTAATGACTCTATATAATAGATCGCTCTGCGTGTAATGACTCTATATAATAGATCCCTCTGCGTGTAATGACTCTATATAATAGATCACTCTGTGTGTAATGACTCTATATAATAGATCCCTCTGTGTGTAATGACTCTATATAATAGATCACTCTGTGTGTAATGACTCTATATAATAGATCCCTCTGTGTGTAATGACTCTATATAATAGATCCCTCTGTGTGTAATGACTCTATATAATAGATCCCTCTGTGTGTAATGACTCTATATAATAGATCCCTCTGTGTGTAATGACTCTATATAGTAGATCCCTCTGTGTGTAATGACTCTATATAATAGATCCCTCTGTCTGTAATGACTCTATATAATAGATCCCTCTGTCTGTAATGACTCTATATAATAGATCCCTCTGTGTGTAATGACTCTATATAATAGATCCCTCTGCGTGTAATGACTCTATATAATAGATCCCTCTGTGTGTAATGACTCTATATAATAGATCCCTCTGCGTGTAATGACTCTATATAATAGATCCCTCTGCGTGTAATGACTCTATATAATAGATCCCTCTGTGTGTAATGACTCTATATAATAGATCCCTCTGTCTGTAATGACTCTATATAATAGATCCCTCTGCGTGTAATGACTCTATATAATAGATCCCTCTGCGTGTAATGACTCTATATAATAGATCCCTCTGTCTGTAATGACTCTATATAATAGATCCCTCTGTGTGTAATGACTCTATATAATAGATCCCTCTGTGGGTAATGACTCTATATAATAGATCCCTCTGTGTGTAATGACTCTATATAATAGATCGCTCTGTGTGTAATGACTCTATATAATAGATCCCTCTGTGTGTAATGACTCTATATAATAGATCCCTCTGTGGGTAATGACTCTATATAATATAGGAGCTTCACTTTTTGTATTGAAGATCTGAAATAAATTAACTTTTTGATGATATTCTAATTTAGTGAGATGCACCTGTAGATATGATTACAAATCTTATAAATTTGTAATCATTTGTAATATTTTTATAAGTACTGCCTACCTTTCTGGATTAAATATATAAAATTTAATAGCTCTGCTCCTCTTGTTCTTTAACCACGCCTCAAAGCCATATGCTACCTGTCATGCGTCCAATCTGCCTGTATAAACGACTTATGGTGGGGTTATTGTGAAGTTAGCAGTGACCGTATCGGAGGTATATATACATACTCCATGCTTTGGAATCAGAGGTGTATATACCATACGGTCACTGTTAGCTTGACAATAACTGGCCTATTAGTGATAGCAGCCACAGCCTCGCCCATCGCTCGTTGGTCAATTGTGTATTTTCCTGACGACTGGAGGCAGCAGAGTGCTGTTCCTTGACAATTTGCTGGCAGCCGTGGTATTTGCGTGACCCTTTTTGTCTGTGATTCCTTGACAGTCACTTTGGGGGCACCTTCGGAGCTCTGCAAATGTCACCGCAAAGTATTTTAGCAAAATTTGTGCTCCAAAAGCCAAAAAACGCTCCTTCCTTCCTTCTCAGCCCTGATGTGTGGCCAAACAGTAATTTCTGACGACATGTTGGGCATCACTGCGTTCGGGAGAAATTGCGCAATAATTTGTGTGGTCCAGTTTCACCTATTAACTCTTGTGTAACTGACAAATTTGCAACAAATAAAAAAATTAAATTTTTACCCCAAAAATGTTATATTTCCTCATGTCAACATTATAAAATTCTGTGAGGCAACTATGAGTTCAAAATACTCGCTGCACCCCCAGATGAATTCTGTAAGCAGTGAAGTTTCCAATATGGAGTCACCTGGGGGTTTCTGCTTTCCTGGCACCTCAGGGGCTCAGCTAATGGAGCCCACTATCTATTCACACAGAATCATAGAATGTTGGAGTTGGAAGGGACCTCCAGGGTCCTCGTGTTCAACCCCCTGCTCAATCTCAGATAGAAAACTGTGCAGCCTCTGTGTGAAGATGTCCATTGAAGGAGACCTCACCACCTCTCGTGGCCGCCTGTTCCACTCATTGATCACCCTAACTGTCATACAGTGTCTTCTAATATCTAATCTGTGTCTCCTCCCATTTAGTTTCATCCCATTGCTTCTAGTCTTTCCTTGTGCAAATGAGAATAAAGATGATCCTTCTGCAATGTGACAGCCCTTGACATATTTGTAGACAGCTATTAAGTCTCCTCTCAGTCTTCTTCTTTGCAAGCTAAACATTCCCAAATCCTGTAACCGTTCCTCATAGGACATGGTTTGCAGACCGGTCACCATTCTGGTCGCTCTTCTCTGAACTCGCTCCAGTTTGTCGATGTCTTTTTTAAAATGTGGCGCCCAAAACTGGACGCAGTATTCCAGATGAGGTCTGACCAAAGAGGAGTAAAGACCGATAATGACTTCACGTGATCTAGACTGTATGCTTCTGTTAATACATCCCAGAATTGTATTTGCCTTTTTTGCTGCTGCATCACACTGTTGACTCATGTTCAGTCTATGATCTATTAGTATACCTAAGTCTTTTTCACATGTACTGTTGCTTAGCTCTATTCCTCCCATTCTGTAGATGCTTTTTTCATTTTTATTGCCCAGATGTAGTACTTTGCATTTTTCCCTGTTAAAAACCATTCTGTTGGTTGCTGCCCACTGCTCCAGTTTATTTAGGTCTTTTTGAATCCTCTCTCTCTCTTCTCTAGTATTAGCTATCCCTCCTAGCTTTGTGTCATCAGCAAATTTAATCAGTTTACCCTCAATTCCTTCATCTAAATCATTGATAAAGATGTTGAACAATACAGGTCCCAGGACAGAGCCCTGTGGTACCCCACTTGAGACATTCATCCAGCTGGATGTGAAGCCATTTACGACCACCCTTTGAGTCCGATCACTAAGCCAGTTATGAATCCACCTAACAGTTCCCTTGTCCATTCCATACTTGGTCATTTTTTCAGTAAGGATGGTGTGAGATACTTTGTTAAATGCTTTGCTGAAGTCAAGATATACAATATCTACGGCATTTCCCTGATCCACCCAGTCAGTGATTCTGTCAGAGAAGGAAATTAAGTTAGTCTGACATGACTTATTAGCTACAAACCCGTGATGGCTCTGGTTAATCACTTCATTCTTATCCAGGTACTTACATACATGTTGTTTAATAATTTGTTCAAAGATCTTTCCTGGTATAGAAGTCAGACTCACCGGCCTATAGTTCCCTGGGTCCACCTTCTTCCCCTTTTTGAAGATAGGGACAACATTTGCTCTTCTCCAGTCTTCTGGGACTTCTTCTGTTCTCCAAGAATTTTCAAAGATTATGGAGAGTGGTTCTAAAATTTCTTCTATGATCTCATTCAGTACTCTGGGGTGTAATTCATCTGGACCTGGAGACTTGAACTCATTTATGTTAGCTAAATATTCCCTCACAATCTCTCTGTTTATAGATAGTGTGGATTATTCTATTCCTTCAATAGTACAGTGAAGATCAGTTGATGTTACATTTACTTTCTTAGAGAACACAGATGCAAAATAGGAATTAAAAAGTTTGGCGTTCTCAACATCCTTTCTTACCATTTCACCATTTTCATCCTGTAAAAATCCTATAGCATCTTTGACTTTTCTTTTACTTTTGACATACCCCCAAAATCCTTTTTTATTGCTTTTGACATCTCTTGCAAGCCTTAATTCATTGTCAGCTTTAGCTAATCTGATACGTGCCCTACAGGTTCTGCAGACTGCATTATAATCTTCTTTAGATATGCCTCCCTCTTTCCATTTGATAAACATTTCTTTCTTTCTTTCTTTTAAGCATGTGTTTAAGTTCTGTGTTCATCCATCCTGGTTTCCTTAAATGCTTCCTATTCTTCCCTCTTTTACCGATTGTTAACGATTGTGCTTTGAGAATCTCATTTTTCAAAACTTCCCATCCTTCCTGGACATTTCTGTCCTTAAGGACATCCAGCCATTGGATCCCTCCTATCCAGTGGCTGGATGTCTGTGTTCTAAAAGCCAAGTAGCTCCTTCCCATCTGATCCCTGCCGTGTGCTCTAACAGTAGTGTACAACCACATATGGGGCACTGTCACGTTCAGTAAAAATTGCATAACAAATTGTAGGATCCAATTTCTCCCATTTCCCCATGTGGAAATGATAAATTTGGTGCTAAAACAGTATTTTGGTGGAAAAAAATAATTTTTTTGTTTTCATGTCTAAATATTATAAAGTTTTGTGAATCACCAGTAAGTTAAAAATGCTCAGAACACCCGTAGATGAATTCCTTGAGGTGTCTAGTTTCCAAAATGGGGTCACTAATGGGGGGGTTTCTGCTGTTTTGGTATCTCAGTGGCTCCGCAAAACAGACATCTATTCCAGCCAAATTTACACCTCAAATTCCAAATGTCACTTCTTCCCTTCCGAGCTTTAGACTACATGTGGGGTATCGCAGCGCTCAGAGGAACGTGGGTAACAAACTGTGGGCGACACTTTTTCGTGTTAACTCTTGCAAAAAGGAAATGTTTGGGGGTAAAGCAAGATTTTCATGAAAAAAAATGAACATTTTAAATATGACTTATTGTTATCAAAATCTGTGTAGTACATGTGGGTTCAAAATGTCCTCTATACCCCTGGATAAAATCTTTGAGGTGCGGGGGGTTTCTGCTGTTTAGGCTCCTTGGGGGCCCCGCGATGCGACATGGTGCCCGTAATCTATAGCAGCCATATTTGTGTTCCACAATTTAATTGTTGCTCCTTCCCTTCCGAGCCGGGGTTTCTGGCCACATGTGGGGTATCAGCGCGCTCAGAAGAAAGTGGGTAACAAACTCTGGGGTCCATTTTCTCGTGCTATTTCTTGTAAAAGTGAAAATATTGAGGCTAAGGCAACATTTTAGAGGAAAAATGACAATTATTTTTTTCATTCCACTTTGCATTAATTCCTGTGTTGCACCTGAAGGGTTAACACATTTCCCGACAGCAGCTTTGACGTATTTGAGGGGTGCGGTTTTTAAAATGGTCTCACTTTTGGGGGGAGTTTTGGCCCCTCAAACTCCATTTAAAGAAACAAGTTTTGTAAATTTCTTGAAAAGAATGAAAAATTGCTGTTAAACTTTTAACCCTTCTGACATCCTAACAAAATACAATGTCATGTGAAAAATGATGCAGATGTGAAGTAGACGCACGGAAATGTGATTTATTCATTATTTTGAACATTATGACTGGTTTAAACATATAAAAATATAAAGTGTGAAAATTGAGAATTTTTCAAAATGTTCCCCAAAATTCTGATATTTTGACAAATAAACTCAAAATATCAACCGAAATTTACCTCTAAAATAAAGTACAATGTGTCAGGAAAAAACAATCTCAGAATCACTGGGATCTGCTGAAGCTCCATAAAATAACACTGGTCAGATTCAGAAATGTAACCTGGTCATTAAGGTTAAAATGGTCTCGGTCACTAATGGGTTAAATACGGATTGTACTGATGCCATCCGCGTGCTGTACGCGTTTTTCACGGACCAAAAGACTTGTACTGACTCTTATCATCTGTTCTGCCAGAAAAATGGACATGTATAGGGTATATACACCGCGTGCAGAATTATTAGGCAAATGAGTATTTTGATCACATGATACTTTTTCTACATGTCATCCTACTCCAAGCTGCATAGGCTTGAGAGCCAACTACCAATGAAGTAAATCTGGTGATGTGCCTCTCTGTAATGAGGAGGGGTGTTGACTAATGACATCAACACCCTATATAAGGTGGGCTTAATTATTAGGCAACTTCCTTTCCTTTGGCAAAATGGGTCAGAAGAGAGGTTTGACGGCTCTGAAAAGTCCAATATTGTGAGATGTCTTGCCGAGGGAGGCAGCAGTCTGGAAATTTCCAATCTTTTGAAGCGTGATCACCGAACAATCAAGCGTTTCATGACAAATAGCCAACAGGGTCGCAAGAAGCGTGGTGGCCAAAAAAGGCGCAAAACAACTGCCCATGAATTGAGGAAAATCAAGCGTGAAGCTGCCAAGATGCCATTCACCACCAGTTTTGACATATTTCAGAGCTGCAACGTTACTATCAAAAAGCACAAGGTGGGCGATACTCAGGGACATGGCCAAGGTAAGGAAGGCTGAAAAACCACCACCTATGAACAAGAAACATAAGATAAAACGTCAAGAATGGGCCAAGAAATATCTTAAGACTGATTTCTCAAAGGTTTTATGGACTGATGAAATGAGAGTGACTCTTGATGGGCCAGATGGATGGGCCAGAGACTGGATCAGTAAAGGGCAGAGAGCTCCACTCCGACTCAGACGCCAGCAAGGTGGAGGTGGGGTACTGGTATGGGCTGGGATCATCAAAGATGAACTTGTGGGACCTTTTTGGGTTGAGGATGGAGTGAAGCTCAACTCCCAGACCTACTGCCAGTTTCTGGAAGACAACTTCTTCAAGCAGTGGTACAGGAAGAAGTCGGTATCATTCAAGAAATACATGATTTTCATGCAGGACAATGCGCCATCCCATGCATCCAACTACTCCACAGCGTGGCTGGCCAGTAAAGGTCTAAAAGAAGAAAAAATAATGACATGGCCACCTTGTTCTCCTGATCTGAACCCCATAGAGAACCTGTGGTCCATCATAAAATGTGAGATCTACAGGGAGGGAAAACAGTACACCTCTCGGAACAGTGTCTGGGAGGCTGTGGTGACTGCTGCACGCAATGTTGATCGAAAACAGATCAAGCAACTGACAGACTCTATGGATGGAGGCTGCTGAGGATCATCATAAAGAAAGGTGGCTATATTGATCACTAATTTTTTTGGTTTTTGTTTTTGCATGTCAGAAATGCTTATCTCTAAATTTTGTGCACTGATATTGGTTTACCTGGTGAAAATAAACAAGTGAGATGGGATTATATTTGTTTTTTATTAAGTTGCCTAATAATTCTGCACAGTAATAGTTACCTGCACAAACAGATATCCTCCTAAGATAGCCGAATCTAAAAAAAACCCCACTCCAACTTCCAAAAGTATTAAGCTTGGATATTTATGAGTCTTTTGGGTGATTGAGAACATAGTTGTTGATCAATAATAAAAATAATCCTCTAAAATACAACTTGCCGAATAATTCTGCACACAGTGTATATATATAATGGGTACATCATCAATCCATAAAAAAATGGATAGAACACATATATGCAACATAGATGTGTGAATGAGTCCTAAGGCTGATAGTTTTAAAGTTATGGCTAATCAGTGTATGGATGTGAGTCAAAAGCACTATAGACACATAACTATTCACTAGGATGGGGCTCACCTTCCCCCCCTCTTCCTCTTACTGTCGGGGTTCCTCAGGGTTCAGTACAAGGTCCTCTCTTACTGTCGGGGTTCCTCAGGGTTCAGTTCTACGTCCTCTCCTCTTACTGTCGGCATTTTTTCAGGATTGAGTCCTAGGTCCTCTCCTCTTACTGTCGGGGTTCCTCAGTGCTCAGTTCTAGGCCCCCTCCTCTTACTGTCTGGGATTCCTCATGGTTCAGTCCTATGTCCCCTCCTCTTACAGTTGGGGTTCCTCATGGTTCAGTCCTAGTCCCCTCCTCTTCCTCTTACTTTCGGTGTTCCTGAGTGTTCAGTCCTGGGTCCCCTCCTCTTACTGTCCAGGTTCCTCAGGTTTCAGTTCTAGGTCCCCTCCTTTTAATGTCATGGTTCCTCATGACTCAGTCCTAGGTCCCCTCCCCTTTCTGTTGAGGTTCCTGAGAGTTCAGTCCTAGGTCCCCACCTCTTACTGTCAGGGGGTTCCTCAGGGTTCAGTCCTAGGCTCCCTCCTCTTACTGTCAGGGTTCCCCAGGGTTCAGTTCTAGGCCCTATCCTCTTACTGTCGAGGGTACTCAGGGTTCAGTCCTAGGTCCCCTCCTCTTACTGTCCGGGTTCCTCAGGTTTCAGTTCTAGGTCCCCTCCCTTTAATGTCATGGTTCCTCATGGCTCAGTCCTAGGTCCCCTCCCCTTTATGTTGAGGTTCCTGAGAGTTCAGTCCTAGGTCCCCATCTCTTACTGTCAGGAGGTTCCTCAGGGTTCAGTCCTAGGCTCCCTCCTCTTACTGTCAGGGTTCCCCAGGGTTCAGTTCTAGGTCCCCTCCCCTTATTGTTGGTGTACCCCAGTGTTCAGTCCAAGGTTCCCTCCCTTTACTGTCGGGGTTCCCCAGGGCTCAGTTCTATGCTCCCCTCTTCTTACTGTTGGGGTTCCTCAGGGCTCAGTCCAAGATCCACTCCTCTTAATGTTGGGGTTCCACAGGGTTCAGTCCTAGGTCCTCTCCACTTACTGTCAGGTTTCTTCAGGATTCAATCCTAGGTCCCCTCCTCTTATTGTCCAGGTTCCTCAGGGTTTAGTCCTAGGTCCCCTCCCCTTACAGTCTGGATTCCTCAGGGTTCAGTCCAAGGTCCTCTCCTCTTACTGTCGATGTTTCTCAGGGCCCAGTCCTAGGTCCCCTCGTCTTACTGTCGGGGTTCCTTAGGACTGAGTCCTAGGTCCCCTTCTCTTACTTTCTGGGTTCCTCAGTGTTCAGTCCCAGATCTTCTCCTCTTACTGTCGGTGCTCAGGGTTCAGTCCTAGATACCCTCCTCTTACGGTCAGGGTTCCTCAGGGTTCAATTCTAGATCCCCTCCCTTTATTGTTGGGGTACCCCAGTGTTCAATCCAAGGTCCCCTCCTCTTACTGTTGGGGTTCTTCAGGGTACAGTCCTATGCCCCCTCCTCTTACTGTCAGGGTTCTTCAGGGCTCAGTCCTAGGCCCCCTCCTCTTGTCTCTATAGACCACCCCTGTTGGACAAACCATCATTTTATTCGGTTTTCAGGACCATCTTTATGCTGCTGAAACCAATTATACACATGGTCTCCTGGCATCACCCTGCATTACTACAGATACCAGGGATTGTCTGTCTCTAACATCATGTCCTCCCTCTTTGTAAAACTGCGCCTGTTTTTTGACTAGTTTTGTGCAGTTTTTTTGCACAAAATTCATTATTCTTTTTGCTAATTTTTAAAGTCTATGTGTCATAGAAAATATTATGAACCTCTCCCTCCCTGTGAAATATCTCTATCTCCCTACAAAGCACTCATCCCCCCTCCCCTATACTATTTGTCAAAGGAGCAAGAGCTAACACTCTAACCAGTTGCTTCTATGCAAATTAGCAGTGTACAGAAGAGGTGGCAAACTCCATTCTCTAGGTTAATTACCATCCAAATGGAGCTTGTAGTACCAGAGACCTGTGATAAATAGACACCTCAGCATATGGGCCAGAGATTGAAAGAAAGAGGAAACCGCTCATTAAACTTCAAAGGGGATCTACCACACTCCTCACAATAGCCGGGTCACTCTCATTTGCATATGTGTTCAATCTGCAGTCTCGCAGGCACCGACACGAAATATGGAATATCGGAAGTTCTATACTCATGATAGTAATGGGACACTTAGTTTTAGCGGCTGGGTCAGCTAAGAAACAATACGCATATTTTTCCATATCTGAGAACCCTGTCGGGTTGCAAAAGTACCAAAATAACGGACAGCAGCCATGTCATGTCTGGTCTCTACAGAAAGGTAAATTCGCAATGAAAAATATGGTGTCTCTTGCGAACTCCTGTGATCAATCAGTGAGAAGTTATCGCAGAAATTAGAGATTTTAATAAAACCATGAAGGGCAGAGACCAACCCACAAGAAGTCATTGCAGTGGAGTTTGTGGGCAGGTACCCCCTTTGGCATAAAAGATCCAACTGAAGATTGATCTATACCCATGCCAGGAGGTATATATTCTATAAGCAGGTGTCCCGTTCGATTGCGGCCAAATCAATTGGAGCACCTCCCCTCCAGCTAAACTGAATCATCTCTGCAATCTATCTAGTAAGTTCTTCTATTAATCCCATTTATTTTGGTGTAACTGTATATGCTGTATTGTCTTGTCCCCGTTTGTAAAACCTTTTGTATATTTATTCATAAACACTGCCTCCCTTTTGGATTAAATATAAAATGTAATAGTTCTGTTTCTTTTGCTCTGTAATCGTTCCTTCCCTGAAGCCATATACGCTAGCAGAAAGCAGGCGTCAAATAAGGCCTGTATTATATTTTAAAACTGATCGGTGGTGGCAGTGAATAATATTAATTGGGTTATCGCAGTGATTGTACGGGGGCATATACACACATTCCATGCGTTGGAATTTGGAGGTGTGTACGCCATACGCTCACTGTTCGCTTGCCGATAGCTACGTAGTGAGTAATCGGGATCGTGTGTGCGCGAATCCCTGACAAACCTGACACTATGTTATTTGTGGTTGCCTGTTTTCTTTTTTTTCTGCTTTGTGGGCGGAGATTAGCAATTCCAGATGTTTTTGCTTAATTTATCAATTGCGACTTTTTAAAAAGTCCCAAACTCTGGTGCAACTCCACTGCCATTTCCCCCTGGTGTATTTTTAAGTACAGCAGTATTTTGGTGGATTCTTTTGCACTATTTTCCAAAATGTGAGCCTTTTGGCATCTAAAAGGTGCAACAGTAGTTCAAGACAGAATAAAATAAATGTTTTTACATTGTGCCAAATGTATGCACCATTTTGATGAATTTGGCGCCTAAAAAGGTAACTTATACCACAAAACAAGAATGGAAAATGACTTAACCCCTTCACGACCTTGGATGTATACAGCAGGTACGTCCAAGGTTGCGTCCGTGCCTTTGATGCGGGCTCCGATGCTGAGCCTGCACCTTTCCATGCACATGACAGATGATTTAATCAGCTGCCATGTGCCTTTAACAGCTACGGCTGTTACCAATGAAATGCCTCTGTCTATCACAGACATCAGCATTTAACACGCACGTCACAAAGCCCACCCATTGGTACCCCTGTCAAGTGATCACGGGTGGCCGAGGGGTTGTCATGTCAGCCGGGGGTCTGCAGAAGGCCCCCGTGCCTGTCATTGTTAATCTCCGATGAACGCTGGCTCTTGGCCGGCGTTCATAGCAGATCGTGATTTCTGCTCCACATAGCAGAGCTGATGCCCTGCTATATACATCACAGGCGATCGGATGATCGCAGCTTCAAGCCCCCTAAGGGGACTGTTGAAGACGGTAAAAAGTAAAATCTAAAAAAAACAAGTAAAAAACCCACAAAAGTTCAAATCCCCTCATTCAAAATAAAACAATTAAAAAACAATACCGATATTTGGTATCCTATCCCTGCTTTCTGAAATGTGTGATCTATCAAATTATAAAGCAAATTAATCTGATCAGTAAACGGCGTATTGAGAAAAAAATTGAAACACCAGAATTACAGTTTTTTTTGGCAGCCACAACATTACAAAAAAATGCAATAACAAGCGATCAAAACATTGTATCTACACCAAAATGG
The DNA here is from genome assembly GCF_046119375.1 of Phyllobates terribilis. Taxonomy (NCBI): domain Eukaryota; kingdom Metazoa; phylum Chordata; class Amphibia; order Anura; family Dendrobatidae; genus Phyllobates; species Phyllobates terribilis. Next base: position 193,951,326 of record NW_027362769.1, on the reverse strand, counting down.
TATCAATAAAAATGTCAGCTCGGGGCGCTAAAAATGAGCCCTCACCCGGCCCCAGATCCCGAAAAATGGAGACGCTACGGGTCTCGGAAAATAGCAACAAAAGCAAAATTATTATTTTTTTTTACAAATTTCAGATTTTTTTTAGCACTTAAATAAAAAAGACCCTGTAGATGTTTGATATCTGCGTATAGCACTGACCGGGGGAATCATATCAGCATTCAGTGACCATGGTAAATAAAAAAACAAAAATACAATTGTGGAATTGCACTTTTTTTGCAATTTCACCGCACTTGGAATTTTTACTCTATATGGTAAAATCAATGGTATCATTCAAAAGTACAACTTATCACGCAAAAAACAAGCAATCATACGGCCATATTGACGGAAAAATAAAAAAATGATGGCTCTGGGAAGAAACAGAGCAAAGAACAAAAGCACAAAACTGGAAAATCGCAGGGTGTTCGATGGGTTAAATAATCCCGCAAATGATGAATCGGGACCCTTACCCCCTCTACTAACCTACCTAAACCCAATATTTCCATTTCCACATGTGGTTCTACCATGAGCCTCAGCAGCACGCTCGTTGATTTGGGTTCATGTGACTCAGATCTTTGCTTCACCCCTTACATCCGATCACTCGCTCATGTCTCCTGCACCTCAAAAACATCTCGACCCTTTCTTACCTTTGACTCTGCAAAAACTCTTACTGTCGCTCTTCATTCTCATCTGGACTGCTGCAACTGTCTTCTAATCAGTCTCCCTTACTAAACCCTTCCCCCTCCAATCCATCCTCAATGCAGCAGCCAGGATCATATTCCTGTCCAGCCGCTACACCGACGCCTCCACCCTGTGCCAGTCATTACACTGGTTACCCATTCACGATAGAATACAATATAAACTTATCTCTGTCACCGACAAAGCTCCCCACAGCTCTGCTCCCTCTCCCACCAAGTCTCCAAGACTTCTCTCATGCTTCACCAGTTCTCTTGAATGCTCTGTTCCAGACAATCTGGCTAATTCCCAGCATCCACATTTTTACATGTGCTCTAAAATCATATTTCTTTAGGCTAGCCTCTCACCTATCCTCACTAATCAATTCCCTGTTCTTCTAACTCTTCCTCAGACTCTGGCCCCTTCAATCCTCTCCTTCCTCACCCTCCATGCGCTCAGCAGCATTTTGTATCTGTACATGGGCAGCACGGTGGCTCAGTGGTTAGCACTGCAGCCTTGCAGCGCTGGGGCCCTGGGATCAAATCCCACCAAGGACAATATGTGCAAGGAGTTTGTATGTTCTCCTCGTGTTTGTGTGGGTTTCTGCTGGGTTCTCCAGTTTCCTCCCACATTCCAAAGACATACTGATAGGGAATGTAGATTGTGAGCCCCAATGGGGACAGTGCAGATAATGTCTGTGAAGCGCTGAGGAATTAATGGCGCCATATAAGTGAGGAAAATAAATAAATAAAATAATAATTCTTCTAGACTGGCTGATGAGCAGCTCCTGCAGCGTTACACAAATGCCCCGATGGCCAGACCGTACATGACCAGCACCTTCATGCCTCCCCTGTGTCCTCATAGAGCGCAGCTCCTGAGCAGGACCCTCACTGCTCCTGGTAATTGTTGAATTATGTGTTACTCTGTAATGTTTTATATAATCTGCGCGTCTTCCATATATTGGCCCTATACAATTATTATTATTATTATTATTATTATTAGACTTTGCCTTCTTAAAGCAGAACACTCCATATGAAAATACAGCTTTGACCATTGCTCCACTAATGAAATGCTTGGAAAAGGAGCCAGTAATGTGCCCCCCGCAGACAAGGCCCAAGCAGCGGTCTCATCACTCCTCCATGTGTCACCTCCATGGACTCACCCAGCTGGTGATCACAGACGTGGAGTGCATCCTCAGCAAGGACCTTCCACAACGTGTCCCACGAGAACTGCTCCTTATAAATGTCCTGGTGAGTTCTGTGGAGGAGAGGCCGGACTGGTGGTGTACCCCCCGAGGTGATTAATGTAAAGCGACACCTGATACTTATGTATAGCGAGCAGATACCCAACATTAATATGTAATGGCAGCTCCTATTCACCGTGTGCGCACGCCGCGATACCTGTACACAGGACAACGCTAATTAATGTCAGCTCACAGCCCCTCGGTGTCAGGGATCCTTCATCTCCATGAATGCAGCTGCCTTCAATGTCCTCTACATAGATGCCTCTATACAGTGCTCTAACTACAGTCTGATGGGCCTCGCTGCAAAATTTGGACCTGGGCCCCCCTGCATGTTGGTCAGATATATGGGCCCTTGTAGCATTCTAAATCCTATAAAGTCATATGTGTTTGCCCCCAACTTTCATTATGTATTAATGTCCCCCACCCTGGTATATATGTCCCCCACACTCGGCCCCTTCATGGTATATATATCCTCCATCCTGGGCCTCATCCTGGTACATATGTCCCCCACACTGGTATATATGTCCCCCACACTGGTATATATGTCCCCCACACTCAGCCCCTTCCTGGTATATATATCCCCCATCTTGGGCTTCATCCTGGTATATATATCCCCCATCCTGGGCTTCATCCTAGTATATATGTCGCCCACACTCAGCCCCTTCCTGGTATATATATCCCCCATCCTGGGCTTCGTCCTGGTATATATGTCCCCCATGCTGGAATATACGATGCCCAGACTGGAATATATCAAGTAGAAAATTACCGCACTTCCTGCGGGGCTGGTGCACAAGTAAGGTCCCAAACCGTATAACACAGTGGGGAAAATAAGTATTTCATACACTGCCGATTTTGAAAGTTTTCCCACCTACATAGAATGGAAAGGTCTGTAATTTATAGGTCACTTCACATGCGAGAGACAAAATCTAAAAATAAAATCCAGAAAATCACATTGTAGGATTTTTACATAATTAATTTGCATTTTATTCCATGAAATAAGTATTTGATACAATAGAAAAACAGAACTTCATATTTGGTCCAGAAATCTTTGTTTGCAATTACAGAGGTCAGACGTTTCCTGCAGTCCTTGACCAGGTTTGCAGACACTGCAACAGGGATTGTGGCCCACTCCTCCATACAGATCTTCTCCAGATCTTTCAGGTGTCAGGCTGTGGCTGGGCAACATTGAGTTTCAGCTCCCTCCAAAGATTTTGTGTTGGGTTCAGATCTGGAGACTAGGCCACTCCAGGACCTTGAAATGCTTCTTACGGAGTTACTCCTTAGTTGCCCTGGCTGTGTGTTTCAGCTCATTGTCATGCAGGAAGACCCAGCTACGACCCATCTTCAATGCTCTTACTGAGGGAAGGAGGTTGTTGGCCAAAATCTCGCGATACATGACCCCATCCATCCATACTCCCTTCAATATAATGTAGTTGTCCAGTCCCCTTTGCATAAAAGCACCCCCAAAGTATGATGTTTCCCCCACCATGCTTCATGGATGGGACGGTGTTCTTGAAGTTGTACTCATACTTCTTCTTCCTCCAAACTTGGCAAGCAGAGCAAACTTGGCGAGCAGAGTTGATACCAAAAAGTTCTATTTTGGTCTCATCTGACCACATGACCTTCTTCCATGCCTCTTCTGGATCATCCAGATGGTAATTGGCGAACTTCAAATGGGCCTGGACATGTGTTGGCGTGAGCAGGGAGATTGTCATGGGTGTGTCAGGTGTTACAGACAGTCGTCCGGGATCCAACTGTAGAAGGTCATTGCACTTGGCTCTGCAGGCACCTTCTTGATCCTTTCATCTCTGTAGTGTAGTGATATCTTTCTCCCTCTAGGACTGAGCAGTGACCTCCACCTTCTGCTGCTAATTGACACACCCTTGCTGGATGTTTAAATACCTTCAGTGTCTCCAGAGAGTTGCCAGTGATAGCTCTATTTTCCTTTGTCCAGTCCTGAAGTACTAGTAGTCGGCTAGTCTCTTCTTGGAATTCCCTTGGAGGATAGTTGGAGCGATCTCTCTGGTGTCTTTTCAAGCTAAGTGTAATCCGATAGTGGATTCGCAATCCAGAGAGATTGTTGAATGGGGAGATTACTGTCATGAGAACTGCTTAAACCTTTCCCTTTCTGCAGTCTCTACGGAGACCTTACCTGCATTTTTGTCTGGTTTTGAGGATGTTTTTTCTGAGAGGGGGTGTCAGGATTTGCCTCCTCATCGTGCATATGACTGTCCTATTAGCTTGACCCCCGGAACTAAACTACCAAAGTCCAGACTGTATAATTTGTCTGGTCCTGAGAGACAAGTCATGAAGGGTTTCATTACGGAGTCTGGAGAAAGGACGTATCAGACCCTCATCTTCGCCCGTGGCGGCAGGGTTCTTCCTCGTGAAGAAGAAAGATGGCGGACTCCGTCCCTGTTTAGATTTCCAGGAATTGAATCAAATTACCATCCGAGATCCATACCCTCTTCCTCGATTCCAGATTTATTCAACCAGGTTGTGGGAGCTAAGGTATTCTCCAAGTTGGATTTAAGAGGAGCCTACAATCTGGTTAGAATCAGAGAGGGGGATGAATGAGGGAAATTTCGAGAGCCTGGTTATGCCTTTTGGTTTGACCAATGCACCTGCGGTATTCCAGCATTTCATAAATTATATTTTCCATCATTTAGTGGGGAGGTTTGTGGTGGTCTATCTGGATGATATTTTGGTTTAATCACCTGATTTTGAGACACATCGGGGGATGTTAAACAGGTGCTCCAGATATTAAGGGATAACAAACTACGGTATATGCCAAACTAGAGAAATGTGTTTTCGCCGTCCAGGAGGTGCAGTTTTTGGGGTACTTGTTATCATCAGGTTTTCGGATGGATCCGGAGAAGATCTGTTCTGTCCTTGATTGGGACCGTCCCGAGAACCTGAAGGCTCTACAGCGTTTTCTGGCCTTTATTAATTTTTACCGGAAATTTATCCAAAATTATTCGGTAATTATGAAACCCCTCACTGACATGACAAGGAAGGGGTCTGATTTTTCTAAATGGTTGAATGCTGTCCAGCAGGTTTTTTACTCCCTAAAGAGTTGTTTTGCTCCTGCACCTATACTCAGTCAACCCGAAGTTTCTCAATCTTTTATCGTAGAAGTTGATACGTCAGAGGTGGGTGTTGGAGTTGTGTTGTCTCAGGGTCCGTCCTCTGGTAAATGGCGTCCATGCGCCTTCTTTTCCCAAAAGAAATATATCTTCGGCTGAGAGAAATTATGACGCGGGTAATACGGAGCTTTTGGCAATTAAATTGGAGACGAAGAATGGCGACATTGGTTGGAGGGGGCTGCCCATCCTAATACTGTTATCACTGATCATAAGAACCTGTCATATCTCCAGTCAGCTAAACGTCCCAACCCTAGGCAAGCCACATGGTCCCTGTTTTTTACTAGGTTCAATTTTGTTGTCACTTTCCTTCCAGGGGTCAAAAATGTCATGGCTGATGCTTTGTCCTGCAGCTTCCCTGGTGATGGTGACCATGAGAACTTTGTCCCTATTTTTCAGAAGGGGGTAGTCATTTCGGCATTGTACCCTGAACTGGAGGGTGAGGTGTTGGAGGCTCAGGGGGACGCCCCTGCCTCCTGCCCTTCAGGAAGTTATTTGTACCATCTGATCTGCACCGCAGAGTAATTAGGGAACATCATAACTCTGTGCTTGCTGCGCATCCGGGTGGTAAGGCAACTGCGGACCTCCTTTCTCATCGTATTTGGTGGCCAGGGTTGCATCGGGATGTGATTGAACATGTAGCTGCTTGTAGTATTTGCGCACGTAGTAAAGTATCGCATACCTGTCCGTCTGGTACTCTTCTTCCGCTACCTATCCTTAGCAGGTCATGGACACACTTGTCCATGGATTTTATTACTGACCTACCGGTATCTGCAGGCAAAACTGTGGTTCTGGTGGTTGTAGACAGGTTCAGTAAAATGGTTCATACTGGTGTATGGGGCCCGGTGAGCAGAGAGGGCCTAGTTGGGGCCCCGTCCTTCTGCTCACCGAGCCCCAGCGGCAGCATTCTGCCGGTTCACTTTAAATCTATTGCCGTGTGGGAAGCTTATTGGCCGGCGGCAATAGTTAACAGCCGCCGGCCAAATACAGTGATTGGCCGGCGGCTGATGTCAGCGTGCACATCGCTGGCATATGATGTCACTGTTATGCACCAGCGATCGTGCTTCCGGCGATGGCAGAGCAGGACACCGCGGCAGAGCCGCAAGATAAGAAGAGACTTTTTTTTTTAAAGCCGCATCAGGACAGAAAATATGAGGGCAGGATGAAAACATGGGGGACATTGGGGGCAGGATGAAAACATGGGGGACACTGGGGGCAGAAAATATGGGGGCAGGATGAAAACATGGGAGACGTTAGGGGCAGGATGGAAACATAGGGGCAGAATGGGAGACATTGGGGGCAGAATGGAAACATGGGGGGCAGAATGGAAACATGGGGGGCAGAATGGAAACATGATGGACAGAATGGAGGCATGGGGCAGAATGGAGAGACATGAGGGCAGGATGTGGGATATTATTACTGTAGGGGCTAATTATAGAGACAATGTGGGCAGGATGGAGACATGGGGGGCAGAAAACATGAGGGGTGGAAGAGTAGGCCCCGCAACCAGGCAAGGTAAGAGGAAGGTGTGTCCCCTTGTCTGTCAGGAGTATGGGAGGAAGGTACCCATAGCTTGTCAGAGGTGTGGGGAAAATGTATCCCGAACCTGTCAGGGTGATCGGAAAGCTGGATCCCCAGCTTGTCGGATCAGCAGGAAGGGTGGGCCAGGAGGTGGGCTTAAAGGGGTGATCGGTAAATCACCCATTACGCCACCTCAAAGAGCCCCTTCTCCTACACCCTCTCCTGTAGTGTTTGTCCAGAGATGACATTTATGCAGTGTCTTCCTGCAAATTATCACCCACAGCCGAAAGGCCTTACACAAACAAATTCCAGCCAAGAGGTGTCACCAAACTTCGTTAAGATGTGAGCCTCTTGTCCTTGGAAGACGCAGGGGGCAATTACTGGCAGCATTGCACTAATTTGTGGGAAACTGGGAAAGCCTGCTTCAAAGAGAGTTTAACAGAAATTTCCAGCCGACTCCGAAATGAAATATTAAATATTGGGAGTTCCATACATCCGACAGTAATGGGACCCATATGTTTAGTGACCAAATCAGCCCAGGAATGTATATGTAGTTTTCCAGGGCTGTAACCAAAATCAGGGAGCTGTAGCGCAAAAACACCAGAATAGCAGACTGCAGTTATGTGATGTGTTATCTCTAACTAAAGATAAAATCTTAAGGGAAAAAATGGCGTAGTTTGCAAGCTTCTGCAATCAACGAGCAATGAGTTATTGCAGAAGTTAGCGTTTTTAATAAAAATGTACAGGCTGGAGAGTGGCCCACATGATGTCACCACAAGGGGTGTGTGGCCAGATCTCCCCTTAGGTATAAGAGAACCCATGGACAGTACAGACTCACTCATTGCCAGGAGGGGAATAAGAATTATAAGCAACGGGCCCTGTTCGATAACAGCATAATCAAACTGGGGAGCCCCTCCTCCACCTATATTGAAACGTCTCCGCAATTGTATAGTTTAAGTTATCGTCTTTTATCCTGTTTATTTTATGTAACTGCTTATGTAATTTTAATGTCTCCTTTATAACATCCTTGTATATATTTTTCCTAAACACTGCCTCCCTTTTGGATTAAATATAAAATTTAATAGTTCTGTTTCTTTTGTCCTGTAATCGTTCCCTTCCTCGAAGCCATATACGCTACCAAAATGCAGGCGTCTAGCCAGGCCTGTATTTTATTTCAAACTCGGCCGGTAGTGGTAGAGACTAATAATAATCGGGCTATCGTGAAGCTGACAGTGACCATACGGAGGACGTTAAACACGGATTCCAGGCTTTGGAACCCAGAGGTGTGACGCCATACGCTCACTGGTCGCTTACCGATATCCACGTAGCGAGTAGTCTGGATCGCGCGCTCGCGACTCCGGACGAAATACTGACAGCGTGACGGCACGGTGAAATATTCTGTGATCTCCCCAGTGTCGTCCCTGTGTTGGAATCTCTGACAATCAGTATTGTAGTATTCGGTCACTATGTGGTGGTAATATGTGATATGGTCATAGTGTAGTGGTATTTATCCCTTATATGTGGTATTATTGGTCATTTAAAAAAATGTATGTGACACATTCCCATAAATAAAAATATACCTAAAAGAGTATTGGGTATTATAAGAAATGTTTAATAGGTTAGAGTAGAGTAGGCCCGGCCAGAAGAGTCTCCTTGTCGTGCTGCCGGCTTAAAAAATCTTTTGGCCAAACAAAAGCTGCTGGCTATATATGTGATATGGTGTTTAATGGTGTCAGGACGACACCGGCAGGATCACACAATATCCCACCGCTGCCACCAATTTGTCAGGAACGGCACCGGCAGGATCATACAATATCCCACCGCTGCCACCAATTTGTCAGGACGACACCGGCAGGATCATACAATATCCCACCGCTGCCATCAATTTGTCAGGGAATCCCACCGCTGCCACCAATTTGTCAGGGATTCCACCCACACACAGTCAGGAACAACACCGGGGAGATCACACAATATCTCACCGTGCCGTCACGCTGTCCGTATTTCGTCCGGAGTCGCGAGCACGCGATCCAGACTACTCTTTACGTAGGTATCGGTAAGAGACCAGTGAGCGTATGGCGCAACACCCTGGGTTCCACAGCCTGGAATCTGTGTGTAACGCCCTCCGTACGGTCACTGTCAGCTTCACAATAGCCCAATTATTAATACTCTCTGCCACCACCGGCCGAGTTTTAAATATAATACAGGCCTGGCCGGACGCCTGCATTTTGGTAGCGTATATGGCTTCGGGGGAAGGAACGATTACAGAACAAAAGAAACAGAACTATTAAATTTTATATTTAATCCAAAAGGGAGGCAGTGTTTTTCGAAAAATATATACAACCCTAGGGGACATTAAAATACATAGGCAGATACATAAAATAAAACAGGATAAAAAGTGAAACTTACACTATAAAGTTCGCTGCGACGACTCAATATTGGTGGAGGAGGGGCTCCCTGGTTGGAATATGCTGTTATTGAACAGGACCCTTTGCTTATAATTCTTATTCCCCCCTAGCAATGAGTGCTCCTGTCTTCTCCATAGATTCTTTTATACCTAAGGAGAGATCTGGCCACACGCCCCTTGTGGTGACATCATGTGGGCCGGTCCCCAGCCTGTACATTTTTATTACAAACGCTAACTTCTGCAATAACTCATCGCTCATTGATCGCAGAAGCTTGCAAACTGCGCCATTTTTTCCCTTATGATTTTTTCTTTATTTTGATATCACACTTCACATAGCTGCAGTCTGCTATTCTGGTGTTTTTGCGCTACAGCTCCCTGATTTTACAGCCCTGGAAAACTACCTACACATTCCTGGGCTGATTTGGTCACTACCCATTTGGGTCTCGTTATTTCCGGACATATGGAACTCATACTATTTCATATCTAATATCGGAGCCGATCTGGCTATGGCTGGTGGCCAGGAATTGTCTGTGGGTCTCTTTGAACTTAATGAACCATTTCCTCTTTCATCCAAACTCATTGCTTGGGAGAAGGTGTCAATCTATCTCTGGTCTGTGTTAAGAGGAAATACATTTGCATTTTAGCTTGTGACACTTCATGTGTAAAGCCTTTTGGCTGTGGGGTATAATTTGCAGGAAGACACAGTATAATTGTCATCTCTGGACAAACACTACAGGAGAGGGCATGGGAGAAGGGCTAATATTCGGTTAATATGTCCCTGATATTCATATTTTCCTGACAAATGGAAACTGTTAATGTGTGATTGGTGAAGACATGGTACAGAAAGTAAAGTTTTTCTAAGAGTGGGCGGTGGGACTGTGGAACGTTTGAGGGGTGGATGCAGAGCTGGGGTGGAGCCTGGGCGAAGTCTCAAGGGGGCCCGAAAATTTTGCCAGTATGGGTCCCCGAAATTCCTTGTGACTGCCCTGGGTTTTTATAAATGAGATCGTGAAGCTTCACGGGGTTCCCACCGATGTGGTGTCAGATCGGGGGACCCAAGCGTTCTGTTCTCGACTGGGATTGCAGCTGTCCTTTTCCTCTGCCTTCCATCCTCAGTCGAATGGACAGACCGAGCGCATTAATCAGAATTTAGAAACTTACATCAGGTGCTTTATCTTTGAAAACAAGGAGGATTGGGCATCTTACTTACCGTTGGCCGAGTTTGCTATTAATAATAATCATAGCCAAGAATCTACCAGCAGGTCACCGTTCTTTGGTGCATACGGTTTTCATCCGCAGGTTGGTACTTTTTGTGGGGGAGGGGCTTCGGGAGTTCCTGAGGAGGAATGTTTTTCTTCGTCGCTCTCTTCTTTGTGGCAGGGGGTTCAGAGTAATTTGAAGATCATGGCAGACAGGTATAAGCGTATGGCTGGCAGGAAACGCTTGCCAGGTCCGGACCTAAGTGTGAATGACTTTGTGTGGTTGTCTACCAGGAATATCAGGTTGAAGGTTCCTTTCTGGAAGCTGGGACCTAGATTAATTGGCCCCTATAAAATAACCACCATCATTAACCCTGCAGCGTTTCGTCTTGAGCTACCTCAGGCTCTTAAGATCCACAATGTGTTTCACTGGTCTCTTCTCAAGAAATATGTAGAACCTCTTGAGTCCTCTTCCCTACCGCCGCCCCCAATCATGGTTGATGGTAATTTGGAGTTCCAAATTTTGAGGATTGTAGATTCTCGTCTCCAGCGTCATTCCCTACAATACTTGGTGCACTGGAAGGGTTATGGTCGAGAGGAAAGGATGTGGGTTGTAGCATTGGAGGTGAATGCCCCTAGGCTGGTTCGTTCGTTCCATGCCTCTCATCCTGAGAAACGCCACTCGTTAGAAGGGGGGTACTGTCATTGGTGTGTCAGGTGTGACAGACAGTTGTCCTGGATCCAGCTGTAGAAGGTCATTGTTTTTGGCTCTGCCTTGGCCTTCTTGATCCTTTCATCTCTGTAGTGTAGTGATATCTTTCTCCCTCTAGGACCAAGCAGTGACTTCCACTTTCTGCTGCTAATTGACACACCCTTGCTGGATGTTTAAATACCTTCAGTCTCTCCAGAGAGTTGCTGGTGATAGCTCTATTTTCCTTTGTCCAGTCCTGAAGTACTAGTAGTCGGCTAGTCTCTTCTGGGAATTCCCTTGGAGGATAGTTGGGGTGATCTCTCTGGTGTCTTCTCAAGCTAAGTGTATTCCCTTGTCTGTTTACCTGTTTGTCTTTAGTTGCAGTGGGGGCTGACTAGTGCTCACCCCGTCCCCTCCCTACCTAGGGCCTATCGCTAGGGGCAGTCAGAGATTAGGTTTCCTGCTCTGCGATAGGTGCGGAACCTATTTAGGGACATTAGGGGAGACAGGGTGTTGTGAGATCTGCCTAGGGGTCTCCACTCCCCCTTTCCCAAGTGTTTGGGCTTCCTGCCCCTCTTCCCGTCGTTGTGCACTTCGTCTTTCCCTCACCTTGCGTGACAGGGACCTTGTGTGCCCTGCAGGATTGTAATTCATGACGGCGCAGTGTGTTACTTACGGTAATGTTTGAGACTGTGGTCCCAGCTCTCTTCAGAACATTGACCAGGTCCTCCCATGTAGTTCTTGGCTGATTCCTGACCTTTCTCAGAATCATCCTTACCCCACGAGGCGAGATGGAGTCCCAGACCAAGAAAGATTGACAGTCATCTTGTGTTCCTTCAATTTTCTAATAATTGCGCCAACAGTTGTTACCTTCTCATCAAGCTACTTGCCTGTTGTCCTGTAGCCCATCCCAGCCTTGTGCAGGTCTACAATTTTGTCCCTGGTGTCCTTAGACAGCTCTTTGGTCTTGGCCATGGTGGAGAGGGTTACCTTTTATACAGGTAATGAGTGCATAGTAGGAGGCTTCTTAAAGGAAAACTAACAGGTTTGTGAAAGCCAGTATTCTTGCTGGTTGGTTGGTGATCAAATACTTATTTCATGCAATAAAATGCAACTTAATTATTTAAAAATCATACAATATGATTTTCTGGATTTTATTTTTAGATTCTGTCTTTCACAGGTGAAGTGTACCTGCGATAAAAACTACAGACCTTTCCATTCTTGGAAAACTTGGCAAAATCGGCAGTGTATCAAATACTTATTTTCCCCACTGTATGTAGAAGAAAACTTGGCACTCAAAGATATTGCAATTTCTTGATCAATTTAATGATGATAAGTAGTGATGAGCGAACATGCTCGCCACTACTCGATACTCACCCGAGCATCACTGTACTCGACCTGCTTGGCACTCGCCGAGTATTCTGGGGTTGCTCGGGCGGGAGCATGGGTCCCCTCCCTGCATGTTTGGCGCTCTTTACAGAGCCAATGAACATGCAGGGATTGCCTGCCACTCACTGCAATGCCATAGCCATGATGGTTGTGGCATTACAGTGATTGGCTGGCCGCACAGTGTCATCAGGTCTATATCAGACCGGGCACCGCCATGCTCGTCACAGTCACTCCGGATCAGACAGTGTTGGGTGAGGTGCTGCTGAGCTAGGGAGACATTTGGCGGTGTAATAGTTAGATATAGGTATTCTACAGCAAGATATCTATCCATCTGAACTAACAGTCATTCTGAGGACTAATCCAGCTGCATATATTCAGTGGTGATAGCAGGAGTTAGGCAGGCAGGGTTTGTGGCAGTGTATACAGCACAAGAGGGTCCAATGCACATTCTGTCAGCAGCTGCTGTTACAGATATCCGTAGACATAACCCCAGAAATCAGGGGCCAGGGCTAATTTTTTTTTTTTATCTTAATCCTGATTATTTGCTTAAAAAGCAATCCAGAGTACACCACTTTAATGCTCCATTTGCTTGTTAGCACTGCAGAATACAGTCAGATCTTTTCCATCATCAGACGTGATCCCATATTACAGTGATAAAAATCCACAAATTTGTAGTGAACGTGGAAAATATTGTCCTCCATTTAGAGTTTTGCAGCAGTGTGTCAGTGAAGCTATTCACATGTGGTCGCTGTGAAGAATAGTAAACTACAGGCCGGCTATTTAAAACCATGGGTGTCCATCAGACGTATCACATATATCTTCGGTTCAAATCCAGCCATTTGTAAAGAACGTGGAAAATATTGTCCTCCATTTATAGATTGCAGCAGTGTGTCAGTGTACACCATTTTACAGCTCCATTTGCTTCTTCGCAGAATACAGACAGATTTTTTACTTTTATTCATATTACTGTATTGTGGAAGCAGAGGAACTTTTTACAATGATCAGACGCACGTGATCCCATATGACTGCCGTAATAATGCAGAAATTTTGTGGAGCGTGTCAAATATTCCACTCCATTTAAAGTCAGCCAGCTGTGTTTTGTTGAACCAATTGACACTTGGTCATTGACAAATACCATACTACTAGGCGACTGCCTGAAACCGTGGCCATCCGTGATCCCATATGACGGCCCTAATAATTATTATAATTATTGTGAGCGTGTCAAATATTACACTCCATTTAAAGCATTGCAGTTGTGGGTTCAAACCTATTTGCAGTTGGCCGCTGATAAATAGCATATCTGTGAACAATGCTGTCAGAGTATTACGCCACTGACAAAAAAAACACAAAAAACAAGCTAAAATGGAAAAAATATTAAGAAACATTCTTTCCAGGGTAATGACTTGTATATAAGACCAAAGAAATAAAAAAATAAAGTTATGGACTGTGGAAGACATTTATGTGACCAGAATGAACAGTCATCTGTAGCTGGTGATGATACCACCTAGCAGCACCTGTCCCTATTGTAAATGCATCTAACAGCAGTATTAATAGGGAATAGAATAGATTTGACATTTTTTTGGGCAGCACGCAGTATAAGGCAATAATACCTGGCTGGATAGGTGTAATACGCTATCCATACTGCGATACCTCACCCGTAAAAGAATTTCAGATAAGACAGGTAATATTCTACAATATAGAATTTATTTGAATTATCCTTCCCATTATTAAGGAGTGGGTCTCCTATACTGTTATTGCATATGCAGCAATTTCAAGGGCTGATAAAAATTAGGACGAACTCCAATACACATTTGAAGAGACGTAAAAAAATAAATAAATAAAAACACAGCAGGATCTTTCTTTAGTATAAAAACCAGACTCGCCAATGTAACCCCAATTTAATCACATTGTTCAGCTCCTGCACCTCCTCCTTCTGTTCGGCCTCCATCTCCGAAATGACCACATCAGTCACAAGCTGACAGCACTGGCTTGGCCAAGCGGCAACAGGCTGTGCTAAAGATAATATGCTTAATGCTTAGATGACAAACCGCCCAGCGCTGCAGAGTTGTTGAAAGCTGTAACACAGCAGCCTGATCTGTGGCTCTCACCGCTGAACATACAGCCAGGCATGGTCATGTGTGACAGTGGCTGGAACCTAGTGGCGGAGAAATGACAGCTGGGGTAGATACGGTTTCCCTGTATGCCAGTCCTTTCATCCGACCTAAAGAATATGGCTGTGGTGAAATACAACTCTCTCCTAGAAGCAGCCCTGGCTAAGAAAAGTGTGTGTGAAGGTTCCAGGACACTCTATGGCTGCTTTTTTTTACTGTGGATTGGACGTGCTTATGCACGTTATTTCTCAAAACGCATTGCAGATCAGGCCATTGCCCAACTCTGTAGTCATGAAATTCAAGCCACAAAGAAAGATCTTTGTATGTTGAAGCACCACCAAGAAGTGTGAGCTGATGTTGGACGGGCTGCCATTGCTTATACAACAAGCTGCATTAGAGGACTTCCTGGGAGAAATGACAGCCGGAGCAGATACGGTTTCCCTCTATACCAGTCCTATCACCGAGCTAAAGAATATGGCTGTGGTGAAATACAACTCTCACCGAGAAGCAGTGTCAGACTAAAGAACATTGGGCCCACCAGAGGATTTGATTCTCTGAGGGTCCACCTTTCTCCCCAAATCAAGAGCCCCATAGCAGCTGCAAAGTGTGCGCTATCATGAACTCTCCTGATGGAGAAGCCAGGGCCCACCGGAGGATTCTCTGGTGGGAAAGTCCAACCCTGCCAAGAAGCAGTCCTGGCTAAGAAAAGTCTGTGTGAAGGATCTCGGACACTCTATGGCTGCATTATTACTGTGGACTGCCTCCAGAAATCTATAGGATTGCAATCTATGAGATCCCTTTACTGGCTCCCAATTGCCCAGCGTATCCAGTTCAAACTACTAACACTGACCTACAAAGCCACCTTTCTCCTCCGTACATCTCTGAACTAATCTCTCCCGATATATTCTCTAATGTAATCTCCGGTCTAACATGCTGGAGAAACTTGCACCTACTACCACTCAGTAGCTTCAGCTCCTTTGCGAGAAACTAATGTATTTGGGCAGCCACTCAGTCTACCAAATGAAATTCCTGAGAAGGAAATTGTGGATGGCTTCGCTACTGGTACTGGGGGCACTGCTAATACCATGGCATTATGCCATAATTCACTGGAAATACTCCAGGCTGGTTGGTGCCAAGCTGATTCCCACAGAAACGTACCAGCGGCAAGCTAAGATGGTGGCCTCTACCATCATCACGAACTGCAAGGTTTGCACTATGAACTCTCCTGAAGGAGAAGCCAGGGCCCACCGGAGGAGTCTCCGGTTCTCTGATGGGCCTGTCCAACCCTGCCAAGAAGCAGCCCTGGCTAAGAAAAGTCTGTGGGAAGGTTCCCAGACACTTTATGGCTGTTTTTTTTTACTGTGGACTGGCCCCAGCAATCTATAAGATTGCAATAAGATTCACTGGCTCCCCATTGCCCAGAGACTACAGTTCAAAACCCTAACCATGACATACAAAGCCATCCACAACCTGTCTCCTCCATACATCTGTGACCTAGTCTCCCGGTACATACCTGCACGCAGCCTCCGATCCTCACAAGATCTCCTTCTCTTCTCCCCTCTTATCTCCTCTTCACCAAAATCGCACAAAAGATTTCTCCCGTGCTTCCCCCCTACTCTGGAACTCTCTACCCCAACACATCAGACTCTCGCCTACCATGGAAACCTTCAAAAGAAACCTGAAGACCCACCTCTTCCGACAAGCCTACAATCTGCAGTAACCCTCGCTCCACCATACCGCTGCATGACCAGCTCTACCCTCACCTACTGTATCCTCACTCATCCCCTGTAGATTGTGAGACCTCGCGGGCAGGGTCCTCGCTCCACCATACCGCTGTGCGATCAGCTCTGCCCTCACCTACTGTATCCTCACCCATCCCCTGTAGATTGTGAGCCCTCGCGGGCAGGGTCCTCGCTCCACCATACCGCTGCATGACCAGCTCTACCCTCACCTACTGTATCCTCACCCATCCCCTGTAGATTGTGAGCCCTCGCGGGCAGGGTCCTCGCTCCACCATACCGCTGCACGACTAGCTCTACCCTCACCTACTGTATCCTCACCCATCCCTTATAGACAGTTTGTGCGCCCTCGCGGGCAGGGTCCTCTCTCCACCATACCGCTGCATGACCAGCTGTACCCTCACCTCCTGTATCCTCACCCATCCCTTATAGACAGTTTGTGCGCCCTCGCGGGCAGGGTCCTCTCTCCTCTTGTACCAGTCGGTGACCTCTTTTCACATGTAAAACACCATGGAATAAATGGTACAATAATAATAATAATTATACTACTTGTAGTCGGGGCAATTGATGCCCCTTTCCTGGTGTCTGCCCCTAAATTGATGTGTTTTGGAGCTTTTGGTTTTGGCCCCTATTGAATCCAATGGCGTTAGGTAATGTTCAGCGAATATTCGACAATTACATTGTCGAATATTGCAAAAACGGAGATCGTAATCCGAAATGAATATTGAAATATTCGCTTGTCTGTAATCTGAAACACATATGTGGGCATGGCATGATGGTCACCCTGGTGATATGGTGGTGGAGGATGAGGAGAAGGAGGAGGGCGACATAAAATAGAACAATTCCTGAAGCGTATACCCATGTCTGGGTGTGAAGAGGTGCATGGGAATGGACCCTCCAAAAAATAACCACTGGATTTGAGTTTATGTTCGATGCGATCATTCGGTGGTGTTGAGAAGTCCGGCCCCATCCAGCCCTTGGTCATTTTGATGTCAGCATTGTCAGTTGACAGGCTGATGCTCCGATCAATTATATCAGTTATAAATCCCCTGGTGGCACGAAAAACCATCTCTGAGAAAACGCTGGCGGCCAGGACCTCCAAGACGTAGAGACAGTTCATGCCACGTGTAAAGCTTGGATACCCAACAGTTGTAAGGCACAGAGAGGAATCATGGAGGACGCTGGTACAGACGCCAAGGTACTCCCTCAGCATCTTCAAAAACGTTTCCCGCCTTGTCAGAGTACCCCATGTATCAGGGCCTGGGCGCTGGGAGGGTCTGAGGAAACTGTCCCACACCTTTGACAGCGTTCTCCTGCATCTGCCGCATCAGGTTTGTGTCTCCCTCGCTTGTACTCCTTGATTGGCCAATGAACTGTCAGATGGGAATTTTTTTTTGTTAGGATTCTTCAACAAGGGCCTGAACTGAATATTTCCAAAAATGAACTCCTTCGGTTTCTTCCCTTTACTAACTCTCGCCCACTCGTCCCTCGCCCCGACACGGCTCACTCTCGCGCACTCGTCCCTCGCCCCGACACGGCTCACTCTCGCGCACTCGTCCCTCGCCCCGACACGGCTCACTCTCGCGCACTCGTCCCTCGCCCCGACACGGCTCACTCTCGCGCACTCGTCCTTCGCCCCGACACGGCTCACTCTCCCGCACTCGTCCCTCGCCCCGACACGGCTCACTCTCCCGCACTCGTCCCTCGCCCCGACACGGCTCACTCTAATGCATTTGATGCTTGCCCCGACACGGCTCACTCTCCCGCACTCGTCCCTCGCCCCGACACGGCTCACTCTCCCGCACTCGTCCCTCGCCCCGACACGGCTCACTCTCCCGCGCTCGCCCCGACACGGCTCACTCTAATGCATTTGATGCTTGCCCCGACACGGCTCACTCTCCCGCACTCGTCCCTCGCCCCGACACGGCTCACTCTCCCGCACTCGCCCCGACACGGCTCACTCTAATGCATTTCATGCTTGCCCCGACACTGCTCACTCTCGCGCACTCGTCCCTCGCCCCGACACGGCTCACTCTCGCGCACTCGTCCCTCGCCCCGACACGGCTCACTCTCGCGCACTCGTCCCTCGCCCCGACACGCTCACTCTCGCGCACTCGTCCCTCGCCCCGACACGGCTCACTCTCGCGCACTCGTCCCTCGCCCCGACACGGCTCACTCTCGCGCACTCGACCCGACACGGCTCACTCTCCCGCACTCGTCCCTCATCCCGACACGGCTCACTCTCCCGCACTCGTCCCGACACGGCTCACTCTCGCGCACTCGACCCGACACGGCTCACTCTCCCGCACTCGACCCGACACGGCTCACTCTCCCGCACTCGTCCCTCGCCCCGACACGGCTCACTCTCCCGCACTCGTCCCTCGCCCCGACACGGCTCACTCTCCCGCACTCGTCCCTCGCCCCGACACGGCTCACTCTCCCGCACTCGTCCCTCCCCCCGACACGGCTCACTCTCCCGCACTCGTCCCTCGCCCCAACACGGCTCACTCTCGCGCACTCGACCCGACACGGCTCACTCTCCCGCACTCATCCCTCGTCCCGACACGGCTCACTCTCCCGCACTCGTCCCGACACGGCTCACTCTCCCGCACTCGTCCCTCGCCCCGACACGGCTCACTCTCCCGCACTCGTCCCTCGCCCCGACACGGCTCACTCTCCCGCACTCGTCCCTCGCCCCAACACGGCTCACTCTCCCGCACTCGTCCCTCGCCCCAACACGGCTCACTCTAACGTATATGACGCTCGCCCTGACATGGCTCACTCTCCCACACTCGACCCTCTCCCCGACACGGCTCACTCTCCCACACTCGACCCTCTCCCCGACACTCGCCATCACATCGGCACATGTACCATGTTCAGTACACACCACCGATCCTGCACCTCGTTCCTACAGTTGGATGAGCTCAGATGCCAGACATCCCACAATATCTCAACACCAGGCACAGCCGATATTCTGTGGAGACAAGGAAAACTAATACAGCTAGTATTCAACATAAGTGTACAGTGCTTAATGTATGCAAGAAGAAAAGGTGTGGAAAAGGCTAAAATAAAAAGAAAACTACCCAATACTTAGTGACTCCTGGTGTCCTTTGCCAGCAGGAAGTTCACGCAAATCAAAGTGACTTGTGTCCCCAGCATGGGTAACAGGATGAAGGCGATATGGCCTACAACATCCCAGCAGCTCCCATACCAATATGGATGGAGGCAGAGGCTGAGCTACTATATGGATGGAGGTAGAGGCTGAGCTACTCGTCCCTATCTCCGCTCACGGCAGTCAGTGTGGGGAAAGCAGGAAGTGTATGTAATGATACATAGCTCTGCTCTGCTGTATCTCCACACAGCAGCTGCAATACCATTATGGATGGAGGTAGAGAGGCTGAGCTACTATATGGATGGAGGTAGAGGCTGAGCTACTATTCCCGATCTCCGCTCACAGCAGTCAGTGTGGGGAGAGCGGGAAGTGTTTGTAATGATACAGCTGAGCTATGTATCCCTACACAGCAGCTCCAATACCAATATGGATGGAGGCAGAGTCTGAGCTACTCGTCCCGATCTAAGCTCACAGCAGTCAGTGTGGGGAGAGCGGGAAGTGTTTGTAATGATACAGCGGAGCTGAGCTATGTATCCCTACACAGCAGCTGCAATACCAATATGGATGGAGGGCAGAGACTGAGCTACTTGTCCCGATCTCAGCTCATGGTAGTCAGTGTGTGGGGGTGATGAGTGAGAAGTGTTTGTAAGGATACATGTGGTGAAGGGTCCCTTTAAAGCAAACTTGTCAGCAGTATTCTGCTGAGGAATCTCCAGACAGTGTCATGTTGGGGCTGCTGCAATGATTAATATGATACCTGAGGTGAAGGAATCCATCTTGCGTAATCAGTGTTTGCAGGTGTGAGTTAATGATCTGCCCGTGCTCCGGGGCCGGGCTGTAGATGGGTCTTATCCTGGTGATCTAGGCTGGATCAGCAAGAAAAGACCACAGGCCGCCCCGAAGCACAAATATGTTCCTCATCATAGAGATAGACACAGAGCGAGACAGGGGCGGCCTGTGGTCTTATCCTGGTGCAATAAGTCAAATCGGCAAGATAAGACCCATCTACAGCCCGGAGCACGGGCAGATCATTACCTCACAGCTGCAAGCACTGATTACACAAGACAGATTCCTTCACCTCAGGTATCTCATTAATCAGTGCAGCAGCCCCAACATGGCCCGGCCTGGGGTTTACTCAGCACAATCCTGCTGACAGGTTCTCTTTAATGGAAACTTCCAACGGACCAGTGTAAAAACTTGAGGAAGATTCTCATCTTTCTGCTGCCGGTGTGTATGAGGACCAGCAGCTCCACAATCATCTACCAGGGAAAGAGGCGGGAACACGCTGATTAAATGACTGGATGCAGGTCCGCAGGCTCCATATAAATCCCATCCAATCGTGACAGTGTGAATGGTGGCTCTATATGATCAGCGCAGGTGTCCCCCCCCCCCCAATCACAGCTTCCCACCAAAGTGCAGAGGGGTAGCCGCGTGCAATAGGCGAGAAGAACAATGGGTAGCCGCTCGTAGAAAAGATACGCTGGCCTTTACTGGAATCATTTCAGACTTCACAAAACTAATCAATCATTTAATAATTCATCAAATCCACCAGACATTTGCAGATCGGGTCCAGCTGTGCAAGCAGAGAAGAGGCAGAAGCAGGCGACGGGCAGAGCGCCAAGGGCTAGGGCCGTGTTCACATCACGATTGTAGCCGACACGGGACGTATAAATCAGGACTGAGCAGATATCCCCCCCATGAGGGAATACAGCAGGAGAGTCTCCCTGTAATGGAAAGGGGGCAGACTGCGGCGCTCAGCCAGGGGGATATACACATCAGATGGGGGCTCCTAACCGGATGTGAATGGATCCGCAATGACCAGCGAGTGACGTCCGCTCACAGGCGGACCACTGGTGCCGACCACGAGTCCATACAAAGTACCAGACACAGACCTGAAGCCCGGAGCGTTATTGGGCCGCAGCGTGGAGCGTTCTGCCGCAATCAGGGTGAGAAGAGCGGCGTCGCCCACATCAGCCCCTGAGGAGACGTCTCCAGCACGTCTTGTCCCCAAGAACGGCGACCATCACCACTCCACGGCGTTAAGACATGACCCCGAACACTGGGTTGTGACGGCAGATACTCGGCCCAATCTCCTCATAATCCTTTTTCGTGTGGCAAACCTGGTAAAACTCCGGCTGAAAGGAAGAACGGAAAGACTCAGTCTCCAGGACAAGAAGAGGCGAGTGCCGGGGCCTCACAGCCAGGGGTGGGGAGCGAGCCTCGGGGCCGGCGTGGAAGGGGAAGGGGTGGGGAGACGGGAGGCGAGCCTCGGGGCCGGCGTGGCGGGGAAGGGGTGGGGAGACTCGGGGCCGGCGTGGCGACGGGAGGCGAGCCTCGGGGCCGGCGTGGCGGGGAAGGGGTGGGGAGACGGGAGGCGAGCCTCGGGGCCGGCGTGGCGGGGAAGGGGTGGGGAGACGGGAGGCGAGCCTCGGGGCCGGCGTGGCGGGGAAGGGGTGGGGAGACGGGAGGCGAGCCTCGGGGCAGGCGTGGCGGGGAAGGGGTGGGGAGACGGGAGGCGAGCCTCGGGGCCGGCGTGGCGGGGAAGGGGTTGAGAGATGGGAGGCGAGCCTCATGGCCGGCGTGGCGGGGTAGAGGGAGACGGGAGGTGAGCCTCGTGGCCGGGGAGATGGGAGGCGAGCCTCGTGGCCGGCGTGGCGAGGGAGAGAGATGGGAGGCGAGCCTCGTGGCCGGCTTGGCGGGGTAGAGGGAGATGGGAGGTGAGCCTCGTGGCCGGCGTGGCGGGGGTTGAGAGATGGGAGGCGAGCCTCATGGCCGGCGTGGCGGGGTAGAGGGAGATGGGAGGCGAGCCTCGTGGCCGGGGAGATGGGAGGCGAGCCTCATGGCCGGCGTGGCGGGGTAGAGGGAGATGGGAGGCGAGCCTCGTGGCCGGCGTGGCGGGGGAGATGGGAGGCGAGCCTCGTGGCCGGCGTAGAGGGAGATGGGAGGCGAGCCTCATGGCCGGCGTGGCGGGGTAGAGGGAGATGGGAGGCGAGCCTCGTGGCCGGGGAGATGGGAGGCGAGCCTCATGGCCGGCGTGGCGGGGTAGAGGGAGATGGGAGGCGAGCCTCGTGGCCGGTGTGGCGGGGGAGATGGGAGGCGAGCCTCGTGGCCGGCGTAGAGGGAGATGGGAGGCGAGCCTCATGGCCGGCGTGGCGGGGTAGAGGGAGATGGGAGGCGAGCCTCGTGGCCGGGGAGATGGGAGGCGAGCCTCATGGCCGGCGTGGCGGGGTAGAGGGAGACGGGAGGTGAGCCTCGTGGCCGGGGAGATGGGAGGCGAGCCTCGTGGCCGGCGTGGCGAGGGAGAGAGATGGGAGGCGAGCCTCGTGGCCGGCTTGGCGGGGTAGAGGGAGATGGGAGGTGAGCCTCGTGGCCGGCGTGGCGGGGGTTGAGAGATGGGAGGCGAGCCTCATGGCCGGCGTGGCGGGGTAGAGGGAGATGGGAGGCGAGCCTCGTGGCCGGGGAGATGGGAGGCGAGCCTCGTGGCCGGGGAGATGGGAGGCGAGCCTCATGGCCGGCGTGGCGGGGTAGAGGGAGATGGGAGGCGAGCCTCGTGGCCGGTGTGGCGGGGGAGATGGGAGGCGAGCCTCGTGGCCGGCGTAGAGGGAGATGGGAGGCGAGCCTCGTGGCCGGTGTGGCGGGGGACATGGGAGGCGAGCCTCGTGGCCGGCGTAGAGGGAGATGGGAGGCGAGCCTCGTGGCCGGCGTGGCGGGAGGTTGTTGATCAGGGTGTAGCCGCGCAGCGGTCAGACTTACGGTGGATGCCAGCATGGAGCCTCCGAACCAGACGGCGTAGCGCTGCATGTGGTGGGTGATCACCTGAACATCAATGGGTTTTGGCTGAAAACAGAAAAAGAAAAAGCTGCAGAAGAAGATAGAAGTGCGGACGGGAATCATTAACCCCTCGCTTCACCGCTGACCGCAGCATCTTTGGTTAGATTGCACTTGATTCACCTCTCTGTCCGGGGGGCGGTCGGTGTATGAGGCGCGGGGGGCCGCTCATTTCCCATCACGCCACTAATTAGTTCTGATAAGTTTTACTCTTAGTTCCGGTAAGACGTCAGCTCAATCCATAAATTAGTAAAATTGCAGAGATTGTAAAAAAAGCAGCTTTCTAATTTCCCCTTCATGATAAATGTTCTGCGTTCTCAAGAACAGGGGGGGCTTATTCTATAGTGTGCAGCTGGTCTCCTGGGTTACCGGCCACCTCTGCAGCCTCAAAGAGGCTAGTTACCTAGGTAACACCGGCGTGGGGTGATCTAGATCAGAGCATCAGGGCCCCGGGCCTCGCCATAAAGTGAGATAAAGTCACCACTGATCGCAGCAGCGGAAGGTGCAGACCGGCAGCAACAATCTGCAAGACGGCCACGAGCGGCCCCCCAACCTCCGCAGAGCAGGGGTGGCCGAACCACGAGCGGCCCCCACAGAGCAGGGATGGCTGGGGCCACGAGCGTCCAACTCCTGAACATTTAACCCCTTATGACTGGGTGACGTCCATCTCTCTGCTATCCGGTATCACTTATTTCCTATAGACATTGAGGATTTGCTTTTCTCCACTTCTTTGTTCAGCGTCTTGTAATGTGAATTTGGCCTTTTTGAGCCTGGTCTTCACAGCGGCTCTTTGCGCTCGGGGCGGGCCCGCGGCTCTTTGCGCTCAGGGCGGGCCCGCGGCTCTTTGCGCTCGGGGCGGGCCCGCGGCTCTTTGCGCTCGGGGCGGGCCCGCGGCTCTTTGCGCTCGGGGCGGGCCCGCGGCTCTTTTCCAGATACGATAATTTTTTTTTTTTTTAGTATTTTCTAAGTGGGGAGGAGACAAACTTTCTATTCCTTTAATTGTTTTTGTACTATTTCTGTTTCCCATTAGGGGACGTGATTGTGCAGTCACTTTACTGCAGTGTTGCAATATTTAGCTTCATTCCTGTCCTCCTACAAATCCACTGGCGGGACTCCATAGAAGGAGCAACATGGGAGCAGTCAGCAGCTCCCGACCTCCACGGTAAGCCGGCGGCACAGACACAAGCCCCCCACCCACTACGAGCCTCCCGTCCAGACTCCCCCACCCCCCAAGTATGAGCGGCAAGCCAAACCCACCCCCCCTAAGTACAAGCCTCCTACCAAACCTCCCCCCAGCACGAGCCCCCAGCAGCCGTATGAGGAGCCGCAGCCATCTCTGACCTTCAGGCGGCCTCCGCTCAGCTCCTCGCTCAGCTTCAGCCGGGCGTCCACCGTTCTCTTCAGATCTCTCTGCAGACGACGACCAAAGTCCCTGAACATGGTGGAGCCGCCGGAGAGGACGATGTTCTGTGCAGACAAGGAAAAAGGGTCAGTTACACGGCCGACCACAGGGGGCAGGAGAGCAGCGGAGCCAATCACCTTATACAGGGGGCGGCGGACATCAATGGGGCAGTTCTGTATCACCTCATCCACCACCTCCGAGATCGGCTGCGTGAAGTCCGGGTTAGCAAACTACAAATGTGATAGATCGTTAGTGGAGAAACCGCCGTCTCCTAGATGAAGGGAAAAGCCCCCCTTCAGCCGTACTCTGCCAGGGAGCAGACCCCCCCACCACTGGAGCAACTCCCCAGAAGTGGCCTTCTGGGGCCCTACCTCCTAGAGCGGCCTCGTACCCCCCCCCCCTCACCTCCTAGAGCGGCCTCGTACCCCCCCCCCCACTCTTGGGAGCGGCCTCGCCCCCCCCCTCCCCCACTCTTGGGAGCGGCCTCGTCCCCCTCCTCCCCTCCCCCTGGGAGCGGCCTCGTCCCCCTCCTCCCCTCCCCCTGGGAGCGGCCTCGTCCCCCTCCTCCCCTCCCCCTGGGAGCGGCCTCGTCCCCCTCCTCCCCTCCCCCTGGGAGCGGCCTCGCCCCCCCTCCCCCCCCTCACCTCCTAGAGCGGCCTCGCCCCCCCTCCCCCCCTAGAGCGGCCTCGCCCCCCCCTCCCCCACTCTTGGGAGCGGCCTCATCCCCGTCCCCCCCTCCCCCACTCTTGGCATCGGCCTCATCCCCGTCCCCGTCCCCCCCCTCCCCCTGGATCGGCATCGGCCTCGTCCCCCCCTCCCCCTGGATCGGCATCCTCCTCGTCCCCCCTCCTCCCCTCGATCGGCATCCTCCTCGTCCCCCCCTCCCCCTGGATCGGCATCCTCCTCGTCCCCCCTCCTCCCCTCCCCTCGATCGGCATCCTCCTCGTCCCCCCTCCTCCCCTCCCCTCGATCGGCATCCTCCTCGTCCCCCCTCCATCGGCATCCTCCTCGTCCCCCCTCCATCGGCATCCTCCTCGTCCCCCCTCCATCGGCATCCTCCTCGTCCCCCCTCCATCGGCATCCTCCTCGTCCCCCCTCCATCGGCATCCTCCTCGTCCCCCCTCCATCGGCATCCTCCTCGTCCCCCCTCCATCGGCATCCTCCTCGTCCCCCCTCCATCGGCATCCTCCTCGTCCCCCCTCCATCGGCATCCTCCTCGTCCCCCCTCCATCGGCATCCTCCTCGTCCCCCCTCCATCGGCATCCTCCTCGTCCCCCCTCCATCGGCATCCTCCTCGTCCCCCCTCCATCGGCATCCTCCTCGTCCCCCCTCCTCCCCCCTCCTCCCCTCCCCTCGGCATCCTCCTCGTCCCCCCTCCTCCCCTCCCCTCGATCGGCATCCTCCTCGTCCCCCCTCCTCCCCTCGATCGGCCGCCTCGTCCCCCCTCCTCCCCTCCCCTCGGCATCCTCCTCGTCCCCCCTCCTCTCCTCCCCTCGATCGGCCGCCTCGTCCCCCCTCCTCCCCTCCCCTCGGCATCCTCCTCGTCCCCCCTCCTCTCCTCCCCTCGATCGGCCGCCTCGTCCCCCCTCCTCTCCTCCCCTCGATCGGCCGCCTCGTCCCCCCTCCTCTCCTCGATCGGCCGCCTCGTCCCCCCTCCTCTCCTCGATCGGCCGCCTCGTCCCCCCTCCTCCCCTCGATCGGCCGCCTCGTCCCCCCTCCTCCCCTCGATCGGCCGCCTCGTCCCCCCTCCTCCCCTCGATCGGCCGCCTCGTCCCCCCTCCTCTCCTCCCCTCGATCGGCCGCCTCGTCCCCCCTCCTCTCCTCCCCTCGATCGGCCGCCTCGTCCCCCCTCCTCTCCTCGATCGGCCGCCTCGTCCCCCCTCCTCTCCTCGATCGGCCGCCTCGTCCCCCCTCCTCCCCTCGATCGGCCGCCTCGTCCCCCTCCTCTCCTCCCCTCGATCGGCCGCCTCGTCCCCCCTCCTCTCCTCCCCTCGATCGGCCGCCTCGTCCCCCCTCCTCTCCTCCCCTCGATCGGCCGCCTCGTCCCCCCTCCTCTCCTCCCCTCGATCGGCCGCCTCGTCCCCCCTCCTCTCCTCCCCTCGATCGGCCGCCTCGTCCCCCCTCTCCTCCCCTCGATCGGCGGCCTCGTCCCCCTCCTCTCCTCCCCTCGATCGGCGGCCTCGTCCCCCTCCTCTCCTCCCCTCGATCGGCGGCCTCGTCCCCCTCCTCTCCTCCCCTCGATCGGCGGCCTCGTCCCCCTCCTCTCCTCCCCTCGATCGGCGGCCTCGTCCCCCTCCTCTCCTCCCCTCGATCGGCGGCCTCGTCCCCCTCCTCTCCTCCCCTCGATCGGCGGCCTCGTCCCCCTCCTCTCCTCCCCTCGATCGGCGGCCTCGTCCCCCTCCTCTCCTCCCCTCGATCGGCGGCCTCGTCCCCCTCCTCCCCTCGATCGGCGGCCTCGTCCCCCTCCTCTCCTCCCCTCGATCGGCGGCCTCGTCCCCCTCCTCTCCTCGATCGGCGGCCTCGTCCCCCTCCTCTCCTCGATCGGCGGCCTCGTCCCCCTCCTCTCCTCCCCTCGATCGGCGGCCTCGTCCCCCTCCTCTCCTCCCCTCGATCGGCGGCCTCGTCCCCCTCCTCTCCTCCCCTCGATCGGCGGCCTCGTCCCCCTCCTCTCCTCCCCTCGATCGGCGGCCTCGTCCCCCTCCTCTCCTCCCCTCGATCGGCGGCCTCGTCCCCCTCCTCTCCTCCCCTCGATCGGCGGCCTCGTCCCCCTCCTCTCCTCCCCTCGATCGGCGGCCTCGTCCCCCTCCTCTCCTCCCCTCGATCGGCGGCCTCGTCCCCCTCCTCTCCTCCCCTCGATCGGCGGCCTCGTCCCCCTCCTCTCCTCCCCTCGATCGGCGGCCTCGTCCCCCTCCTCTCCTCCCCTCGATCGGCGGCCTCGTCCCCCTCCTCTCCTCCCCTCGATCGGCGGCCTCGTCCCCCTCCTCTCCTCGATCGGCGGCCTCGTCCCCCTCCTCTCCTCGATCGGCGGCCTCGTCCCCCTCCTCTCCTCGATCGGCGGCCTCGTCCCCCTCCTCTCCTCGATCGGCGGCCTCGTCCCCCTCCTCTCCTCGATCGGCGGCCTCGTCCCCCTCCTCTCCTCGATCGGCGGCCTCGTCCCCCTCCTCTCCTCGATCGGCGGCCTCGTCCCCCTCCTCTCCTCGATCGGCGGCCTCGTCCCCCTCCTCTCCTCGATCGGCGGCCTCGTCCCCCTCCTCTCCTCGATCGGCGGCCTCGTCCCCCTCCTCCCCTCGATCGGCGGCCTCGTCCCCCTCCTCTCCTCCCCTCGATCGGCGGCCTCGTCCCCCTCCTCTCCTCCCCTCGATCGGCCTCGTCCCCCTCGATCGGCCTCGTCCCCCTCGATCGGCCTCGTCCCCCTCGATCGGCCTCGTCCCCCTCGATCGGCCTCGTCCCCCTCCTCCCCTCCCCCTCGATCGGCCTCGTCCCCCTCTTCCCCTCCCCCTCGATCGGCCTCGTCCCCCTCCCTCAGCAGTATGAACCCTTCTTTATAGCACGAACCTCAGGGTGGAAAAAAATCTCGGGGCCCAGAAACCTCTCGTAGCCGACATCGATGCAGAACTCCTTCTTGGAGATGGCGTTGACGCCGATGAACTGTTTGATCCACTTGGCGCCGTCCAGATCGTATTTACTGAATTCCTTCACCAAGTCCGGACACACGTAGCTGAAGCGTTCCTGCAAGGAGCGGCCGAAACACGGGAGGGTGAGCGGCCGGGACGCTGGAGAAGAGGGCGAGCGGCTGGAGGAGCAGGCACTGATTATATACAGCGGCTTGTGAAAGTATTCACCCCCTGGGCTTTTTCCCTATTTTGTTACATTACGACCTGTGTGTAAATATTCCTGTAATCTGATGTGTGTGATCCATCAGCTCTAAGTAATCTAAGCCGGTGAAGTGAGGAAATATCTGCAGAAATTACATTCATGGGATCAAAGAACTAAAAATTAGTATGTGCATATGTATTCACCCCTTTTGTGATGAAGCCCCTAAAAATTTCTGGTGCAAGCAATTCCCTTCATAAGTCCCATCTTTAGTGACCGGACGTCCCGCTGTGTGCAATCTAATGTCACACGTCTGTCAGTATATACACTACCTCTTCTGAATGGCTCGCGGTGGTGTGAAGGACCTGCGGTGATGTCATTGGGTCATGTGACAGGTCACATGACTCAATGACGTCATGGCAGGTCCTTCACAACACCGTGACCCATACAGCAGAGCAGATGGAGGGGAGAAAACACCAGGAGGACATCGGAAGGTGAGTATAATCTTTATTTTATTCTTTTTTTTACCGTTTCTATGGTCCCCGGGTCCAGATGAGTCTCCTCTTCTCCAGACCCGGGTACCATCCGCACATTGAATCGCTTAATATCCGCGTGTGCACATGTAGTCATGAAGATATTAAGCGATTCAATGCAAGTCAATGGCGGCGATTACGCTGCGTGTCCGCAAAATTAATGGACATGCTGCGGATTGTTCCGCAATGATAATCCGCAGCGGAAATTTCCGCAGCATGTGCACAGCACAGCGGATTTATTGTTGGGGCACATATTACCAAGCGTTTCAGTGCTTTTGCTGCGGAAATTGCGCTGTAAAAATGCATAGTGGGCACGCTGCCTTATATTAAGTCTCTTATTTAACCCCTTTACAGCCCATGACGTATTAATACGAGTCAGTGCCCTGGGCTTTAAGAGCCTGACCCATATTAGTACGTCATAGCGATCGCACACAGGCTGTGCGGGCGCGATTGCCGCCGGGTGTCAGCTGATTGTCACAGCTGACACCCGATGCTATGTCCTGGGAGCGGTCCTGCACCGCTCCCGGCACATTAACCCCCGCAATGCTGCAATCGAAGTCGATCGCAGCATTGCGGTGGCAAGGGGAGGTGATCGTAATACTCACCTCCTCTTCCGGCCTCCAGCGCTGTCTGCCGCGGCTTCCCGGGTGTTGCCATGACAACATCCGGGTCACCAGACAGCAGGAAGATTTTTTGGTCATGCGCAGTGCACGACCAAACAATGTTCTCACTGTGCAGTGCTGACAGCCTGTATAGCACAGGGATGGTGCTCCATCCCTACGCTGTGCAGGCGATCAGAATAAAAAAAGCGAAAGTCCCACAGTGGGACAAAGTAAAAAAGTGTAAAAACTGTCAGTAAGTGAAAAAAAAAAATAAAAAAATTATATATATATATATATATATATATATATATATATATATATATATATATATATATATATATATATATATAAATAATGTACCCATCAATAAATATTATTATGAAAAAAAAAGCAAACAATAAAAGTACACATATTTGGTATTGCCGAGTCCGGAACAACCTGACCTATAAAACTGTCCCACTAGTTAACCCCTTCAGTGAACACGGTAAAAAAAATAAATAAAAAACGAAGCAAAAAACAATGCTTTATCATCATACCGCCAAACAAAAAATGGAATAACACGCGATCAAAAAGACAAATATAAATAAAAATGATACCGCTGAAAACGTCATCTCGTCCCACAAAAAACAAGCCGCCATACAGCTCCATCATCCGAAAAATAAAAAAGTTATAGCTCTCAGAATAAAGCGATGCAAAAAAATATTTTTTTCTATAAAATAGCTTTTATTGTGGAAAAGCGCCAAAACATAGAAAAACTATATAAATGTGGTACCGCTGTAAACGTACTGACCCGAAGAATAAAGCTGCCTTATCACTTTTACCACATGCGGAACAGAATAAAAAAAAAAACAAAAAAAACAATTCCTGAATTGTTGGTTTTTGTTTATTCTGCCTCCCAAAAATCGGAATAGAAAGCGATCAAAAAATGTCACGTGCCTGAAAATGGCACCAATAACAACGTCAACTCATCCCGCAAAAAAACAAGCCGTCACATGACTGTCGGCCAAAATATGGAAAAATTATAGCGATGCAAAAACTAGATTTTACAAAAAATGCGTCTTTTAGTGTGTGACAGCTGTCAATCATAAAAACCCGATATGATTCTGGTATTGCTGTAATCGCACCGACCCGAAGAATAGAATCATAGAATCATAGATTGGTAGAGTTGGAAGGGACCTCCTGGGTCATCTGGTCCAACCCCCTGCTCAAAGCAGGATTCACTAAATCATCTCAGACAGATGTCTGTCCAGCCTCTGTTTGAAGACGTCCATTGAAGGGGAACTCACCACCTCTCGTGGCAGCCTGTTCCACTCATTAATCACCCTAACTGTCAAAAAGTTTTTTCTAATATCTAATCTGTGTCTCCTCCCATTTAGTTTCATCCCATTGCTTCTAGTCTTTCCCTGTACAAATGAGAATAAAGATGATCCTTCTACAATGTGACAGCCCTTGACATATTTGTAGACAGCTATTAAGTCTCCTCTCAGTCTTCTTTTTTGCAAGCTAAACATTCCCAAATCCTGCAACCGTTCCTCATAGGACATGGTTTGCAGACCAGTCACCATTCTGGTCGCTCTTCTCTGAACTTGTTCCAGTTTGTCTATGTCTTTTTTAAAATGTGGTGCCCAAAACTGTGCACAGTATTCCAGATG
The DNA here is from genome assembly GCF_046119375.1 of Phyllobates terribilis. Taxonomy (NCBI): domain Eukaryota; kingdom Metazoa; phylum Chordata; class Amphibia; order Anura; family Dendrobatidae; genus Phyllobates; species Phyllobates terribilis. Next base: position 193,920,233 of record NW_027362769.1, on the reverse strand, counting down.
AGGTCTGACCAAAGAGGAGTAAAGACCGATAATGACTTCACGTGATCTAGACTGTATGCTTCTGTTAATACATCCCAGAATTGTATTTGCCTTTTTTGCTGCTGCATCATCACATAAAGTCGTCTAATCATTTATACCGCACGAGGAACGGCGTCAAAAATAAACGCTAGGGTTAGGGCTGGGTTTGGGGCTAGGGTTAGGGTTGTGCTAAGGTTAGGGTTGTGTAAGGGTTAGGGTTGTGTAAGGGTTAGGGTTGTGTAAGGGTTAGGGTTGTGTAAGGGTTAGGGTTGTGTAAGGGTTAGGGCTGGGGTTGTGATGGGATTGTGATTTTTTTCAAAAGTAAGAAAAAATGATGACGATATGGCGACTAGTGTTGAGCGCAAGTGCTCGCTACTTGAGTTTGCATCGGGTGCTCGGGTATGCACCAAGTATCGCGGGTATTTGAGTGACATGCTCGAGTCTCTGCCCCATAAGCTTCACGGCCAAAAAAAACTTTGCGGGGATTGCCTGCCATGCACGAGCGATCCCCACATGTTTTTTTGGGAATCTAATAACCGTGAAACATGCGGGGCAGGGACTGGAGCATGTCACTCGAGCACACGCTGTACATGGTGCATACCTGAGTACCCGATGCAAACTCAAGTAGCGAGCACTTGCGCTCAAGACTAATGACAACTTATTCAATATGATGACCTAATGTTATCAAATTCTGTGTCGTACCTCTGGGTTCAAAATGTTCACTATACCCCTTGATAAAATCCTTGAGGGGTCTAGTTTCCAAAATGGGGTCACTTGTGGGTGTTTCCACTGTTTAGGCACATCAGGGGCTCTCCAAACGCGACATGGTGTCCGCTAACAAATTGAATGGAAAATCGGCTCAAATTGTTAGCGGACACCATGTTGCGTTTGGAGAGCCCCTGTATGCCCAAACATTGGAGCTCACCCACAAGTGACCCCATTTTGGAAACTAGACCCCCCAAGGCACCTATCTAGATGCATAGTGAGCACTTGGTACCCGTAGGTGCGTCACAAATTGATTGGTAAAAATGAAAAAAAAAATACTTTTTCATTTTTACGGATTAATTTGTGAAGCACCTGGGGGTTCAAAATGCTCACCACCCATCTAGATAAGTTCCCAGGGGGGTCTAGTTTCCAAAATTTGGTCACTTGTGGGGGGTTTCCACTGTTTAGGCACATCAGGGGCTCTCCAAACACAACATGGCGTCCACTAATTGTTCAAGCAAATTTTACAATCAAAAAGTCAAATGGCGCTCCTTCCCTTCCAAGCCCTGCCGTGCGCCCAAACAGTGTTTTTTCCCCACATATGGGGTATCTGCGTGCCCAGGGGAAATTGCACAACAAATTTTGGTGTCCATATTTTCTTGTTACCCCTGTGAAAATAAAAAAAAAAATGGGTCTAAAGTAACATTTTTGTGAAAATACTTAAATGTTCCATTTTTTTCTTCCACATTCCAAAAATTCCTGTGCAGCACCTGAAGGGTTAATAAAGTTCTTGAATGTGGTTTTCAGCACCTTGAGGGGTGCAGTTTTTAGAATGATGTCACTTTTGGGTATTTTCTGTCATAAAGGCCCCTCAAAGTCACTTCAAATGTGATGTGGTCCCTAAAAAAAATTGTTTTGTAAATTTTGTTGGAAAAATTAGAAAATCGCTGGTCAACTTTTAACCCTTATAGCGCACTAATAAAAAAAAAAATTTTGTTTCAAAATTGTGCTGATGTAAAGTAGACATGTGGGAAATGTTATTTATTAAGTATTTTGTGTGACATATCGCTCTGATTTAAGGGCATAAAAATTCAAATTTTGAAAATTGCAAAGTTTTCGTTTTTTTTCCCCAAATATCACTTGTGTTTATCGAAGAAATTTTACCACAATTATTAAGTACAATATGTCACGAAAAAACAATCTCAGAATCAGTGGGATCCGTTGAAGCGTTACAGAGTAATTACCTCATAAAGTGACAGTGGTCAGAATTGTAAAAATTGGCCTGGTCATTAACGTGCAAACCACCCTCGGGGGTAAAGGGGTTAATCCTGTTTATTTTATATAACTGCCTATGTATTTTAATGTCCCCTTTGTAACATCCTTGTATATATTTTTCCTAAACACTGCCTCCCTTTTGGATTAAATATAAAATTTAATAGTTCTGTTTCTTTTGCTCTGCAATCGCTCCCTCCCCCAAAGCCATATACGCTACCAGAATGCACGCGTCCGGCCAGGCCTGTATTATATTTTCATATCTGGACATTGGTGGCAGAGAATAATAATAATCGGGCTATCGTGAAGCTGACAGTGACCGTACGGAGGGCGTGTACACATATTCCATGCGTTGGAATCCGGAGCTGTGACGCCATACGCTCACTGGTCGCTTACCGATACCTAAGGAGTGAGTAGTCTGGATCGTGTGCTCGCGATTCCGGACAAAATCCTGACAGAGTGACAGCATGGTGAGATATTGCGTGATCTCCCCAGTGTCGTCACTGAGGAATCCCTGACAACCACGAAGACCAAGGAGATCTCCAAACAAGTCATGCACAAAGTTGTTGAGAAGTACAATTCAGGGTTGGGTTATAAAATAATCTCTGATGATCCCCCGGAGCTCCATCAAATCCATCATCATCAAATGGAAAGGCCACGGTACCAGAACAAACCTGCCAAGAGAGGGCACTCACCAAAACTCTCAGCCCGGGCAAAGAGGGCATTAATCAGAGAGGAGGCACAGAGACTAAAAGGTAACCCTGAAGGAGCTGCAGAGACTGGAGTATCTGTCCATACAACCACGATAAGCCGTACACTTTATAGAGGTGGCCTTTATGGAAGAGTGGGCAGAAAAAAAGCCTTTACTTACACAGAAATTGTAAGGCTCGTTTTGAGTTTGCCAAATTACATGTGAGATTCCACAAATGTATGGAGGACGGCACTGTAGGTAAACGCTATGTCTGGCGCAAAACCAACACGGCTCATCACTCCAAGAACACCATCCCCACAGTGAAACATGGCGGTGGCAGCATGTCTTTTGGCACCAGGAACAGGGGACGTTTTCAGTTATTTTGTCCTATTTGTTGTTTGCTTCACAATTAAAAGAAAACCAAATGTTCACAGTTGTCGGCATGTTCTTTACATGAACTGATGCAAACCCTCAAAACATAGTGAAATTCAAGGTGGTCAGGCAGCAAAACATGGAAAATGAGAAGGGGGTGAATACTTTCGCAAGCCACTGTATACGGGAGGGGGGAGGACAAGCAGACAACAGAATGCACAGGACTCTCTACCTTTACTGCCTTGGCGGTCTCCAGAGACTGCTCCGGGGGGATCCCCACCTCTCGGTCTCGGAGGAGCTGCTGGATGAAGTAGGTGATGTCGCGGCCAGCAATGGGGATGTGCTTGATGCAGCTCCCGATGACGTAGCCTTCAGCCTGTGGGGCACAGACAACCGCGATCAGTGGAGACGGATCACAATCCAAGGGTCTCACGGATGTACAGGGGGCCATCGGCCGGGTTGGCCAGTGTTACCGGTACTCACCACGGGGATGACGTGTGTCACACCGTCACCACTGTCGATCACCGTGCCGGTCAGTGTGCGCTCGCCCACTTGCCTGGATGTCCAAGATGCAGCCAAAGCAAGGACAGCCTGAAGAGAAGACACCGGAGATCAGGATGTGCGCCGCCATGATGACCGGCCCCCGGGCAGGGACGGTCCGGACCACTCACCTGAACCGCTATGTACAAGCCGGGGACATTGAAGGACTCAAACATGATCTCAGCCGTGTACTCCCTGTTCTCCGGAGTGTTCAGCGGCGGCTCAGTCTACAGAGAGAGAAGAGGGTCACAGAGCAAGAAGGTGGCAGTGCCGGCCTGAGCACCCCCAGGTCAGACGCACTCACCAGGAGGAAGTAGTGATCTTCAGGCTCGGCTCGCAGGTACTTGAAGATCACTTGCTCCATGAATCGCTCCATGAGATCCCAGTCCTCCACGATGCCATGACGGATTGGCCACTGTGAAAAGAAGCAGCGGTGACAAAGAGCTGACGCTGACACTGACACTCTTCGTATGCACCTTGCAACACCCCGGGACCGGTGGCCTCCTGGCGGAGCAGGGCTGCGCCCGCACAGCGCACCTTTGTGGCATATGTTGGTTTATCTATGGCTTCATCTCCGATGAAGAAGTCCAGGTCGTCCACTCCCTTCATCAGACGTCTCTGAGCTTGGTCTCCCACCTTGGCGGACTCCTTTATGGCGATACCTGCGGGGGATGTGGGGAGCGGTCACTTTCGGGCGACAGATGGGGCCGACGTCAGGGATAACACAAGCCCACCAGGTCTAAGGCGGAAGCTGCTGCGCAGCCACATGAGATGACAGGAGGCATGAAAAGACGGTAGACACATGATGAACGGACACATCCGCTGCCGCACAGTCACACAAGACCTAGCAGAGCTGGAGCGGCGCAGAGCTCCATCAGTACAGTGCTCCGAACTGCAGGACCGGCACATACAGATCCTCAGGGTTTGGGGCCGCCGGCTCCCATAGTTCCTGCCTGATAGGAGTGGTAGTTGTGTCTATAGAGTGTCACTGCAGCCCTGGAGGCGGCCATACTCACATGACGGGATGATGAACTGGGGCTCAGTGTTCCCGGCGTATCCGAGCTTCGTGTATCTGGAAGGTAAAGGAGAAGCGATGAGGAATGTCAGCAAGACAAGACGTGTGCGGAGGAGAACCTGCCGCCCTGCTCCCCTCCCCAGCACAAAACCACAGGATGTGGGGGCCGCCGACAGCCAGGAATAAGGAACCAGAAGCCACAAGTCCTGAGCAAGAGGAGACCCCTGAGCACCAGAGCCTGTTCACCCCGGGGGGGAGAAGAGAGGAGGCCCCCCCCCCCCATCCACCCCGGGGAGAAAACCCCCCTGAGCCCGTCCACCCCGGGGGAATTGGGAGGAGGGGGGGGGGGGGGGGGAGATCACCCCCCCCCCCGAGCCCGTCCACCCGGGGGAGGGGGGAAAGAGAGGAGATCACCCCCCCCCCGAACCCGTCCACCCGGGGGAGGGGGGAAAGAGAGGAGGAGATCACCCCCCCCCCCCGAACCCGTCCACCCGGGGGAGGGGGGAAAGAGAGGAGATCACCCCCCCCCACCCGGGGGAGGGGGGAAAGAGAGGAGGAGATCACCCCCCCCACCCCCCGAGCCCGTCCACCCGGGGGAGGGGGGAAAGAGAGGAGGAGATCACCCCCACCCCCCCGAGCCCGTCCACCCGGGGGAGGGGGGAGAGAGAGGAAATCACCCCCACCCCCCCGAGCCCGTCCACCCGGGGGAGGGGGGAAAGAGAGGAGATCACCCCCACCCCCCCGAGCCCGTCCACCCGGGGGAGGGGGGAAAGAGAGGAGATCACCCCCACCCCCCGAGCCCGTCCACCCGGGGGAGGGGGGAAAGAGAGGAGATCACCCCCACCCCACCCGGGGGAGGGGGGAAAGAGAGGAGGAGATCACCCCACCCACCCCCCGAGCCCGTCCACCCGGGGGAGGGGGGAAAGAGAGGAGGAGATCACCCCCACCCCCCGAGCCCATCCACCCAGGGGAGGGGGGAAAGAGAGGAGGAGATCACCCCCACCCCCCGAGCCCGTCCACCCGGGGGAGGGGGGAAAGAGAGGAGATCACCCCCCGAGCCCGTCCACCCGGGGGGGGAGAGAGAGGAGCCCCCCCCCCCCATCCACCCCGGGGAGAAAACCCCCCTGAGCCCGTCCACCCGGGGGAGGGGGGAATTGGGAGGGGGGGGGGGGGAGAGGAGATCACACCCCCCCCCCACGAGCCCGTCCACCCGGGGGAGGGGGAAAGAGGAGATCACACACCCCCCACCCCCGAGCTCGTCCACCCGGGGGAGGGGGGAAAGAGGAGATCACCCCCCCACAACCCCCCGAGCCCGTCCACCCGGGGGAGGGGGGAAAGAGAGGGATCACCCCCCCACAACCCCCGAGCCCGTCCACCCGGGGGAGGGGGGAAAGAGAGGAGATCACCCCCCGAGCCCGTCCACCCGGGGGGGGGGGGGGGGGGGGAGAGGAGCCCCCCCCCCCCCATCCACCCCGGGGAGAAAACCCCCCTGAGCCCGTCCACCCGGGGGAGGAAGGAATTGGGGAGGGGGGGGGGGGGGAGGAGATCACACCCCCCCCCACGAGCCCGTCCACCCGGGGGAGGGGGAAAGAGGAGATCACACACCCCCCCACCCCCGAGCCCGTCCACCCGGGGAGGGGGAAAGAGAGGAGATCACCCCCCCCACAACCCCCGAGCCCGTCCACCCGGGGGAGGGGGGAAAGAGAGGAGATCACCCCCCCCACAACCCCGTCACCCGGGGGAGGGGGGAAAGAGAGGAGATCACCCCCCCCCACCCCCCGAGCCCGTCCACCCGGGGGGGGGAAAGAGAGGAGGAGATCACCCCCACCCCCCGAGCCCGTCCACCCGGGGGAGGGGGAAAGAGAGGAGGAGATCACCCCACCCCGAGCCCGCCACCCGGGGGAGGGGGGAAAGAGAGGAGGAGATCACCCCCCCCCCCCAACCCCCGAGCCCGTCCACCCGGGGAGGGGGGAAAGAGAGGAGGAGATCACCCCCACCCCCCGAGCCCGTCCACCCGGGGGAGGGGGGAAAGAGAGGAGGCCCGAGCCCGTCCACCGGGGGAGGGGGGAAAGAGAGGAGATCACCCCCCCCCGCCCGGGGGAGGGGGGAGGGGAAAGAGAGGAGATCACCCCCCCCCCGCCCGGGGAGGGGGGAAAGAGAGGAGATCACCCCCCCCCCGCCCGGGGGAGGGGGGAAAGAGAGGAGATCACCCCCCCCCCGCCCGGGGGAGGGGGAAAGAGAGGAGATCACCCCCCCCCGCCCGGGGGAGGGGGGAAAGAGAGGAGATCACCCCCCCCCGCCCGGGGGAGGGGGGAAAGAGAGGAGATCACCCCCCCCCCGCCCGGGGGAGGGGGGAAAGAGAGGAGATCACCCCCCCCCCGCCCGGGGGAGGGGGGAAAGAGAGGAGATCACCCCCCCCCCGCCCGGGGGAGGGGGGAAAGAGAGGAGATCACCCCCCCCGCCCGGGGGAGGGGGGAAAGAGAGGAGATCACCCCCCCCCCGCCGGGGGAGGGGGGAAAGAGAGGAGATCACCCCCCCCCCCGGGGGAGGGGGGAAAGAGAGGAGATCACCCCCCCCCCCGGGGAGGGGGAAAGAGAGGGGGGAAGAGAGGGGGGAAAGAGAGGGGGAAAGAGAGGGGGAAAGAGAGGGGGGAAAGAGAGGGGGAAAGAGAGGGGAAGAGAGGGGGGAAAGAGAGGGGGGAAAGAGAGGGGGAAAGAGAGGGGGGAAAGAGAGGGGGGAAAGAGAGGGGATCAGGGGATCACCCCCCCCCACCCCCCGAGCCCGTCCACCCGGGGGAGGGGGAAGAGAGGAGACCCCCACCCCCCGAGCCCATCCACCCCGGGGACAGGGAAAGAGAGGAGACTCCCCACCCCCCCGAGCCCGTCCACCCCGGGGACGGGGAAAGAGAGGAGACCCCCCACCGAGCCCGTCCACCCCGGGGACGGGGAAAGAGAGGAGACCCCCCACCGAGCCCGTCCACCCCGGGGACAGGGGAAAGAGAGGAGACCCCCCACCGAGCCCGTCCACCGCGGGGACAGGGGAAAGAGAGGAGACCCCCCACCGAGCCCGTCCACCCCGAAAGAGAGGAGACCCCCCACCGAGCCCATCCACCCCGGGGATGGGGAAAGAGAGGAGACCCCCCCGAGCTCGTCCACCCCAGGGACGGGGAAAGAGAGGAGGCCCCCCACCGAGCCCGTCCACCCCGGGGAGGGGGAAAGAGAGGAGACCCCCCACCGAGCCCGTGCACCCCAGGGAGGGGGAAAGAGAGGAGACCCCCCACCGAGCCCATCCACCCCGGGGACGGGGAAAGAGAGGAGACCCCCCACCCCCCCGAGCTCGTCCACCCCGGGGACGGGGAAAGAGAGGAGACCCCCCACTGAGCCCGTGCACCCCGGGGACGGGGAAAGAGAGGAGACCCCCCCACCGAGCCCGTGCACCCCGGGGACGGGGAAAGAGAGGAGACCCCCCCCACCGAGCCCGTGCACCCGGGGACGGGGAAAGAGAGGAGACCCCCCACCGAGCCCGTCCACCCCGGGGAGGGGGAAAGAGAGGAGACCCCCGAGCCCGTCCACCCCGGGGAGGGGGAAAGAGAGGAGACCCCCCACCGAGCCCGTGCACCCGGGGAGGGGAAAAGAGAGGAGACCCCCCACCGAGCCCGTCCACCCCGGGGAGGGGGAAAGAGAGGAGACCCCCCACCGAGCCCGTCCACCCCGGGGGAGAGGAGACCCTCTCCGCAGTCCCGTCTCCGCCTCACCCGGTGCCGCAGTCCACCACACAGGCCGGGAGCCGGGCAGCCATGGCAGAAATCGGGAGCGGCTTCCTCAAGAAGTGACAGCAAGATGGCGGACACCACCCAGCGGCAGGAAACCAGTGATGAAGAAACACAGCCAATCACATGTCATGTTCTCACACGTTCTAGCCAATCAATAAGAGACTGTGACACAGCAGCCAATCAATGGGACGCAGGTGAGTTTTCATGAACGAATCAGGTAAATCAGGAAACACATCGGCATCAAAGTGAAGCAGCCAATCACAGCACAGTACTGAGCGAGATCAGCCAATCCCAGGAAAGAAGCTGTCAGTGTCAGGAAGAAAAGAAATGACGTCACCAGCAGCGATCACGTGGGCTCCATCCAAATGGCCGAAAGCCGTCCATGAGCTCCGAATCGGTGCGATCAGGATCTGTGCGATCTGAAGCTCTGCGCTAGCGACTGTCTACGACGGAAAGATGCCACACAGTGATCTATAGACCTCAGTGCTGATCTCCCACATAGTGATCTATAGACCTCAGTGCTGATCTACCACATAGTGATCTATAGACCTCAGTGCTGATCTCCCACATAGTGATCTCTACACCTCAGTGCTGATCTACCACATAGTGATCTCTACACCTCAGTGCTGATCTACCACATAGTGATCTATAGACCTCAGTGCTGATCTACCACATAGTGATCTCTACACCTCAGTGCTGATCTACCACATAGTGATCTATAGACCTCAGTGCTGATCTACCACATAGTGATCTATACACCTCAGTGCTGATCTCCCACATAGTGATCTATAGACCTCAGTGCTGATCTCCCACATAGTGATCTCTACACCTCAGTGCTGATCTCCCACATAGTGATCTCTACACCTCAGTGATCTCCCACATAGTGATCTCTACACCTCAGTGCTGATCTACCACATAGTGATCTCTACACCTCAGTGCTGATCTACCACATAGTGATCTCTACACCTCAGTGCTGATCTACCACATAGTGATCTCTACACCTCAGTGCTGATCTACCACATAGTGATCTATAGACCTCAGTGCTGATCTACCACATAGTGATCTCTACACCTCAGTGCTGATCTACCACATAGTGATCTATAGACCTCAGTGCTGATCTACCACATAGTGATCTATAGACCTCAGTGCTGATCTACCACATAGTGATCTCTACACCTCAGTGCTGATCTACCACATAGTGATCTATAGACCTCAGTGCTGATCTACCACATAGTGATCTATACACCTCAGTGCTGATCTCCCACATAGTGATCTATAGACCTCAGTGCTGATCTCCCACATAGTGATCTCTACACCTCAGTGCTGATCTCCCACATAGTGATCTCTACACCTCAGTGATCTCCCACATAGTGATCTCTACACCTCAGTGCTGATCTACCACATAGTGATCTCTACACCTCAGTGCTGATCTACCACATAGTGATCTATAGACCTCAGTGCTGATCTACCACATAGTGATCTCTACACCTCAGTGCTGATCTACCACATAGTGATCTCTACACCTCAGTGCTGATCTACCACATAGTGATCTATAGACCTCAGTGCTGATCTACCACATAGTGATCTCTACACCTCAGTGCTGATCTACCACATAGTGATCCTCTACACCTCAGTGCTGATCTACCACATAGTGATCTATAGACCTCAGTGCTGATCTACCACATAGTGATCTATAGACCTCAGTGCTGATCTACCACATAGTGATCTCTACACCTCAGTGCTGATCTACCACATAGTGATCTCTACACCTCAGTGCTGATCTACCACATAGTGATCTATAGACCTCAGTGCTGATCTACCACATAGTGATCTATAGACCTCAGTGCTGATCTACCACATAGTGATCTCTACACCTCAGTGCTGATCTACCACAGTGATCTATAGACCTCAGTGCTGATCTACCACATAGTGATCTATAGACCTCAGTGCTGATCTACCACATAGTGATCTCTACACCTCAGTGCTGATCTACCACATAGTGATCTATAGACCTCAGTGCTGATCTACCACATAGTGATCTATAGACCTCAGTGCTGATCTACCACATAGTGATCTCTACACCTCAGTGCTGATCTCCCACATAGTGATCTATAGACCTCAGTGCTGATCTCCCACATAGTGATCTATAGACCTCAGAGCTGATCTACCACATAGTGATCTATAGACCTCAGTGCTGATCTCCGACATAGTGATCTATAGACCTCAGTGCTGATCTCCCACATAGTGATCTATAGACCTCAGTGCTGATCTACCACATAGTGATCTCTACACCTCAGTGCTGATCTACCACATAGTGATCTCTACACCTCAGTGCTGATCTACCACATAGTGATCTATAGACCTCAGTGCTGATCTACCACATAGTGATCTCTACACCTCAGTGCTGATCTACCACATAGTGATCTCTACACCTCAGTGCTGATCTACCACATAGTGATCTATAGACCTCAGTGCTGATCTACCACATAGTGATCTATAGACCTCAGTGCTGATCTACCACATAGTGATCTCTACACCTCAGTGCTGATCTACCACATAGTGATCTCTACACCTCAGTGCTGATCTACCACATAGTGATCTCTACACCTCAGTGCTGATCTACCACATAGTGATCTATAGACCTCAGTGCTGATCTACCACATAGTGATCTCTACACCTCAGTGCTGATCTACCACATAGTGATCTCTACACCTCAGTGCTGATCTCCCACATAGTGATCTCTACACCTCAGTGCTGATCTACCACATAGTGATCTATAGACCTCAGTGCTGATCTACCACATAGTGATCTATACACCTCAGTGCTGATCTCCCACATAGTGATCTCTACACCTCAGTGCTGATCTACCACATAGTGATCTCTACACCTCAGTGCTGATCTACCACATAGTGATCTATAGACCTCAGTGCTGATCTACCACATAGTGATCTCTACACCTCAGTGCTGATCTACCACATAGTGATCTCTACACCTCAGTGCTGATGTACCACATAGTGATCTCTACACCTCAGTGCTGATCTACCACATAGTGATCTATAGACCTCAGTGCTGATCTCCCACAAAGTGATCTATACACCTCAGTGCTGATCTACCACATAGTGATCTCTACACCTCAGTGCTGATCTACCACATAGTGATCTCTACACCTCAGTGCTGATCTCCCACATAGTGATCTCTACACCTCAGTGCTGATCTACCACAAAGTGATCTATAGACCTCAGTGCTGATCTACCACATAGTGATCTATACACCTCAGTGCAGATCTACCACATAGTGATCTATAGACCTCAGTGCTCATCTACCACATAGTGATCTATACACCTCAGTGCTGATCTACCACATAGTGATCTATACACCTCAGTGCAGATCTACCACATAGTGATCTCTACACCTCAGTGCTGATCTACCACATAGTGATCTCTACACCTCAGTGCTGATCTACCACATAGTGATCTATAGACCTCAGTGCTGATCTCCCACAAAGTGATCTATACACCTCAGTGCTGATCTACCACATAGTGATCTCTACACCTCAGTGCTGATCTACCACATAGTGATCTCTACACCTCAGTGCTGATCTCCCACATAGTGATCTCTACACCTCAGTGCAGATCTACCACAAAGTGATCTCTACACCTCAGTGCTGATCTCCCACATAGTGATCTCTACACCTCAGTGCAGATCTACCACATAGTGATCTATAGACCTCAGTGCTGATCTACCACATAGTGATCTATACACCTCAGTGCTGATCTACCACATAGTGATCTATACACCTCAGTGCAGATCTACCACATAGTGATCTCTACACCTCAGTGCTGATCTACCACATAGTGATCTCTACACCTCAGTGCTGATCTACCACATAGTGATCTATAGACCTCAGTGCTGATCTCCCACATAGTGATCTATAGACCTCAGTGCTGATCTCCCACATAGTGATCTCTACACCTCAGTGCTGATCTACCACATACTGATCTCTACACCTCAGTGCTGATCTACCATAGTGATCTATAGACCTCAGTGCTGATCTCCCACATAGTGATCTCTACACCTCAGTGCTGATCTCCCACATAGTGATCTATAGACCTCAGTGCTGATCTCCCACATAGTGATCTCTACACCTCAGTGCTGATCTACCACATAGTGATCTATAGACCTCAGTGCTGATCTACCACATAGTGATCTATAGACCTCAGTGCTGATCTCCCACATAGTGATCTATAGACCTCAGTGCTGATCTCCCACATAGTGATCTATAGACCTCAGTGCTGATCTACCACATAGTGATCTATAGACCTCAGTGCTGATCTACCACATATTGATCTCTACACCTCAGTGCTGATCTACCACATAGTGATCTATAGACCTCAGTGCTGATCTACCACATAGTGATCTATAGACCTCAGTGCTGATCTACCACATAGTGATCTATAGACCTCAGTGCTGATCTACCACATAGTGATCTCTACACCTCAGTGCTGATCTACCACATAGTGATCTAGACCTCAGTGCTGATCTCCCACATATTGATCTCTACACCTCAGTGCTGATCTACCACATAGTGATCTATAGACCTCAGTGCTGATCTACCACATAGTGATCTCTACACCTCAGTGCTGATCTACCACATAGTGATCTATAGACCTCAGTGCTGATCTACCACATAGTGATCTATAGACCTCAGTGCTGATCTCCCACATAGTGATCTATACACCTCAGTGCTGATCTACCACATAGTGATCTATAGACCTCAGTGCTGATCTACCACATAGTGATCTCTACACCTCAGTGCTGATCTACCACATAGTGATCTATAGACCTCAGTGCTGATCTACCACATAGTGATCTATAGACCTCAGTGCTGATCTCCCACATAGTGATCTCTACACCTCAGTGCTGATCTACCACATAGTGATCTCTACACCTCAGTGCTGATCTACCACATAGTGATCTATAGACCTCAGTGCTGATCTCCCACATAGTGATCTATAGACCTCAGTGATCCTCTGTCAGCCCCTCCTGAGTCCGGTGATCATCGATTCCTCGATCAGTTGTGATCGTTCATCTCAGATGTGACATATAAGATCCGCAGTTACTGTTCTCGGTAGAAGGTACTGCGCATGAGTGGAGCAGTTGGAGCGGTAAGTCCGCGCCTGCGCAGTCTGGTGAAGAGTGAGTCCGTGCAGATCCCGGAAGTGTCTCCGATAACGAGTAAAGTCTGCAGCTGCCGGGACCGAGAGTGAGGAGGAGGGCGCTCCGGTGATGGCGAGGTGGGTATATATATATATATATATATAGGGGGGTGTGTGTATATAGAGGGGTGTATAGATATGTGTGTGTATATAGAGGGGTGTATAGATATGTGTGTGTATATAGAGGGTGTATAGATATGTGTGTGTATATAGAGGGGTGTATAGATATGTGTGTGTATATAGAGGGGTGTATAGATATGTGTGTGTATATAGAGGGGTGTATAGATATGTGTGTGTATATAGAGGGGTGTATAGATATGTGTGTGTATATAGAGGGGTGTATAGATATGTGTGTGTATATAGAGGGGTGTATAGATATGTGTGTGTATATAGAGGGGTGTATAGATATGTGTGTGTATATAGAGGGGTGTATAGATATGTGTGTGTATATAGAGGGGTGTATAGATATGTGTGTGTATATAGAGGGGTGTATAGATATGTGTGTGTCGTGTATATAGAGGGGTGTATAGATATGTGTGTGTGCGTGTATATAGAGGGGTGTATAGATATGTGTGTGTGCGTGTATATAGAGGGGTGTATAGATATGTGTGTGTATATAGAGGGGTGTATAGATATGTGTGTGTATATAGAGGGGTGTATAGATATGTGTGTGTATATAGAGGGTGTATAGATATGTGTGTGTATATAGAGGGGTGTATAGATATGTGTGTATATAGAGGGGTGTATAGATATGTGTGTGTATATAGAGGGGTGTATAGATATGTGTGTGTGTGCGTGTATATAGAGGGGTGTATAGATATGTGTGTGTGCGTGTATATAGAGGGGTGTATAGATATGTGTATATAGAGGGGTGTATAGATATGTGTATATAGAGGGGTGTATACATATGTGTATATAGAGGGGTGTATAGATATGTGTGTGCGCGTGTATATAGAGGGGTGTATAGATATGTGTGTGCGCGTGTATATAGAGGGGTGTATAGATATGTGTGTGCGCGTGTATATAGAGGGGTGTATAGATATGTGTGTGCGCGTGTATATAGAGGGGTGTATAGATATGTGTGTGCGGTGTTATAGAGGGGTGTATAGATATGTGTGTGTCGCGTGTATATAGAGGGGTGTATAGATATGTGTGTGCGCGTGTATATAGAGGGGTGTATAGATATGTGTGTGCGCGTGTATATAGAGGGGTGTATAGATATGTGTGTGCGCGTGTATATAGAGGGGTGTATAGATATGTGTGTGCGCGTGTATATAGAGGGGTGTATAGATATGTGTGTGCGCGTGTATATAGAGGGGTGTATAGATATGTGTGTGCGCGTGTATATAGAGGGGTGTATAGATATGTGTGTGCGCGTGTATATAGAGGGGTGTATAGATATGTGTGTGCGCGTGTATATAGAGGGGTGTATAGATATGTGTGTGCGCGTGTATATAGAGGGGTGTATAGATATGTGTGTGCGCGTGTATATAGAGGGGTGTATAGATATGTGTGTGCGCGTGTATATAGAGGGGTGTATAGATATGTGTGTGCGCGTGTATATAGAGGTGTGTATAGATATGTGTGTGTGCGCGTGTATATAGAGGGGTGTATAGATATGTGGGTGGGTGTGCGCGTGTATATAGAGGGTGTATAGATATGTGGGTGGGTGCGCGTGTATATAGAGGGGTGTATAGATATGTGGGTGGGTGTGCGCGTGTATATAGAGGAGGGGTGTATAGATATGTGGGTGGGTGTGCGCGTGTATATAGAGAGGGGTGTATAGATATGTGGGTGGGTGTGCGCGTGTATATAGAGGAGGGGTGTATAGATATGTGGGTGGGTGTGCGCGTGTATATAGAGGAGGGGTGTATAGATATGTGGGTGGGTGTGCGCGTGTATATAGAGGAGGGGTGTATAGATATGTGGGTGGGTGTGCGCGTGTATATAGAGGAGGGGTGTATAGATATGTGGGTGGGTGTGCGCGTGTATATAGAGGAGGGGTGTATAGATATGTGGGTGGGTGTGCGCGTGTATATAGAGGAGGGTGTATAGATATGTGGGTGGGTGTGCGCGTGTATATAGAGGAGGGGTGTATAGATATGTGGGTGGGTGTGCGCGTGTATATAGAGGAGGGGTGTATAGATATGTGGGTGGGTGTGCGCGTGTATATAGAGGAGGGGTGTATAGATATGTGGGTGGGTGTGCGCGTGTATATAGAGGAGGGGTGTATAGATATGTGGGTGGGTGTGCGCGTGTATATAGAGGAGGGGTGTATAGATATGTGGGTGGGTGTGCGCGTGTATATAGAGGAGGGGTGTATAGATATGTGGGTGGGTGTGCGCGTGTATATAGAGGAGGGGTGTATAGATATGTGGGTGGGTGTGCGCGTGTATATAGAGGAGGGGTGTATAGATATGTGGGTGGGTGTGCGCGTGTATATAGAGGAGGGGTGTATAGATATGTGGGTGGGTGTGCGCGTGTATATAGAGAGGGGTGTATAGATATGTGGGTGGGTGTGCGCGTGTATATAGAGGAGGGGTGTATAGATATGTGGGTGGGTGTGCGCGTGTATATAGAGGAGGGGTGTATAGATATGTGGGTGGGTGTGCGCGTGTATATAGAGGAGGGGTGTATAGATATGTGGGTGGGTGTGCGCGTGTATATAGAGGAGGGGTGTATAGATATGTGGGTGGGTGTGCGCGTGTATATAGAGGAGGGGTGTATAGATATGTGGGTGGGTGTGCGCGTTGTATATAGAGGAGGGGTGTATAGATATGTGGGTGGGTGTGCGCGTGTATATAGAGGAGGGGTGTATAGATATGTGGGTGGGTGTGCGCGTGTATATAGAGGAGGGGTGTATAGATATGTGGGTGGGTGTGCGCGTGTATATAGAGGAGGGGTGTATAGATATGTGGGTGGGTGTGCGCGTGTATATAGAGGAGGGGTGTATAGATATGTGGGTGGGTGTGCGCGTGTATATAGAGGAGGGGTGTATAGATATGTGGGTGGGTGTGCGCGTGTATATAGAGGAGGGGTGTATAGATATGTGGGTGGGTGTGCGCGTGTATATAGAGGAGGGGTGTATAGATATGTGGGTGGGTGTGCGCGTGTATATAGAGGAGGGGTGTATAGATATGTGGGTGGGTGTGCGCGTGTATATAGAGGAGGGGGGTATAGATATGTGGGTGGGTGTGCGCGTGTATATAGAGGAGGGGCGTATAGATATGTGGGTGGGTGTGCGCGTGTATATAGAGGAGGGGCGTATAGATATGTGGGTGGGTGTGCGCGTGTATATAGAGGAGGGGCGTATAGATATGTGGGTGGGTGTGCGCGTGTATCTAGAGGAGGGGCGTATAGATATGTGGGTGGGTGTGCGCGTGTATCTAGAGGAGGGGCGTATAGATATGTGGGTGGGTGTGCGCGTGTATCTAGAGGAGGGGCGTATAGATATGTGGGTGGGTGTGCGCGTGTATCTAGAGGAGGGGCGTATAGATATGTGGGGTGGGTGTGCGCGTGTATCTAGAGGAGGGGCGTATAGATATGTGGGTGGGTGTGCGCGTGTATCTAGAGGAGGGGCGTATAGATATGTGGGTGGGTGTGCGCGTGTATCTAGAGGAGGGGCGTATAGATATGTGGGTGGGTGTGCGCGTGTATCTAGAGGAGGGGCGTATAGATATGTGGGTGGGTGTGCGCGTGTATCTAGAGGAGGGGCGTATAGATATGTGGGTGGGTGTGCGCGTGTATCTAGAGGAGGGGCGTATAGATATGTGGGTGGGTGTGCGCGTGTATCTAGAGGAGGGGCGTATAGATATGTGGGTGGGTGTGCGCGTGTATCTAGAGGAGGGGCGTATAGATATGTGGGTGGGTGTGCGCGTGTATCTAGAGGAGGGGCGTATAGATATGTGGGTGGGTGTGCGGTGTATCTAGAGGAGGGGCGTATAGATATGTGGGTGGGTGTGCGCGTGTATCTAGAGGAGGGGCGTATAGATATGTGGGTGGGTGTGCGCGTGTATCTAGAGGAGGGGCGTATAGATATGTGGGTGGGTGTGCGCGTGTATCTAGAGAGGGGCGTATAGATATGTGGGGGGTGTGCGCGTGTATCTAGAGGAGGGGCGTATAGATATGTGGGTGGGTGTGCGCGTGTATCTAGAGGAGGGGCGTAAGATATGTGGGTGGGTGTGCGCGTGTATCTAGAGGAGGGGCAGTATAGATATGTGGGTGGGTGTGCGCGTGTATCTAGAGGAGGGGCGTATAGATATGTGGGTGTGTATTTATAGGGGGGGGGGGGGGGCGTATAGATATGTGGGTGGGTGTGAGCTGTGTATCTAGAGGAGGGGCGTATAGATATGTGGGGGGGTGT